>NW_024426552.1:82987529-83360386 GCF_017311325.1 Ursus maritimus
TCTCTTTCCCTCTGGCACATGCTCTAAGATCAGTAATTAATTCTCCCTGCCATATACCCCAGGCTTTTTCCAAACTACTGCTTCTATGCTGTCTCCTCTTGGGTGTGGGTTGTTGTTATGCTGTTTCTGTAAGAGTGGGGACTCAGTTTCCTCTCACCCTTTGGTTTCTCCCAGAGCCAACCAAGCCTGATTTTTAAAATTCAAGGTTTTAAGTTCTACTGGTTGTAAGAACTCACAGAATTCAGCCCCTCTGGTTTTCAAAGCCAAATGGTATGGGAATTCATCTTACCCATGTGGGCTTCCTGGTGTGAAAGTCTGTTTCTCACCCCTTACCCCCTCTGCATCCCTTTCTTCTGTGAATAGTCTTGCAGTTCCATTTAGCTCCAGACCATGTCTCTGCCCTTCATATCCTTTTGGTGTGGTCTCTTCTCTACACTTAGCTGTGGAGTTTGTTCTGCCAGTCTCTGGTTGTTTTTTTAGTTATTTACACTGATATGAATATTATCTAGTTGTATCCATGGGACAGGGTGAGCTTAGGGTCCTCCTATTCTGCCATATTCAGTTTACAGTTACTTTTAAATAATTGACTCTCATTAGTTTATAAAGAATTCAAATGAGGGAGGGAATGTTTAAAAATTTAGGAGGCTCTTATAAATTAGTCCAGAAGGTATATAATAAGAGTCTAAACCAAGGCACTCTAAATGTATAATATTCTAGTGATCCTAGTGATTCACTCTTCATGGAATTAAAAAACAATTAGTTTCTGCCATCCTGCTACAAAATGCCATAGGCTTAAAAAAATACCGAGACTATTTTATTTTTAAACAGTTATAGTTTTATATGCATTTATCCACAGGTATTATATATCACATCAAAATCTTATTTCTTCTTTCAAAATAGCCTTAAGGTTTCATTTTCCCCCATACCACTGTCTGTTGTAACAGTAGGTAAGTGGCAATAGGGTATTCTAAGAAAAGAGAATTGTCTGAACCAGAATTAGAACCATGGATTTACCTTAGAAATAAGTCTGCATTTCTTGTAGATTGTACCACCTCTATAATTGTTTAATGTTGCATATCTCCTTCTAATGTGAACTCTTTAAAAAATCAAATACCCTGTGTTTGTGAGCACAAGATAAGATATTTTCATTGATATAAGGTAAATTTTTGCTTCTATCACATTCCTAAAATACTTCTGTGAAGATAGCTAGTTTTTCCTAATTCTAACTATTCATCCATTCATAGGATACTAATTCATTTTTTTAAAAAATTCAGATAGCAGCATTTTATGGCATGAACTGAATGTTATCACTACTTGTGTACTTTGAGTAATTATGCTCCCAAATTCCTTTATACAGTCATAAATAGAATTGCTTGTTTCGCATCAGTAAAAGCACATCAAGAATAAGGCACTTGGCTTTGTTGATCCTCACAATCTTTATTTGAAAAAGGAGTAGTCAGGCCACAAAAGCTATAAGCTTTTTTCCAGCCTTAGTATTGTGTGATTTTACAAAAAATCAACAGTTACTTTAATATTTTATTTAGAAAATATATATCTGAAATGTGTCTTCAGAGTAAGTAATTTTAAATTATTTTCAAAGCATTTATACTGTTCCAAATACTTCCAAAATAATTATGTTATTCAATTGTTGTTGGGATTTTTTTACGTATAAGATGTTGTAAGTTATTTTAGCAAAACAAAGAATAAAACAAGGTTCTTGTCTCTATCTGCCTACATCTAATAAGGAGTAAAGAAACACAGAAATAATTAAACAAGAGAAAAACTTTATGAATTAAAAGAATTTTGTGAGGTGCCTTGGTGGCTCAGTCAATTGAGCATCTCCTTCGGCTCAGGTCATGATCTCGGAGCCCTGGGGTGGAGCTCCACATTGGGCTCCCTGCTCAGTGGGGAGTCTGCCTCTGCCTCTCACCCCTGGTTGTGCTCTTTCTCTCTCTCTCTCTCTCTCTCTCTCTCTCTCTCAAATAAATAAATAATATCTTTTAAAAATAAAAGAATTTTGTATTATAAGGAGTTCCCACCATGGGGATGTATTCAAGTGGAAGATCAGTTAAGGCTTTATGAAGGTAATGAATTTGAGACCCAACTTGAAAAACGAATGAGTTTTCATTCCAAAGAAGTAGGGACACAGTGAGTATATTCTAAGACAAGGAAAGAGTATGAGTATAACTTGGGTTGTTTGGAGATTACTATAGTAGTACAGTTATTACAGAAGTTAAGACATATACAGAACTGAAAAAAGACAGAGGCCAGTTTGTGGAAGACAATTGTATTAATAAGTATTCTTGTGGTTGCAAGTGCCAGAAAAATTCAACTCAGCCAGAAAAGGGAATGTATTAACTGAAATAACTAAAATTCAGAAGTAGGCTAGCCTTAAGTATGGTTTATTTAATGGCTCAAATTTTCTCCCCAGGAGCCTGACTAGACAATTTCTCCCCCATGTCGATTTTCTTTCCAGTTTGAGAGAGCTAGATGCTGGCAGCTTCAAGATTATATCATTAGTGCACCCAGTCCAGAAGAAGAATGAGTCTGTTCCAGAATAGTCCTGGAACTGAATCCATTTGCCCTGGTTGGCTGACTTGGGTCATATGCCCATCCCCAACTGTGACCAATGGGGATTAAATGCACTGCTGGCTTAGCCGAGGTCATATATTCCACCCCCAAAGGCTGGTAGTAAAATGTCTCCCACCACGCAGATGGGCAAAAGTGGGGAAGAGATGCTTCCTCAAAGCAGAGACAGTTCTTCCTGCCACTAGAAGAAGATACTGCTCTGAGTGGCAAACTATATTCCAGGACTATGAATAAAAAGCTAAAGTTTTTGGATATTAGTAGGCAATAAGAAACCACTAAGGTTTCGAACTTGGCAGTAATATGATCAGTGCTTATCTTTATGAAATTGATCTGACTGCAATGAATATGATTGCTTGGCATGGAGATAGATGGAGGTGATAAAACTAGCTTTGAGACTGGTAACAGGTTTAAAAAGTCTGTGCTAGGATGGTGGTGGTAAGAGTAGTAAGGAGGAGTCAAAAGCAAGAAGACATTTTTATTTGCAAACATTTTTTCACCAAGACTTAGAAAGTTTAAAAGAGACATTTAATATTAAAAGCAGTATTGGATTGCTGAAAGAACATTGTCATAAAGAAAAAAAAACAAATGTAAATTATTTTAGTATAATTTCTTAAATTGGTTTAATAAGAGGCCCAACTCAGAAGCCTCCAGCTTGTTTATTCATTTGGAAGAACATCGCTGCCATCTCCTAGTCACCAGAGTCCATGTACTTTTCTTCAATCATAATTCCCCCTGACAGCCTGGGGTCTGCTGTGTGGGTTTCCAAAATTCTTTCCAGATCTAATGCCCTGAACACCAGTTAATCCCATTCAATGTGTCAAAGACACAAAAAGGGCAAGTGGGCAAACTTTAACAAAGTGTTCCTCCCTCTGATTGAACAATAAAAACCAATTAGTCATTTTAATTTGGGTCTACAGTTTTTTGACTTTTGTTCTCTCCTACACCATCTTTGAGCAGCAGGGCTTGAATTGTGCAGATTATAAAAGAATGGTTGAATCACCACCAAAAGACTATTATTAATGATTTTTTTAAATCCACAAGCATACTGACATCATCATTATTACTCAGCTTTTTAAAAGATTTAATAAATCCTGAATTTTCAATAGCCATTTAAAATGCGGGAGGATTCATTTATTAATAAAATTTAACTTGATCAATACAAAATATATTTTGCTCCCACTCAACTCTTTAATTTAATTATAATGATTAAAACTAAAAGCAGTATTAGCACATTTCTTGCTGTAAGAAAACTGAGTGTGCTCTGATTTTATGTCAAGTCCTCTGGCCACTCAAAATACAGTGAGATTATCTTATAAATGGAAGGGAATATGCATTGTGCTTTTCTGTTTTGTGCTTTTGTCTTGGTACAGAATTTGCTCATGTGCTATCATTGCAAAAGGCAAGTTAGTTTTGCCACATATTTACATGAGTAAATAAACCACCTAAGCTACAGTTGTTGATCAAATTTTATGGTGAATACAAAGTACTTGGGGATCTTATTAAAATGTGGATTCTGATTCAGTAGGTCATGGAAGGGGCCTGAGAGTCAGCATTTCTAACAAGCTCCCAGGAGACAGATGTTGCTGGTTAGTAGACCACACTTTGAGTAAGAAGGGTCTTTGAATTTAAAATGAAATAAAATGAAAAATATTTTCTGGAGCTGGGATCTGGTTTTAAATCATGCCCATTTTAGGTTGCAAAACAACAGTGTGAAAGGAATGAGCTATGGATTATCTTTCTTTTCCTCAGATGCAATGCATACCTTAATAATATGAATTATTTTGAGTTTAGCTGGGCAATCATAGCCCAGCCACTTATAAGTCAGACTGTTGCTGATGGTGGTGTTACTGCCAGTGAATTGTATACCTGTGTGCAGGTCTGGTTAGAAGAGATTCATAAGTAATCATTCCTTGCACAGTGTATACAGAGACTTTCTTCTTTTGCTTCCCTATGATAGATGTAATTGTTTGAATTTAACACATATTACTAATTCATCTTCAAAGTTGTTTTTCCATGATTCCAATTATTAATATGAAAACTAGAAAATACTGTGAAAGGTCAAATAAAGCGTTTAGATGTTTGGCAGTGATTTCCATTTTTATTCTGGTATCAGAGAAGCAGACACATAGCTGTTGCCACTTGCCTTTGTTCCAAAAGAACCACACATTTTCCAAATTCCTGCCTCTCTGATTTGTTTGCCTTATCCCGGTTTACCTTAATGATTCCCTGGGGAGAAGAGAAATTACACAAAGAGATGCCTTCTCACCATTACTGAAGTCAGAGGATAGAGAAAGTTGTGTACATTTTCTCCTTTCAAGATCTTTTAAAAACAACCTATTTGCAATTTTCAAAAAAGATTTCCATGAATATAATTATATTATGATTCAGCTTTTTGTTATGTGTATCATAAAATCCTTAGGGTTCACCAGAATACAGTTCGCACCTGCTTTATCTTATGGATTTTCTATTGGTATATCTGTTTGCACATGAGAAGTTTCTTTTTTCACCAAAACACCATATTACTTGAGCTAAAATGCTAGATTTGGATGGTGATTTTTGTTCTAGCCAAATAAGATGTATAAATCGCTAGATGGTTCTGTGAATCAAAAGTATCTCAAGATACTGACACTTGAATTAATAGTCAGCCAAGTGTTTTTGCTCACAAAACTTTTTTTTGTAGGCTTTGAAGGAAGTATTTGTGCTATAGAAAGGATTAAAGTACACAACTGAAGGGGAAATGTTTGACTAGAAGAGGTTAGATGTAAATTTTTAGATGGGGAAATGGGAAGTTGTGGAATCTCTATAGAGATTTGTCTGTTTGTTTATGAAAAGGCTAGATAAATGTATCCTTCTCGGATGGGAAAATGTACTCCTGTCTGGAAGCTGAACTATGGGTTCGATGAAAATAGAGACCATGTTTGTCTTATTTATCAATGAATTTCAGCACTTGGCACAGCACTCCCCCATACTAAGTTCTTAATAAATATGGATTAAGACAGGGGTATCTTCACAGATGCACTTATGTTCTTGGGATTTTTTTGAATGTAGGGAGCAACTAAGTGAGTTACTCAAGTTTTTTAAAAATGATATATTGAGTTTTATCTTCAACTCTAGGTAGTTGCCATGCTGGTCCAAATGCTTTTATGGTTGGTAGCTCCTTGAGTCTGCCATTAGATAATGGTAAGCTTATAATGGATTGCAAAAGTTTAGCCCCACTGTTACTTCATAGAATTCTAGCACTTTCAAATCAAACAGTAAAATTTCCCCAAGATTTTTATACCAATATGCTAGTATCTTACATAAATATGTCCCCTCTTTTAAATTTGTAGAGCTTGAAATCTCAGGAAATGATCACTCATCTTTTCTGGACTGTAAAAAAGTCTGTTTACATACTCATATATAGTGGTTTATAATTTACAATTCCTTTTGCATGCATTCAGTCCTTAGCAGCCCTGTGCAGTAGGCTGAGCAGATATTTGCCCTACTTCAAAAATGAGGAAATGGAAAATTAATATATGTGTTCAAAAGAGCAGTGAGGTAGTGAGATGAAATTAGCACTTCTGCCTGCTGACTCCTATTCCAGTGCTCTGTCCTATAAGGGAAAATAAAAGAAAAATGGGTGATACTTTACAGTTTCTATGAACATATCTCAATTTTCAGGATAAAATAATGAGTTTATCATTCAGGTTTTGGACATGGAAAAGCTGAAGTCTAAAGAGGGCAAAGAAAAATTTCCAAGGTTAACTATTGGTGGAATCTAATAGGAATCCACATCACCTTCCTTTACAAGTCTTACTCATTTTGTGGTTGGTTAGTTGGCTGTTCAGTCAGTTGTTTTAGGACCACAGATTTATTGAATTAGATTAATCATTCTTTTCATTCATTTCACCCTTTCCTAACTAGTCCATTCATAGTTCTGTTTTATTTAGTTATATAGCAGTTTTTATAGGGTAATACATATCTGCAAATCACCACCCAACCTAATAGCTAAGACATTGACAATTAACCTGTATATAAAATGCCTCCCCATTCCTTTCCCCTGACTCTCTTCACCCAGTATTACCAACATTCTGAATACTATATCCATTGTTATACTGCTTTCCTTTTCATATAGTTATATACAATATATACTTATGTTCCTAGGGAGCTGATACATTTTTTAACTTTATGAAAGGTATATCATACTATATGCACTATTGGGGGTATTATATCATGCTGTATATAACTTGGAGGGCATTTGTTGTGTAATTGGAGATCTTATTACCAAAAAAACTAGGTAATCACAGTATACACGTATATACCAGCCCATGGTGTGTGTATGTGCATGTATATACATTTATAATGTAAAGACTATCAAACTATCCAGTCTCTTTAACTTGAAACATATCTAAATGCACTCTACCTATATATTGTATAGTAAAGACCCGTTCATTCAACAAATATTTTTAGAGTACCAACCATGTGGCAGGAAGTACTATATTATGCTTATACATCCGTGCAAAAACAGATACACTCCTCTCCCCAAATATCCCTGATTTCATGGAAATAACATTGCATATATAGAGGCAGACAATAAATAAAATATGTATACATATGGAATGTTAGATGATGTTAAGTGTTAGGGAGAAAAATCATGGAAGGCCCCTAGGGACTGGGGTTTGGAATTTTAAATAGAGTGCTCAGCCATGAATTGAGGGTGGGGTGTGTGGGGAGTCTTTATTCACGGAGTGACATGGAAGTTAACTTGTGAGAGCTAAATCAGAACAGAAGTAAACTCTTCGGAAACCCCCACGCTCAGGCTATTATGTATGTAGGATGACAGGCTCAGTCTGTATTGATGGCCCCTGGAGAGACAATGCATTTTCCTCCCACTCTTCTTGCATCTGACCATCGACTCTGCTGGAATCTCCGTGGTTGCCGCTGCCGCACCTGAACGCCTTACACGACCACCACTCGCGGGCCCTTTGCCGCCGCGTGCGCGCATCGCCTTCGGGCCGCTCCCGGGCCCGCCGGGGACGCGCGCGCGTGCCCGGCCCCGCGGCCTCTCGGCAGGGACGCGGCCAGGAGGGCGGCGCGCGCCCCGCTCGGCAGCTGCGGCGGCGGCTGGTGTGGGCGCTCACGTCAGGGTTGGGAGGAGGAGGGGGTTCGCGACGGAGATAGTGAGAGAGACATGAGGCAGACTGGCAGGAAGCGAGAAAGAGTTCGGTGGAGAAGGAGTGAGTTTTAGAGACGCCCGGCGAAGCAGGACCTGCGCCTGCGGGTGAGCGTGGCCGCCTGGACTCCTCGTCTTCTCCGCGCGCTCTCCTGTGTCCGCTTTCAGCACCCCGAGCGGAGAACAGTTCCCGGCAGCCCACAGAGCGGCCAGGGGGCCACCGTGGCCGGGCTACCTGGAGCCTTTCACCCGGATCAGGGGCACCGTCTAAAACACAGTGTGCACGCCGCCTTCTCCCCTCTGTTGGTGTGCAAGTAAACACGGGGGAAAGCATCCGGCGGCCTCAGGGAGCCCTGAAGAAGCCCAAGCAGAATGTACCAGGGACACATGCAGGTAAGACATTACCATCGAACTGGAAAGAAATCTTGGGGGCTAATTTAAGTGCAAGGTGGTTCACTAACTTATTGTGGTCAAGCGCTGCCTTCACACAATTCAACAAGTGAAGTGGTGCAACATGACCATGACATTTCGTCCGGTGCTATGGGTAAAACTAGACAGGTTTCTGAGGGTGGGAGAAGGGGGGGCGGGGAAGACCTCGGAACTTCGATTGGGGAAGTTTGTTTTCTGTGCATTCCCTGAGCCTGTTTCTTTAAACAAGACCAAGGAATCCAAACAGAGGAAACCTGGAGATGACTGTGTTTCCGTTGTAATCCTATCGATGCAACTCGGCATGTATGTCAGCTGAAGGGCAAACAATAATTGGAAAGACAAGGCTTTTCTTTTATCATCTACAAAGGTTTCTTGACAATTAGAACACTTTGCCACTTTTGTATTATCTTTTAAAGCGATGATTTTTTAAAATGGTCTGTGCTGTATTTTCCCCTTTCAGATAGTGGGACACTGTCACCTACCCCTACAGTCATAGGATGACTTGGGGGGATGAATTTCAAACATATGTCCAAGAGGCTCTAATGTTTTTCAGGGGAGGTGCTGCCTGTGGTTATTAATGCTCCTCTGAGCTAAGCCTCTGCTTCTCTCAGACACATTCTACTCTCTTGGGAAAAATTATTTTAACCTTGACTCCAGTTCTCATTCAGACGGTTGGTTTTTCCTTATAAAGGCAGGTATACACTTTGGGGAAAAAACAAAATACTAACTCAGCTTCCTGAAGTATGAACTGAGTTTTTGTTTTTTTTTTTTTTTTTTTTTTTTTTTTTTTTTGGCTGTTCCTAAATGCTGTAGTCATCAGGTTTGATGTTTGGGCTTCCTTTCCATTCCAAAGATGGTCAAATACAGTCATCATATGTGGTGTCTTCACACTAGTGTGTAACGTGTGAATATTGACGATGTTGCTTTTGTGTCGTTGGAGCAATTGAAAATAGATAAACATGTTATTGCATTCATGACCTAATATTACCAAATATTTAGTTTCTAAGTCTGTGAGGAAATTCTTTTAGACTGTAATTTACTTTTATATAAAATGGTATTAATCAATTTCATAAGTTTTGTGAGATTTTTGAATCAGCACTATCAGAATTCCAAAAACATTTCCCATATTACTGACATCATACTGTTTTGAAAATTATCAGTGGAATTCTATCACAGTTGATGGATAATAATTAAGTCACTGAAGTATGTTTCTAAATATATATAATAGATGTGATCTGCATGTTTCTTATTAAAGCTACATTAATTGGAAAGTTTAGCAACAAAGAAACATTGCAACAATGACTGATGAAAAAATTAAAGGATTATTACTAGAGTTTTATGTTTCCATCTGCCCCTAAGAGTGATACTTACAATTTTATATATTACCTATTTATTATCCCTAAACAGTTTTTTCACAGGAGTAAAATAGGAAGGTTTTACTGAATAGAGTCAATCTTCAGAAAATTGCTTATTCACACAAAATTCATAATTGATTACTTGGGCAATTTACAAAAACTTTCCACATCATTTTTTAATTGTTGTTTAAATATGTTTTTGTGAATGAAGAATTAAAACAAGAATCCAGTAAATTCAGGCACCCAAAAACAATTTTAACCCAATTTTCTGACTATTTCAAGAGAGGATGTTATTGAAACTTGAATCGATTGTCTAGAACAATGTCTAATGTTTACTTTGAAAGAATAAACAAAATGTAAGATTCTTCATATGCTCCCAACTTAACATTTATTTTTACTTGTGCACTGCTGTAACAGCAAATATGATGGCTTGCAGTAAAACTCATGAATCTTTGCTGCCAAGCTTAACTTGAAAACGTTACTAAATAAAGGCTGTAATCAATATGCTTGCCAAAATTTCAGAGCACAATACTTTTCCCCCTATTTATTATTGACCATTAATGTTAAACATAAAACTTCTAAAATTCAGTAGCTATTAAATTATATGATCATCTCAGTGGAACTTCCCCTCCCCCAGAAATAATGCCTATTACACCCTGATTTATAATATAGTTATTTACTTATATTTGAAAAGCCCAGTCTCTTTCCCAAAGAATAGAATTTAGCCTATAGACAAAATCTCCATTGTGTTGATATGTGTAGGTTAAATAAAGAATCCTTCTTTATCAGAGATAACATCATTCTTCTGTGTGTACCTGACTATAATCACAAAGGAGAAGATATATAGCCCAAACATTCCAAAATATTTATTAAAAATCTGAATACATATTTGGTAAAATGGACCAGGAATGAGCAGATTTACTAACACTTCTGCCAACTCTGGAGTTCATTCGATACACTTGTGTTACTTGGCTGATACCTTAAAATAAGAATGAAACAAAATATTTGCAGTCATTTGCTATGCCTTCTAATTCTTCTCTTTTCTGTATCCAAGAGATTCTAAAATAAAATGTTTTGTAAATAGGCAGTCTGGAGTGGAGGAGGTATTCACAAGAAGCCTTAAGAGATAGTCTAATTTAAAACTCCTGTAGTGCCTTTGTTTTTACAACTTAATGATTTTGTAAATAAAGTCTATTAAGTCTTTCACATCTAGCTAACTCATCCAGTTTACCATAGAACCTCAATTCATTGTAAAAGCCACAGACTTTGAAAAACACACTCTGCTAGTTCATTTGAAAAGTTGACATCCATTACAGATAGATAGAACATATATTTCTTGGTTTCATTGTAAATGCCACAGGTATATTTCTTAGGAGCAGGGCCCTAGAGTTGTGCTGTTTTTCAACTGCCTTGCCACTTAGTTCCAAGGGGAATTTATCACCCAAGCAACTGAAGCAAAGGTTGTTTCTTTAGTGACTGTTTTAGATTTACCTTTTTTTTTCCCTTTTGACTAAGGGGGCCAATGGCGATTAAATATATTTTAGAATCAGTTCAGACCAAATTCTTTATTCCTATCAGATAACCTGCAGTGTTAATCCCTTTAATACCTCTGTATGCTCTGTACTGCAGTGCTTGTTTGTACATGTGCATGTGAATTAACAATGCCAATTAGAGCAAAATAATTATGTGTCTCTGAATATTTCCTTAGCTGAACTTTTTTCTTTTTTTCTGGGATGATATAAATATAGAGTAATGTAATTTCAATTTTGAACTAAGATTTGTTTTTTATTCTTAATGAAGCATGCTCAGTAATGTTTTTTGTTAAAAAACAAAGTTATTTCAGAAGGCAATCAAACAAAAAATCTATTCATAATTGTAACGGATCTTCATTATGGGCATTCAAAACCAGACTTTTTTGATTTATTTAAGCCGGCTGAGGAAACATTCCACACCCTCTGGCTTCACAAGACATTAACTAAAGAAAATTTAAGTGACAAAAATTTTAAGACTATTAACAGCTCTGAAAGTAGCCATTTTATTTGTCTTCCCCCAAAGGCGTTTGTGTTTGTCTTTATTTATGACTTTACTTAGCTTTTAAAAAAAATCTTCATGAAGAGAAGCAGCTTGAGTAACATGAATTATGTTAATACATTAGATCTGGCCCCTGGGGATTCATTTAGGTTCACTGGAAACAACAAATATAAGAAACTAATCCAAGATAAGATTTTAAAATGTTGTTTCAACATCTATAACAGTAGTTTGTCATAATTGAGACCCTAAAGCAAAACTGGAAAATAAGTAATATTTGTCATGGGTATCCACTTCTCTAAAAGATTCATTTTCTCTTCCTTGATGCCACCATTTTCTATCCTGTGTCATTTCCTTTTTTCAGCCTTTTTGCTAACAGAGATATAATTAATACCAGTACACCACATACACACATACACACACCCTGCAAGTGGTATTGAGAAAGATAGTTAATACCTGGTTGGTTAAATATCCAGATCACTGCTGATTGTTCAGAGCTCAGAGTATAATACAACATACCGCCAATGTTGTCTTATTATGTCATTTTTGACTAATCTTTATTAGTACCAATGTACCACTTTTCCTGTTAAAACTCCAGTAGATAAATGACCATTATTATTCTTCATGTGAGATTTTACTAAACTGACCATTTTCAGAGGAGACTCTTTGAAGATTAGTTTAGTAGAAGAGATGTTTTAAGGAGAATGTGGTAATGCTGGCCAGAGATGCTGGGGTTGGTTGTTTTGGTCAGGTGTAGCTGCTGCCTTCCCCTCTGTCCCCATCTCAAATGGCACCTGCCCCTTCTCCTCAAAATCTTCCTATGAATGATAATCAGCATTAATACTCATTTACTGAATGAATTTATTGTCTGAAATGGTACTAACTAGAACTCTCCTGAAGGAAATTCATGTACGGTGGGGCTGGTGCTCAAAATTATGACACAAGCTCCAGCAAGATTTTGAAGTGCCTTCTGATATATTTACAAGCAAATCATGCTTGATATGAGAGTAATACTGAGCTCTTAACACTTAAAAATTATAAGACTTATGGTATAATGTTGCAGAATATTTGATTAACCTGAAAATATCATTCCCTAGTCATACTGGCCAATAGTTTATATAATATACTTACTGTAAGAAACCCAATATGTTCTCCCTAGATTTTGTTTACGGTTTATAAACATTCTTCCTAAACACACGTGTTTTAAAGAAAAAAATTCCAGCATATGAGTGTTTTGAGTATAGGATATTTTTAAAGTAAAGATTAAGAAAAGGTTAGAACAGAACTTGTTACTTTTAAAATCCTGAATCTCTAGTATTACTACTGCCAACCTAGGAAACATTAAGATGTGATGTATCAGGTAGTCAAAACATCTGGCAGTCTGCTTTTTTAGACTTTTCATTGAGATCATGTGTTGCCAACCCAGGCATAAGCTAGAGCTGTTTAAAGGTTTTATATTCTAGAATTAACTTCTAGATACACTTATACAATAACTAGTATGCATTTCCTGCACTAAAAGTGAAGGTCGGTCCCAGCCTAATGTTTCCTTTTTAAGAGACTTAAGTCCAATCTGAGTGTTTGGGGACATCTAAATATGATGTAATTTCAAATACACTGATAAAGGAAATGAGGTTGCCAAATTTCTGAATATGTATCACCTTTTTATAACTCAGAATTTATTTACTATACATCATGTAAACCATGTATCAGGGACCAAGACCACCAGAGTGCTATGAATTAGGGGTTACATTTCTGTTAATGACCTTCATCTCCACTTTCCCCACTTCCACCCTTCCTCACCTATGCCATCCCTTTTAGTAAGGAAACCAAACGGAAAATGTCTTTCCTCATTCCATTAAGAAAGATTTTTATATATTAAATATTAACATATTATACAGAATATATTGAGAAAGATAGTTAATACCTGGTTGGTTAAATATCCAGATCACTGCTGATTGTTCAGAGCTCAGAGTATAATACAACATACTGCCAATGTTGTCTTATTATGTCATTTTTGACTAATCTTTATTAGTACCAATGTACCACTTTTCCTGTTAAAACTCCAGTAGATAAATGACCATTATTATTCTTCATGTGAGATTTTACTAAACTGATCATTCGTATGTGGTTTTTTAGACAATCACTCTCAAATAATGAGCTCATTTAGATAGGAAGAGATGACTTATCCACCATTTCATGCAATAAAAACATATAGAACCGTTCCAGCTGCTCTGAAATAGGGTGAACCTGAGCCACGTGGAAGAGTTTGCATTGAAGGTGCATAAAGAACTCCCCAAAACTCCTGCTCATGCATATATAATTCTGGAAGGAAAAAAAAAAAACACAGAAAAACCCTACAAGTGGGACCTGGTGTAGTGAAAACTTTTTTTTTCCAAATAGAATGCCATATGGTGACCTGTAAGTCATGAAGATTCCAAGAGATGATTGGTGTTATGATGCCAGAAATCTACCTAGGGAACCACAAAATTCCCACTCCTTCACACCCTCTTAAAAATTATATAGTTTTTAAAGTAACTGGTATGGTAGAGGAATTCAAACCATTTCATATGAATAATGATTGAAGGAACTGGGGATGTTTAGCTTGGAAAGTAAAGACCCAAAGAGACCATGATGACTCTATATAAATGTTTGAAGTGTTAATACATAGGAAGAGGCTACGATTGTTGTGTATAGCCTTGAGGGTTAAAACTGGCATGGTATCAAGGTGAGATAAAAATTTCTTCAAGGCAATGATAATAAGAAGACCCTGGATGCATTAGCCAGTTCCCACTGAGTGAGATGCCTATTTGGAGATGGATAAAGCCTAGAGTGAAGGCGGAGCTCAAGGTGGGCACAGAGTCCCTGTGCACACACAGGCCTCTGTTCCTAGACCATCATGCCTTGTGGACAAAATCCAATAAAAAGCACTATGTGATGGTATATGTGTTTGCATGTGCATGTCTGTGTGTCCCACCAAAAGTGGTTGTAGTCCACTGAAGTAATGATCTAAAATAAGCAAAATTCATAATGTTCTGGGGGAATATTTCCTGGTTACCTAGAAGTAGACAGAACCATGCCAGTATCATCATGCAAAGTGATCAAAAATGGTAAAAGGTCAGAAAATATGGAGCCTCTTTAAGGAAATGAGAAACAGGAAAACATTTAAACATTATGAGATGATGAGGATGACAGAATTGCAAAACATCTTTTTTACTTCCTTTCACATGGGTGTTAATTGTAACATGAATGTTTATACTGAATGGTATCCTTTGGTCATGTGGGGATGTGATATCTGATTGGGCAGGTGATTATATGCACATGAAACACGTGGAAGCTTGTTGGAAATGCAGAATCTCAGGTCCCATCCCAGACCTACTGAATCAGAAACTGAATTTCTCAAGATACCCAGTGATTTATATGTACATTAACATTTGAGAAGTAATGGTCTGAAAACACGTACATGGAGAACAAGGCCTGATCTACTGCACTGAGACCCTAGCGAAAAGCTTGATTCTTGGGTAGCTTTCTGAGATCACAGAGGCATGATGATATCCCTGACAGAGGGGCTGGTAAGAGCAGCTATCACAATTATGCTTGAATAAAGTTTCTTCCTTTTATCCATACCATAACCGTCACCCAGTTGGTTGTAGTTTTTCTGTCTGGAGAAAACACAAAAAACCTTTTATGTTCCACCTGAATAAAACAAACCTTCAGGTATTTAGAGAATTATCATGTCCTCATCCCATTAAATCTTTTCTTCTCCAAGATAAACAGCCCAGTTCACTCAATCATTTTTCATAATGACATTTTTGATGTTTTAATGCCTCCATGGAAGTATGGCCCTCTGAGCAAGACACACTGCTCAAGATGTGATCTCACCAATGCCAAGCACTGTGAGACTGTTTATCTCTTGGGAAAGACATCTATTCAGACAGCCTAAGACTGCTTTAACATCTCTAGACTATAAGTTGTTCTCTAAATTGTTTTGATGTTTCTATTCTCTGAATAACTTGGAAGTTATCTCACAGTTGCTAATCTTTATACCAGAATATCTTGGATCCAAATGTGCTCATTAGAATATTCTAGGTTAACAGTTCCTTATGTCTCCAACAATTACACTAATATTCAGTTTTTGAGGTCGTAGAATCCTGAGTTTGAAAGACTCTTGAAAGTGTTCTGTTCAACCATCCCATTTCACAGATGAGGAAATTAAGGTTTAGAAAAGTAAGAGATTTGCTCCAAAAAGTCCCACGAAGGTTAGTTAGCAGAGCTAGCACTGGAATGAAAGCTACCTTACCCCAGTGTGCTATTTCCATTACACTATTATTCTTTATTTTGACATTTATTACAAACAAAAATCTAAGTGAAAAGTAAAAGCTATAATAAACTGCTAGATAGTCCCAAATATCTAGGTGTTTGGCATTTAGTCACAAAAATTGATATTTTCCTGCTTAGCAGTTTTAGTATAAGTATTTGATATTTTATGTATTCAGTTTAATAGTCATTTGGCTGGCAGGGGGAGAAAGTCTGCTCGTAAGTGTGTTTTAAAAAGTGGAGCGATAAAAAATTTTAAAAATAAAATTAAAAAAAAAGTGGAATGAGGCACCATGAAAAGTTGTATCATTTATTTTCCTAAGAATGTTCCTCACTGTCTCTCCTTGGACTGGCTAGATTAACCATTTGAGTGGACTGGTTTGATAGGTTCTTGGAACTAACTGCCTAAATATACAAGTAAATCAAACCCCAGGGTTCTTCACTGTAAGCAATGGGAACCAGCTCTGGCTTATTTAAATGGAAAGGGGATTTATTAAAAGTATATTTGGACAATTAATAGGCATAGGAGGAATGATGAAAATAGAAAAATCACCATTTTGCAGTCATCATATTAAAAATTGATTCAAGCAAAAATGATAAATGGATGCTAAATCTGAGGAAGGGGGCATTTTGAGGAGAAACAGAATATTTATATAACATCAAAATATCAACCATCTTGGGGTGTCTGGATGTCTCAGTCAGTTGATTTCTCTTGATTTCAGTTCAGTCATGATCTCAGGGTGGTGAGATCGAGCCCCACATCAGCCCTGCACTGAACGTGGAGCCTATTTAGGATTCTCTCTCCCTCTCCCTGTGCTTTTAAATATTTATTTAAAAATAAAATATTTTTAAAAATATATAGCAACCATCTAAATTATAAGAGAAAAAAATAACTTTTCAGTGGAGCAATTGGACAACACCCTAATTAAGTAATCAAAGTCAACATCACCAATATAGCAATCATCTGCATGCCCATCTCTGGATGTGATGGCCCGGGGAGGACACAACATCACTCATGTAGTATTACTGCTGAGAATGCACAACTTAAATCTAATCATGAGAAAATCTCAGACAAACCCCAAATGAGGGATATTTTATAAAGTAAACAGATTATGTTTGTAAAATTGTCAATGTCATGAAAAACAAGGAAAAACTGAGATGTTTACACATTAAAAGAAGACTTAACAGGTATGACAACTAAATGCAATATATGATCCTGGATTGGATCTTGGACTGGGAAAGAAAATTGTGATAGAGCACACTGTTGGCATAATTGAAACTTGAATATAGACTGGAAATTAGATTAATATTACTGTTATGTTTCCTGAATTTGAAAGCTAAACTATGGCTATGTAAGAGACTAGCCTTGTTTATAGGACATACATCCTGCAGTATGAAGGGGCAAACAGGCATAGTGTATGTAACCTACTCTCAAGTGATTTGCAATAATGAAAATAATACTATGTATAATATAATTACATATAGAGAGAGAGAGTGAGTGAGAGAGAGAAGGAAGACAGAGAGAAACAGAGACAGAAAGGGAGAGAGGAAAATATAGCAAAATGTTAAAAATTGATAAATCTGGGGAAAGGGTATTATGGGAGTCCATGGTTCTATACATGCAATTTTTCTGTAGGCGAGGTATTTTTTTCAAAATAAAAAGTTTCTAAAAATGTTTTTTTTTTTAAATTACATTGGGGCACTCACAGACTTCTAGAACTAGGCTTGGAATGGAGAGACCAAACAGCAGTCAGGGCACACACAGCCTCAGTCAAACCTTAAACTAAGCTAGTGAAGACCCCACTGCTGTCCACGGAAAAGAAACATCAGAGCTTGCACCCCTTACACCCCAGACTTGAGCACTGGTTCAGCTGCTCACCACTGCTACTGCTGTGGTGCTTCAGCTGCTCCTCCACCCACTGCCAGGATGAATTCTGTACCACGACTGCTTCTGCGTGCCCCCAAAGCCCAATTCAAAGTGTGGACAGGTGTGGTTGGTTGGTGGAGTTGAATCACACATCCATACCCTATTTGCAAGATAGTTTGGGAAAGTGCGTATCTGCTTATCACCAAGACTCCACAAATGGTCAGTTTTCCAAATTCAGAGTTTAGATTTGGGAAAGTTAAAAAAAAAAAGTCAATGCCCACTAAAAGGTGTTATAGATATTGCTTGAAAGTAAAATAGACACCTCTCTAGACTTGACTAAAGTCCAGTCTGCCTTCAGGGCAAATAGTTAAAAGAAAATAATTTTCTTTAAGCCTGTATTTGGTACTGCCTGCTATTACATGCAAGCCTATAGGAGAATATAGTAAAGCTAGAGTATATTGGTTTATTAAATCATGCAGCAAAAAAGAGCAGAACGATCCCTTTATCATTCATCAATGTCCATCTACGGCTCACTCCTATTCTTTTTGAAAAATTGGAAAGAGCTCTGTGAAGAATTTAGTAATTAATCAGGGAATTAAAATACATATCATGTACTTTAGTGATAAGAACATTTTTTTCCTCCAATGCAGGAATTTAATGTGGAAAGCTGGGCACATCGATGTTTCATATTAATCCAAAGGATGATTATAATCAAAATGCCCTGTGCCTTTGAGTCTTTAATACTGATACGCTGTCTCTTATGTAAGTCTTTAGGAAGATATACGTAAGACAAAAAGAAAGTGTTCTTAAGAACACCTAAGCTTAAGCTCAAGGAAAGATTAAAATAGAAGTTTAGGGATATAAAGGTCTTTGGAGTTCACATACCGTAACTTTGTCATTTCACATTGAGGAAACTGAGGGCTCGGTCTTGATAGAATTAATTGCCTCTCCTCAAAATGAAAACAAAATACGCTGAAAGGCTTTTGATGGCATGTATCATACATTGTTTAATAATCCTCACATTTGAAGAGGCTATAAAAACACACTGGTTAAGAGCTTGCGCTCCAGTATCAGACAGCCCAAGGTTCAAATCCTGGCTTCCCTACATATTATCTGTGTGATCTCACTCTAATAACATACCCTCTCTAAACCTCCCTTTCCTCACCTGTGACATGGAGACAATGAATGTGCTTATGCATTGTGACTTGTAAGGATTAGCAATTTTGTTTTTATGGAACTGGCAAAGTGTTATATATACATTGTATGTGCAAGAAGAGGTTTAGCCATAGCAGTGCCTGTTATAATTGGTTGTTTACAGTGGTGGCAGATGCTTGGTTTTCTTATTCTCCCATGGCTCTGCATTTTTTCCATTTCCCCATCCCAAATTCTCGCCTTCTGTATGCTGAGTATTTACTCACCCTTAAATATTGCACTTAAAGTCTATCTCCTCAGTGAGTGCTGCTCTGTGCCCCCGCTGGCATTCTCCCTTGTTCTCCCACACAGAATTAGGGGTGTCCTCCTCAATGTTTTGTTAGTACCTCTAATGCATCACTCATACCAATAATTAACATATAGCTGTAATTACTTATTTCTGTCCATCTCCCCAACTAGTAAGCCTATCTGTGGCAGTGACTATATCCAATATGTCTTTGTATCCCTGGAGACCACTAGTGCTAGGAACATACTATTAATGTAGTATTTACTGAATGAATGAATGCATGCATGCATGCATGAATGAATTGGTGAATGAATGGATGAAAGAACAAAGGAATAAAATCTGAGAAAAGTCTCTTTGTCCTGAGTAAGGACTCCAAATGCAATTGGGATGGTCTTCTTGATTCTAAGACACACACAGCCCCAGAATCTGGTCTATCCCCATGAGTTTCAGAAGCAAATGCATATCAAGTAAAGTTTCCACATACTTGAAAGGGAATCAATTACAGGGAAACCTTATAAACCTTATAATTAGATTGCCACTGTAATTAACCAACACTCTGCTGTCAAAGCAGTCTACGCAGTTTAATGGGTTCAAACTCTTTAAAGCCTGAGGACAGTCTGGAGCTGCAGATTTAGAAATGTAATAGATTCTCCTAATGGTTTCTAACTATATCTCTAAGTGGCCAAGGTCATTTGAAATTAGAATCTATGCCTCTAAGGTTCTAGACACCTCTTCACCACCTCAGCTAGTTGTCAACAGCAATTTTGATCATAGAACTAACACACACACCCATGAGACATGCTGAGATGACAGAACATCACAGTTAGAACTGCCCTAGGAGTCCATCCTTTGCTTACACCCAGTTGTAAGGGTTGCTTACACCTCCAGAATGGACCTCCCCAGTTATATATACACACACACACACACACACACACACACACACACACACACACATTATTCCAAGGATCCAAGGAAGTAGCTGTACTCACAATGGCCGTCCAAGAGACGTGTCAATTTTGTAAGCCTGTCTGAATATGGAGATCTTCTTTTTATGTCTCCCACAGTTACTCTGGTATGGGAGCCTGAGAGATGGAGGAGTAATTCTTCCCATCAGATACAGGGTAAAAAGATTCAAATATCACATGTCACCCCTTGCTGTGTTCCCCCTCTCGCTGGCTGTCTCCCTTTCTGTCAAATAAATAAATAAAATCTTTAAAAAAAATCACATGTCAAAGCTTTCTCTAATAGAGGGGAAATAACTATGCCAGTGATATGTGCTATTTCTGACCAGATTAGAAAAGGAGATCTTCTCTGGGGAGCCAAATACACAGACTCTCCTTTTCCTTGGAGGTCATAGTCCCATACCCAGGCACACAATTTAGCAAGTGAAGTTAGAAGGTTGGACTTCAGACCTGAGTTGTGCCCCTTCATCCAGACATTCTTGCACAACCAATATGTACAGCCATATATATGACTCTGAAGGGAGTCTCCTTTACTAACATTCTAGTCTCTCTCTCTCTCTCTCTCTTTCTCTGTGTGAAGGTGTATGATGAAAGTTGAAGAAATGAACTCCATTTTATCAAAGATAATTCAAACACAGACTGTATGTGAGTTTGCTGAAGTCTTTATGGAAGATGGTTGGCTTAGAGGATTACTGGCTTTCCTTCCGGCTCTAGGATTCTATTTTTATCAGGTCCTTAATTAGTAATATAATACATCTCTGACTATTTGGGCAGGGCAGATTTCCCCAGTTCACTAATAACCATATCTTGGAATATAAATTTAAAAGTTTTGCTAGCATCAAGATACTTGTTATTTCTTATGAAGTTGAAGATCAACCTCCCCTAATTCTTCAAGGGATGTGCTGTTTGGGAGGATCTTGCTATTCCTCTTCCCCTGCCCGTGTTCTACAAAAAACAAGAGATATTTTTCTACAAAGCTATCCCCAATATGGCAGAACTCTCAGCTAAGACAGAATACTGATTGTCTCTGCTGCAATAGTCACATTTTGTGAGACCTTTATAAAAGTTAATCTTCAGAATGCTTTAGTGAGGTTGGCAAAGGATAGATATTTTATCTTCATCATGCTGATAGAGAGAATGCAGCTGACAGGGTTTGACTGCCTCACCCAAACTCCCACATCAAATCAGTTGGGGGACCAAAGTCTGGGTCTTCTGGGTCTTTTACTCTATTTCTTGAGCCCATGTAGCAAATTCAGGCCATGTCTCCACATCAGTACCTCACCTATCACAAACTAACTCAACTAACAGGGGACAAAAAGGATTTTGCAAGTTTTCTGGAACATTGCATGGCCTTGGAGGGTAGAAATCTCTGATGCATTCTTCCTATCATTTACACAGGATGCTAACTCTATACAGCTTTATCAGTTCTCTGAACTCAGCATCTGGGCATATTAACTTAGTACCTTGAGCGTATCCTTGTTGTGTGATGGGGTGCACTCTGCTAATGGAGTATGGGGCAGCTGCAAAATATACATATTTTTGTGCAGAAAGCCTCCTTAGAATCAGAAGTATCCAGCAGGCCAGTGGAAATAGTGAGGCTGTGGAATTAACCAGAGCTCAGAAGCCTAGTGTAAAGTCACTATGTGTTGCTTGTGTAGAAGTAGAACCTTGGGTTTTATGTATAAGCTAAGCCAAAATATCCTCCCAAAAATCTGTCACTTACCTAAATAATTTACTTTTATGTTTTATTTTATTCTTTGCTATTATAAAAAGCTCAAAAATAGTACAGTGGTGAACCAAATGTTGTATGTTTTACTCTAATGCTTTAACCTCTATTAAACCCGTCTTTTAAATACATGACTTTAACATTGAAAAATTAGTCACTGTTTATTTGGGGGAGGTCTCTTTTTTTTTTAAGATTTTATTTTTATTTATTTGAGAGCGAGAGAGATAGCGACAGAGAGCACAAGCAGGGAGGAGAGGGAGAAGCAGGCTCGCTGTGGAGCAGGGAACCCGACATAGGGCTTGATCCCAGGACCCTGAGATCATGACCTGAGCCAAAGGCACATGCTTAACTGACTGAGCCACCCAGGTGCCCCTGGGGGAGGTCTCTTAATTTCGTCTCCTCTTAGAGATCCATTTTTTCAGGGAAAGAGCAAATACGAACTTTGTTGAAAGAGAACTTGTAAATGGCAAGATCGAGATAATGTGGAGGAAATATGCCTAGATCTTACTGATCTCAACTGATATTAAAATATCTAACTAAAATGGAACCACTGATCCCTGATTTCTTAAAATTGATTTTGAACTTTCCATTATTTTAAGAGCAGGTCAAGAATTAACATTATAAAAATCAGAATGTGATATTATTGATCAACTAACTTAATGTAAAATTAAAAGTACCAAAATTAAAGTCATGTGTTCTTTCATAGTTGATTTCAGGAATCAACTCCCATCACATTCATGTGATTATATCCTGGCTTCAGAATCAAATAAGAGAATTTAAATGTTCTGTGTTATATCAAGGAAGCATTCACTAATGTTCTGTTTTAAGAGTTAAAGTACAGTCTTCTGTATCTAGTCAGTCAAAAGTTATTATTTTACCTGAGGCTTGTACTCCACATAATTCTGCTATTTTACTTATCTTTTAGAAATAATTCTGCCATTTTTAATAAATGTTTACATGAATAGGCGGCCTGTTTGCAGGTAAAGAAATGTTAAAGTAGCTAAGCTAAAAAAAAAGAGTTAATCTGGCATCTGTGCTCATTCTAAATATATATCTACAAACAAGTTTTTTTGTTTGTTTCCAACTAAATACCAGTATCAGTAACTGACTACCTCTACCTGATCCAGCCCAAAGTCACTGTGTCCCAAACTGTACTCGTCACCACTAACAACCTCCATAAAACCTGCCTCTTCTCCTGTTTTCCAGGATTGTTTAATAGCACCACCACCTACTCAATTACTTAAATCAGAAACCAGGAGCCACCCTCTCCTCTCCCTCTTTCATCTACTCCTCTTTCTCTCTTACTCCCCAAATCAAATCTAAATGCTCTAACTCTTACTTCCTAATTCACTCCTACTCTGCCCTATCCCTCCATCCTCGCAGCTACCATCTTAGATCACTTTATCACCTTTACCTAAAGAGTCACCGTGCCCCCCCCCCAACTAGTCCTTTTGCCATCAGGGTCATATGTATCCTACCACTATCTTTGCTACAGCATTGATTTGATCATATCACTCTTCTACTTAAAGTTCTTTCAAGGTGCACCACCATCTAAAACAGTGTTTTTCCGAATACAATCTTCTGTAGAATCATTATCTACAATACTTGTTTAAAATCCAGATTCCTGGACCCTGCTGTAGCCCTCCATGAATGGGCCTGACAATGTTTGCTTTAACAATCTATAGGTGAATTTAGTGCACACTAAAGTGCAAAAACACTGGCCTCCAGAATAAGATACGACTTGTAGGGCCTACTTTATAGCCCTCTCATTTACAACTTCCCCATAAGCACTCTGGACCCTAGCCTTGCTAAATTTTGGTGCTTCCCCAACTGCACCTGTGCTTCCATGTCTCTGGCCTTCTCTAATGGTGTTCTCTGACCAAAGCACTCACCATCTCACTGGCTTAGCTAATCCCGCTTCATCTTTCAGAACTCAGTTCAAGGGTTATTTCCTACAATGAGTCTTCCCTGAGTTGCCAGGGCTAGGGTAGATACCCTCCTCAATGCTCTCCTGTACCATATGACTGTGCAGACTGCTGTCTCACTTCCCTTCACCCTGTTCTCTGCTGAGTTCCCTTGGCTGTCTTGTTCATCTTTTCAACCCTGGTGCATAGCACAGAGCCTGCTTATGGTGAGTGAGCAAAGCCTGAATAATCTATTTAGTTTGATTTAAAGTTCTGGAGATTCTCATAAACCATCGTAGACCAGTATAGACTGAACTTCCTATCTGGGAACTTTGAAGATGGAATTAAATTAAATTATGAAAGTGGACTATAGGCATACCTCACTTTATTGCACTTCTCTTTATAGTACTTCACAGGTATTGTGCTTTTCACGAATTAAAGGTTTGTGGCATCCCTGCCTCAAGCAAGTTTATCAGCACGTTTTTTTCCAACAGCATTTGCTCACTTCATGTCTCTGTGTTACATTTTGATAATTCTTACAATATTTCAGAATTTTTCATTATTAATATATTCCTTATGGTGATTAGTGATCAGTAATCTTTGGTGTTACTGTTGTAATTGTTTTGGGACACCACGAACCATGCTCATGTAAGACAGTGCACTTAATCAATAAATGTTATTTGTGTTCTGACTACTCCACCAACTGGCCATTCCCCTGTCTCTCTCTCTTTCCTTGGTCCTCTGTATTCCCTGAAACACAGCAATATTGAAATTAGGCCAGTTAGTCACCTTATGATGACCTTTAAGTGCTCAAGGGAAAGGAAGAGTCATATGTCTCTCACTTTAAATGAAAAGCTAGAAATGATTAAACTTAGCGAGGAAGGTATGTCAGAAGCTGAGGTAGCAGTTTGCCAAGTTGTGACTGCAAAGAAAAAGTTTCTGAAGGGAAGTTAAAAGTGTTACTCCAGTGAACACATGAACAATAAGAAAGCAAAACAGCCTTATTGCTGATATGGATCAGGTCTGAGTGGTCTGGATAGAAGATCAGACCAGATATAACATTCCCTTAAGCCAAGGCCTAATTCAGGGCAAGGTCCTAACTTTCAATTCTATGAAGGCTGAGAGAGGCAAGGAAGAAGAAGAAAATTTCAAAGTTGGCAGAGGTTGGTTTATGAGGTTTAAGGAAAGAATCCATGTCCATAACATAGAAATGCAAGGTGAAGCAGCAAGTACTGATGTAGAAGCTACAGCAAGTTATCCATTAAGATCTAGTTAGGTTAGTCGATGAGAGAGGCTACACTAAAGAACGGATTTTCATTGTAGGCAAAATAGACTTCTATTGGAAGAAGATGCCATCTAAGACTTTCATAGCTAGAGAGAAGTCAATGCCTTACCTCAGAGCTTCAAAAGACAGGCTGACTCTCGTATTAGGGGCCAATGCAGCTGGTGACTTTAAGTTGAAGCCAGTGCTCATTGACCATTCCAGAAATCCTACAGCCCTTTAGAATTATGCTAAACCTATTCTGCGTCTGCTCTATAAATGGAACAACAAAGCCTGGATGACAGCACATCTGTTTACATGACTTACTGAATATTTTAAACCCACTATTGAGACCTATTGCTCAGAAAAAAGATGCTTTTCAAAATATTACTGCTCATTGACAATGCACCTGGTCACCCAAGAGCTCTGATGAAGATGTACCATGAGATAAATGTTATTTTCATGCCTGCTAACACAATATCCATTCTGCAGCCCATGTATCAAGGAGTAATTTTGACTTTCAAGTCTTATTATTGAAGAAATACATTTCACAAGGCTCTAGCTGCCATAGATAGTGATTCCTCTGATGGATTTGGGCAAAGTAATTTGAAAGCCTTCTGGAAAAGATTCACTATTCTAGATGCCATTAAGAACATTTGTGATTTATGGGAAGAGCTCAAAATATCAACATTCACAGAGTTTGGAAGAAGTGGATTCCAACCTTCATGGATAACTTTGAGGGGATCAGTAGAGGAAGTAACTGCAAATGAGGTGGAAATAGCAAGACAACTAGAATTAGAAGTGAAACCTGAAGATATGACTGAATTGCTGCAATCTCATGATAAAACTTTAACAGATGATGATGCTCTTCTTATGGAAGAGCAAAGAAAGTGGTTTCTTGAAATAGAAACTACTCATGGTGAAGATGTTGTGAAGACTGTTAAGATGGTAACGAAGGGCTTACATATACTTGGTTGAAAAAGCAGCGGCAGGATTTGAGAAGATTGACTCCAATTTTGAAAAAAGTTCTACTCTTGGTAAAATGCTATTAAACAGCATTGCATGCTACAGAGGAATTGTTCATAAAAAAGGAGTCAATCAACTAATCATTAATCCTGAGTAATGCATTCAGATTTCTGTCTGATCGATGAAAAGGGGTAGGACAGGTGTGAGAAACCAAAGAAATAATATGAGCCAGCAGGCAAAAAAAATGGATCCCAAGCCTCTTTTGCCCTAACTACTCTACAATTTGGGGAATACCTCTGAATCTCTGGGAGTACCAGTTTTCTGACTCACAAAATAACTGAACCCAGTACTGTTATTTTATTATTCTAAACCAAAATTTAGTAAATTAGCATTCTGAGATATTAATGCAATAAAAAGCAATTTCAATAAATTATATGTAGTTTAATTTACTTTTTTTCTACTTAGTTCTAATATTTTGTCATGTGGGTTTAAATTTCTTTTATCAGTTAATTGCATGATTCACTTATTATATGAAATGGTAATCATCTGTTTTTCATCTCCATGAATTATATTATTATGAGTGAAATGAATGTCATAGCATTATTTGAGAAGATGGCCTTCACATTTTCTTTATGGCTTTCATAGACATGGGAAAACTTTTTGAGTGAGGTATTCAAGTTATAGCATTCCCCACCTGTGTGACCTTGGACAAATTTCTTAACCTCTCCAAGCATCTCAAAATAGAAAACTGAAGCATACAATAAGTCATACAAAAGCCTGATTGATTTCTGACTCTTGACAATAAGGACACAGGTTTATTGCCAAATTTTAATACTGGATTCTTTACTTAAGAAATACCTTTATATTATTGAGGGTGAAAAAAAGCGTTGCTCACAGTATTTAATTAATACGGTGTCTCATTTAAACAGTGACTAGCACGTCCCCTTTTAAAAAATTCTACAATAATATTATCATAATGGAAATTAAACCTTCAAACTAATTAATGGAATAAGTTGGTTGTGGTAAGAAGTATTTTTATGTCCTTTCATCCCTCTGATTTCCTCGGTGAACCCCAAAGAAATGTAGGTATGGGTGTGCTGCTCATTCGGTATGGCACGGATCCTTTGTAAATTGTCTTCGGTATACACATTTAAAGATAATTGGAGGAGCAAGTATGATTAGAAATAGAAATGGGAAAATAGACCCTGAAGCTATGTTTCTACCTTAAATCACTGAAATCACCTTTTTGAAAATTTAAAATAAGCTGACCTTGTAAGTCAAAAGTAGAGACCAGAAATTAAAACTCTAACCAGAGTCAGGAGCAACCTTTTGCTTTCCTTTTATGGGAAACTAGCAAATTTAGTATCTCAGGGCCATGAAAGTTTTTGACTAACATTGATTTTATTAGAGGAAACCCCCCCAAAAGAAACACTGATCAAATGGGAGGAATACTTACAATCACATTTGTGCTCCAGAAACACAGAGACTTTAGAGTTCAAATTCTTGATTTTTTCCCCAACTGTGATTACATATAGCCTTAAGTAACCTGTTTGAACCATTCCATGGCCCTATCCACAGCTTGTTTGATGCTACCCTGCTTAGTAACGGAAAAGATGATTTGTCCCTTCTTCCCTCTCACTTCCCACCCCTATACACACAATTAAAATAGACACTAATACATAGAAATAAAGGAAATGCTTTCTATATATTGGCTATTTACATAGGACTGTAAAGTGTAGTTGGTTGCACTGATCTCTGTGGCGCCAAAATGCCTTTAATAGTGCAGTCCAGAAACCCCAGCCCTGCTGTTCTGGATCACAGTGAAACTCCCCGACAACTTGAACTGAATCTACAACAATCTCCATGAACCATCCCAGAGGCAGGGGGAGCCCTTTGAGAAGCATAGCAACTGGATGTCACCACATAGGACAGGCAGGCATGGATGACCGGCTTCTTGGGAACTTCTATGTTGTACCTCAAGCCTTCTGTGAATTGATGTTCTGCTTTTCAGAGCAGCAGCCAGTCTCCTATTACAGTGAACAAGGTCTCCAGGCCAGGCCAACAAAAGCTCTTCTCCTCCTCCTCCCTAAAAACGGACCAAACAAAAGACAGGTTTGGAAGCAACTGCACAGTCACAAATGTTTCACTAGAAAAGAAACAATTATGTTCTGATTTATATCAGAGTTTATGTTCATGATGCCACAGTCAAGTCAGAAGGACAAGTCATATCACCAACAGAGGTACAGATTGTTAGTTACTTGGCATTTCTGGTAATTGTCAGTTATAACTGGTTAGTGGTAAAGCCAGGACTAGCCTTCCAGTGCTACATTCAGTCTTATTTCTTTATGAGTATGCTTGCATGAGCTACACACGGGCCAAATTGGTTGCAGCCCACTCAATAATAAGGTTAACAGACCTACCAAATGATGGAAAAATTGAAAGTATAAAACTAGTCATAACAACAATTAATATGTATTTTTTATTCCTACAAGATATATGATATACAGATGCAAAATCAGAACACTACCTTTGGAGGGAAAGGACATTCTCCTGTAATATATATGTTCCATGCAGTACCTGACACACTATACAGCCATAATAAATATGAATCACTGAAATCCAATTTATTTTCTGGCTACACTCCCAGGAAAGCTTATCTGATTTCCAAACTGTGGGTGCTAAAATAAAATCTGAGAAACACAGAGTGGAATAAGAAATAGATCTCTTCTGCATATCTGATAGCCACTCAAACTGAGTCCTCATTCTTCGTCTTACTTCTTCCTTATTTTGAATACTGATCCCCTTCTCTGTACCTAACACATCTCTAAAAGGTGATAGAAGTAAATACCCATTCATTCATTCATTCATTCATTTATTATCAAATATTTCTAAGCATCTTCTCTTTGTATAGAAACAAAGCTTTAGGGGCTACTGGGTGGCTCAGTCAATTAAGTTTCTGCCTTAGGCTCAGGTCATGATCCTAGGGTTTGGGGATGGAGGTCCCCCCGCCCCCCCGCCCCTGCATTGGACTCCCAGTTCTGTGGGGAGTCTGCTTCTTCCTCTCCCTCTGCCCCTCCCTGCCTCATTCTCTCTCTCTCTCACTCTCTCTCAAATAAATATATCTTAAAAAAAAAAAGAAACAAAGCTTTATGATAAGCCCTCTCATTAGGGAATGTAAAATTTATCTGAAAAGACACAAGAAAACTTACATACAAAGATCTGGTTTAAATAAAATAAGAAAACCAAGAATTTTCACAAGACAATATAATGAAATGTAAAGTATATGAAAAATAAGCATTTAAAAATATGGCTCAGTTGCTCAAGACTTATAGAAGTAGTACTCTCAGTTTGAGAGTAAATTAGTAAATCATGTATCTATTATATTGAATTAAGTATCAAAAAATGCTCCCCAAATAGAATAGCTTTTTTTTAAATTCCTCTATTGAAAATGGGAGCTTTTCACATAGTTCAAACTGACCACAGGTTTAAGATATATTTTAGGAATATATAAAGGGAGAGAAATCTGTGAAGGCATCCTGGGGCTTGAATCAGTAATCCATATATTCTTTTTTTCAGTAGCCTAGAAGTTATGTGAGGAAAAATGTCCCTTTCCCAAAATAGCAGCGAGAAAATCATGAAAGATATTTCTGTCCGGGGATAGGTAAACATTTAAGTTTGGTAAACAGGCATTTCAAGCTATTCATAAGTCAAAAATATAATGGTATAGTGTTTCTCCTGATTTCTTTCATAATAAAAAGTTAGACTCAAATCTGTAAACAGACCTTTTTTCCTTTTATCATGACACAGCAATTTAGCCACTAGAGAGAATCTTTTATAGATTAACCTAGTATAAAATTTCAGTGTGAAAATATAGCTTCATATACAAATATAACATGTTAATGAATATTATTCACTCTTTTTACAATAAAAAATTTTAGCAATAATATTTTAAGTTAAATATTTGACTTCATGGATCAGTAATGCTCTATTCTTCGGGATTCCCATTGATTTAAGTGTATTGATTAGCAAAGCAAACAACCCAGACAATAAATGCAAAATTATTTACACTATAAAAATGTTCAGATACTGATGCAAATAAATCAACTAAAGTAATAAAGAGCAACATTTAAGAATAATACTTTAAGACTACGTGTAGTCTTTATATCCTAAAAGTGGTAAAAATCTATCCGCAATCTTCTGAGTCCTTGGAAGCTCAGCATCATTCACCTTGGAGGTGAAGGTCAAGGCCAAGCTCTTACTAAAAACACATCACTTCCAGAGCTAAACCTGGATCTGGCTGCCCTGATAGTATACATCTACTTCTTTCAAGAGAGAAACCAGCAAGAATTTTCTATCTTGTTCATCCTTAGACAGATAACCCAAGCAGATATATTCAAGGACAAATCAAATAATGAAATTAAAGGTCCCTTGTGGGTAGACATTCCACGTTGGCACCTTTCAAGTCTCATCTATTTTAAATTAGAAATTCCTTAAAGACAGCAGCTGGATGTTAAACATTCACATATAGAGAGAAATAAATATAGGTATAAAAATATTTCATAACACTGTGGTGACATTTAGTTGATAGGATGTTAACTTAAACATTAGAGATAGCAGCAAGGATTTATATAAAACTTTGAATGCTTTTATCTAACAATCGATCAAAGTCATTCTTCTCCATGGTATGACCTGCCACGTTTTCCTGGGGATAAGATTGAGATACCAGAATAAAATGAAGGATAGAATTAAGGACAAAAAGTTGGGATATTTCATGTTCTGTTGGTGGTGGTGGTGTTAATAGCATTTACTTCTTGCTTTGTATGGAAAGAAATGGTTTTTTTCCTCAAAGTCATGCCCATTTGTTGTTGCCTAAATCACTATTAGCCATTATTTTTCTGTCTTTATAAATTTAAGCCCAAGTACTCCCATTATATTTTTCTATAATATCATGTGTTGATTATTCATTCCACTTTTACTCTTTTACTTGTTCATTATATGTTGATTGAGTGCCTACTATGTATCAAGACAAAAGTTCAGACAATTCATTTCAAAACTCTCTCATCATTGCCTCCCATTTTCTAATTTGGGTCCTCTCTACAATTTGGCCTCCTCAGCTGTACAGTGAGGAGATTAACATACAGAATGGTCTGAGGGTCCTTCCAACTCTGAAATTCTGGGTCAATACAATAAGGCATCAGGGATGTTGCTTTGTTTTGGTTTTTAATAATACAGATTATGATCACTTAGCTATGGACGCTTGTACCATGAATGGAATGATGCTCATTCCTCTGTTTTACTGAGAACTGATAATACATAACATTACATCAGAATTTAAAATTTAAAAAAAAAACCTTACTTTGGAGAAAACAAGTTTTTGTAAATTATAATTAAATTCCAGTAGCTCATTCTCTAACTTCATAAATGTGGGGTTTGAGCCCAGAAAATCTATCTCCAGGGTTTACCCACTTGTGTCGACTATTATCAAATAAGCATATTTTAAGCATTTATCAGAGTGGTAGCAGTAAAGGATGCAAAGATGAATCAGGTATGGTCCTGTCCTCAAGGGGTTTGCAAAGCCAGCTCATCTTTCAGCAAAGCATTTCTCTAAGGCTCTGGTAAGGATGAAGGCAGAGCCCTTTCTGCCCAGAATCCCAGAATCCCTCCAGCACTTCGTCCATTCCTTTCTCACAGCATTTGTGTAAGTGGATTATTGGTATTTGTGTTCGCCTCTCAGATCCCTTGCTTGAAAGGAATATACATTATTTGCAATACTATTCCATGTTGGTGCTGAATAAAATAGTTTTTAAATAATGGAAATAATACACTGATGTTTATATGTGGGAAACATCTTATGGAAGTACAGTGTAAGGATGAAATAAGAGCCTTTGGTGAAAAAGCTGCAATTGCAAGATCAAAATCACCATAATAATCCCAATTCAGATTTCAGGGAGATAGAGATTTTTCTCTACCAAAAGGAAAAGAATTTAATGGAGAGAGATTTGGCTTGTATTTTCACTAAGTACATATAAGATAGAGCATACTTTTTATTATGCATTTTTAAGACTATCCTTATGTGACTTAAGGTTTAGCTTCTGTTAAGTCAGACTACTTTCTGTGGTTTATTTTGTGTGTGTGTGTGTGTGTGTGTGTGTGTGTGTGGTGTTGTTGTTGTTGTTGTTGTTTTACAAGTTCCCAGATTTAAACTTCTGACATGCTTTCTGGAAGCTATAACCTTCTGGCTTGTTTAACTGAAAGTTTTAATTAAAGTACTAGCTCCACATGCCTATAATTTGGGAATGTCGTGTCTCCTTTCTTTGCCTTTTCTTGGCATAACTCATGTACATTGCACATTGTTCCTTAATTGAAGCACAGAATTCAGAAGGATGGTTCCTTTTTCAACTAACAGTTTCCTAAGAGAGGCCTGCTGACATGCCACAGAAAATATAAATCACATTTCATTCATTTTTATGCCGCTCTCAGACTCTTCAGGGGCATAAACTGGGGTGCATCATGACATTTCCCATTCGACAGTGTGAAGATTTCTCAATGCCATCAATCCACACTGGCAGATCTGGCAGTTCACAGTGGAATATGATAAACAGATGTGCTGAAGAAGTTCAACAGAACTTAAAAAGCAATTACGAAATTAAGATTTGATTTTTTTATCATAAATGTCTTAACATGCTCATTGTAGAAAATGTGGATAATGAAGATAGAAATAAATGCAAAATCATCCACAATACAGTAGTTACTAAGTTTTTTAGTCATTTTCCTGGACTATTCTTTCTATAAGTGGAGATGAATATACTCAGGAAACCATGAAATACAATTAGATTTTATACCTGGTATATGAATAATAATCATAATAGCTAAATTGTATAGGATATACCAGGCATTCTACTAAATAGGTCACATACATTATTGAACTTAGTTCTCTCTGGAATTGAAGTTCTTCGTAGTGCCAAATCATGGTTGAAGACACCAGGTAAAGGCAAGATGAATGGTCTCAGTCACAAGTGATCCAAAATTATGGAAAATAACTATTAAGATGATAAAGATTAAAACATGGATGTAAAGAATTTCTTTGTAATGAAAGTCAGAACTTTAAACGTAGCACAACGTAACCTTATCTATTGTGATCCAAAAAAATGTTCATTTTGAGTTACTGAGACCTAATTAGAAGGTGAAAAAAATTAAATACTGAGAATGTTAAATACAACCTGCATGCACACACATAGAGATTTACACTAAGATGTGTTATGTTAACCTTTAGCATTAGCATGTTGGCATTAAATTAGCATTTAAATTACTAAATGTGTATGGGCAGTACAATGTGCATTTTCTTAATTAGAAACCAATCATTCATAGTATTATATTTGTATAAAGTAATTCATGCATGTTTAATTATATAACAATAAATACTAACTTATTCAACAGAACAAAACTGATCTTTTTTCCCCAAATGAAAACAATTTAGAATAAAGTACGGCTATGAAAACTACAGAAAGCTCAATTGAGAACCATTTTCAATTTCTTACTGAAGATTATTGAATAATTAAAAAAAATTGTTATTGTAACATAATTATGAATAGAATTCTATTCTTTGTAGCTCAAGGAATGAATTCTTGATTTTTCAGTGTAATTCAGAGAGATATATTTTAAAATTAACTCTGCATCCCAGAGAATAGTTTGATCATCTAAAGTCAGGAAATATTTACTAAAATAAAAACATTAAAAAAGGATTATCATAGCTAATTTCATACGTATATTATATATTCAATATATTAGCATTTATCATTTTCTTGCATTGTATATATTTCATAAAATGAGGATTGTTAACCTTTTTATTTCCTCCTTATTGTTAAAATCTTTTGTCTATTACATCTTTGCCTTATTAAAATATGTTAAACATAAAATTAAACACAGTTTCACCCTTTTTCTATAGTGCCTGAACCAGCATCAACATTTTAAACACCAATTCTCCTTGCTGAGTGCTATAAGCATATAATCTTTCTAAGGAAGGTACTGGGCTTAAATTTCACTGACTTCCGGACAAACCTATGGGTTTGGGGTTGTTGCTTTCCTTTTATTTATTTACTTATCTATTTTAAATGAAATCTATTAGTTTGCTCTGATAGAAATGATGGGAAAGGGGGAGCCATTTGCCTCTTTGTCATAAGAAGATTGTACAGAAATGCTCTACTTAGTTGAATATTGTTTTATGCCATGGTTCAAGTAGCCCTAAATGGATCATGGTTGATAGATGCTAACATTAAAACATGGATAAACTGAAATATCTATTATCATAACATTTACAAATAAATTAAATCAGGAATCCCTTTTCTTCCCTGCTCATCTCAGAATAGGAGTAGTTTTTAAGTCTAGTTACAGATTGTTTCACTATTCTGTGAGGATCTATTTACCAGACCAGGGGCAAATGGGATTACCATGAAGGTGATGGATATAAAACCATTAAGGATTAAGTTATTTTAGGTTCCATGATTCCCTTCCACTAGATGATAAGAGGAGAAAATAAAATTAAGAGGGCAGGTTTGTTTTATTTCTATAAGTATTCTACCTGCCAAGTCAGAAACTGAATTTTATGGTTTCTTCTTAGGCAGTGCTAAGAAGCCATACCCATCATTCCAAAGTTCAGTGCCTGGTTGCCTTCTGCCTTTGAAAAACTCTTACTTTTTTCAGTCTTCTAGAGCTTAAAAAATAGCCCTTCACGTGTGTTTTGGTATCATTTCTTTGAAAAGGATAAAAAGAAAAGGAGAAGGGAGAAAAGGATGAAAGAGAGAGTGAGGGGTCCCTCACTAAATTGAACCTTATCATTCAGTCACAAGGAGTAAAGGACTGCATTGGCAAACTATATCTCATTTGCATTCAAAATCTAACATTCTATTTCCTTTAAATTCACTTAGGCAAATTATCACAAAGACCTACTAAACAATGCTCTTTATAATTTTCTATAATGGCAAAATATGGGAAGGAGAAGAAGGTCACATTATCAAAATGTTCGGTAACTTCTGAATTATTAAGTATCTTAGTGACCATAAGTCACATCCATTTCCCCAGTCATCTTTTCAGCAGAGGATGCTACTGTTTTCTTACAATATAGCTTACACTGCCCTTTTTGGTAATTAGTGTAATTTGACTCATTTTAAGATAACGAAGCCACTTGCTCTGAATAGCTAAATCACCATTAATGCTGAAAAGCTTTTCTCTCATCAACAAAAAAATATAAAGCAAGCCCTAATCCAACTTTGGTTTTGAAGCTTCATTTCCCAGATGATTTTTAAAATCATCTTGATTTGGATGTCAGCTATACACTGTAATAGACAACTAACTTTTTTTTTTCTAGGTAGAGATCACCAAGGAAATTTTTCAAGGTGTATTAGTTTTATTAGTTCACAGAGTATTGGTGCGAAGGAAGGGAAGATGCTGTCTTTTACTGTGTCAGGCTCTGTGTGAGGGGCTGCCACTTTTGCATCTCATTTAAATGGCACATTTTGCCCAAGATGACATAAGCTAATCAGTGGGGAACCTCGTATTGAATACACGTCTCCTATTGACCAGCACCTTTTCCACTGCCCCTTACCAATTCTCTTTTATTATTTAAGCTATTTCATAAGGGAGATTAAAAAGGAGTGATTTTTAAATTTTTAAAATACTTTCAATGAATCACACAAAATTAATAACAATTAATGCCACGAAATGTACACAAGAAAAGTCACTTGGCGATGGTGTATGGCCCAGGTGAAAAGGGAGGACATTCTTTAAGTTTTTAAATAAAATGACAGATTTATACAGATAAAAGTATAAGATTGATACAAGACGAGAAAGAAGTTAGCTGAAGAATGTCAGTTTTACCCATATTTTCATTTCATGTGCCTTAAATGTAAGTAAATGATAAGAAACATTAGTTGTTGAGTCATTTGATAAGCCACACCTATAATTCAGTTTTGCCTCTTTAAACAAAGTGTTATCTTTTCTCCGTGGAAAATTGATACAGAAGTTCAACTAGAGTTTCTCAACATCGGCACTAGTAACCTTTGAGGTTGGATAATCTGTGTTGTCAGGGGCGTCTTGCGTGTTCCGGGATGTCCAGCAGCAGGCCCTTTGTCCACCCACTAGATGCCAGTAGCACCCTCCCAGTTCTGACCATCAAACATATCTCTAGACATTACGGAATGTACCCGGGGCGGGGGGGGGCAGGAATCACCCCCTTTGGAGAACCACTGGGATAAACAAACATTTATTGAGCACTTACTATATAAGGCCAGGCATATAGAAATGACCTAAACAAACACCCCGTTCTCATAGAAATTACATTCTACTGAGGGAGATAGGACAAAAAAGACTAAACTATGTAATGCAGCAGCAAGTGCTAAACAGAAAAACAAGGCCTAAGGAATGATGTGGATGGCATTTAGACCAGCCCTCTCCAAGGAGGTGTCTTGGGCAGAGACCTGAAGTGAATGTGACTATCTTCAGGAACAGGGTTTCGGATGGATAGAACAGCAAATACAGTACCCGTTTATAATGTCTAAGAATAGCAGAGGGCCAGTTGTTGCTGGAGTCAAGTGAGTAAGGTCAAAAGAGGTAATAAAGGGTAAAGTCAGAGAGGCAGGCAAGGGTCAGATCATCAAACTTCTCGATCAGCACCACCCGGTAAAACTTGCTGCCCTGATGGGAATATTCCATATATGGAACTGCCCCAAACATTAGCCACTGACCACACGTGGCCACCAAGAACTTAAAATAACTGAGGAACTGAATTTTTAATTTTATTTAATTTTAATTGATTGAAATGCACATGGACATGTGGTGAGCTACTGTATTGAACAGTGCAAGTCTACACCATAAGGACTTTGGATTTTATTTTAAATATGACAGAAAGCTACCAGAAGATTTTAAGCAGAGGAAAGACATGATCTCCTTAACTTTAAGAAGACAGTAAAAGTAATAAAATCTAATATATTTCTCTCCATTTTAGGAGATCAGATCTAAATCTAGTGAGAATTTCAGCTAAATAACTTGTGGTGGGTCCCTGTGATCTACTTCCCTGCTCCTTTTAACTGGCTTTCCTCCGGGTTTTTTGTTTGTTTGTTTTAATTACTGTTTGCTTGCTTGATTTTTGAAACCATTTCAAATCCTTCCTGGAGTAAGGATGAATATAATCTAAGTAAACAAATGTAAATAAGTGGTAAAAGGTGGGCATAACTCCATTAATTAATTAATGATTGCTAAAAATATTAAGCTATTGTGCTTTGTAAGGATATATGACAAGATAGAACCAAAAATTGAAAGATACAAAAATAGTTATGGAATATGATCTGGAAACAACCCCCTATATCTACACATTATAGCTGCTCATTATTTGTTTAGTAAATGAATTCATAAAGAAATGCTATCTATCAGCTGACTGTTTCAATTCTTGTGACCAAAATATGGAGAAGAAAGCCTTGTATATAAAGGTTAAATTCTGCTGAACGGAGGGGCGCCTGGGTGGCTCAGTTGTTAAGCGTCTGCCTTCGGCTCAGGGTGTGATCCTGGCATTCTGGGATCAAGCCTCACATTAGGCTCCTCTGCTGGGAGCCTGCTTCTTCCTCTCCCACTCCCCCTGCTTGTGTTCCCTCTCTCGCTGGCTGTCTCTGTCTCTGTCAAATAAATAAATAAAATCTTCAACAACAAAAAAAATTCTGCTGAATGGAGAAAATAAGTTATTTAAAAACTGGATATTTTCTTAACCAATTGGAAATAGCAATGGTAAGTAAAATTATCATTTACGATCAATGCTATGTTTACACACAATGAAATGAAGTTACATTCCTGCAATTATTTGATTAATCTGAAGTATGTAAACAAATTAAGCAAAACATTCCATTCTAAAAATCAGCATTTGAGCTGAGTGAAAAAGCTGGGGAATGGCACCTAAAGAGTCTGGTCATTAGTAAATGGGATTTGAGGGTTCATTCTCTCTTTCTCTATTCTTCTCAGTGGCCCTCACTGTATCTTTCCCTNACTTTGGTACTTAAAAAAAAAAATAGGTATGTTTATCTTTCACAGGTTTAGGACATCCTTTTGACCTTGTATGTTTCTTTACTGCTGCGGGGATTGGGTTAATGTACCCTTGAAATAAAAATAATTAATAAATAAGGAAGGAAATGGTGAAGAGAATGTAAGACCTTGATATGAATGGAAATTAGGTTACTGAAGTAATTAATTAAAAATGTCATAGACTGCCATTAAGGGAAGGACTAGCAATTAAAGCACAGAGGTTTTGTTAATTACTCAAGGTTGAAGCACAGAACAACCTGAGAGCAATGGATCCATTAAAGAGCATGGCTTCAAGGGGAAACTGGGTAGATTTTTGTGTCACTTGATTGAAGTCGTATTGGATACGTTTGAATTAACAACAATAGCAGGAAACTTCTCAAAGATAAACATGATTAAGATGGATGCCCCTATGCCTAGATATTGCATGTCTCATAGCGACATATCACATTTGTAAAAATTTCCATTTTGAACAGATAAGAAAGGAAAGCGTAACTGTGCTAGGAGTAAATTAAGACTCATCAATTCATTTACACTTAGTTATTTTCAATTTTATTTTTCTGTTCTAAGAGTAGTAATTTGATGTACAGTAATTTGTTAGGATTTCACCATTCTCGGTGTCTATTTTTAATACATGGTTTCTCTTTCAATCAGAGAGATTATACTCTCCTGCTATATATTGTGAAAAAAATGTTATTGTCTTATCCTTAAACATAAATATAATAAGAAAAATATGCTCATGGGCTAAATTTTATTTTAAAAATACTTTTTAAAAGCTTTTGGCAGGGGCACTTGGGTGGCTCAGTCAGTAAAGCATCCGACTCTTGATTTCAGATCAGGTCATGATCTCAGTGCTGGGCATGGAGGCTGCTTAAGATTCTCTCTCTCGGGGCACCTGGGTGGCTCAGTCAGTCAAGCATCTGCCTTCAGCTCAGGTCATGATCCCGGGACCCTGGGATTGAGTCCCACATCTGGCTCCCTGCTCAGCGGGGAGTTTGCCTGTCACCTGCCTCGTGCTTGCTTGCTCTCTTTCTCTCAAGTAAATAAATAAAATCTTAAAAAAAAATAGGGAAAACCGGTATGTTTAAACAGCCCAATTAAAAAAAAAAAAAATCTGGGGGAGCCTGGGTGGCTCAGTCGTTAAGCATCTGCCTTCGGCTCAGGGTGTGATCCTGGCGTTCTGGGATCGAGCCCCACGTCAGGCTCCTCCACTGGGAGCCTGCTTCTTCCTCTCCCACTCCCCCTGCTTGTGTTCTCTCTCTCTCGCTGGCTGTTTCTCTCTCTGTGTCAAATGAATAAATAAAATCTTTTAAAAAAAAGAAATCTGTCTTCCTGCCCCTCCTCTCTCCCTCCCTAAAAAAAAAAAAAAAAAAAAAAAGCTTTTAGCAGATTTCATAAAGTTACTTTAATGTGTTCTAGATCCTGCATTTACAAAAATGTTAAGCAGATTTTCAGTAGTCAGATTCATATGAAAATCCTAAGTTTTGAGTAATTCTAGTCTGTATTTCACGTTTCTTTTATTCAAGTTCTTAGAGTGATTCAGATCAAGGTCAACTGGATATTCTGCTTTGTCAAAGTCAGTGATGTTCAAACTTGAGTCTGTCTTGAGTGCTTTTGAAAGTGCAACTCCCTGGGCCCCAACCCAGGGATTTGACTTCAGCATATTTTATGCAGAGCCTAAGAATGTCATTTTTAACAAAAATCTAGGTAGTTCTGATGCAGCAAGATTTTGAACGTCTGCAAAAAAAAAAAAAAAATAGATAGCTCAGTAGCAAGTTTCCATTTCATTTTGTTTGGTATATGCTTGGGTCCTGGTATAGAACTGATAGCATTTTCATTCATATTAATATACCCAGTTGTTTTGGATATTATTTCAATATTTTGTGAACCAGATAAAGTTCCCTTTAGCTTGACGAGAAAGTTTTATGTGCAGTTTGAGTCTCCTTTCTATTCCCAAAGTTTACCAAAAGGTAACCGTGCAGTAAATATTCTTAATAACTAAAAGATGGATTTGGCTTGCCTATTGTGAATATAAAACTGTGAAGATGTAATCTAAAATGCTTCTACTAAATTTGGCCATCTATACAGCTAGCAACAGAGGTCTCTATAAATATCAGATCTGAGGACCATAGAAATCTACTGGTAATGTGTTCAGGATTTGATTTTCCAGCCAATCTTGTTTATTCAGTTTAAGAGCAAAAAAATAAATTATAGGATGACCTTTCTAAACCCTTACTATTCAAATAATATTGCTTTCAAATTGGGAAGGCTATTTCAAATAGCACTCTCTCTTCATAACTGAAATTGTCAGATGAAGGGAAAAATATTAGATTCCCTGTATACATTAGCCAAGGGAGATATTGATGGGGATAAAAGCAGTGGTCAATAGCACTTACGAGAGCATTACCACACATGCCGTATTTGCAAATTCAAATCATGATTGTGCCTCCATCACTTATTTGCACAACATATTTGTATTAGACTTTAAGAAATTTAATTTCTCTTATAATATCACTTTAGTAATCAAAGGGAGCCAAAGTAGTGTTTTAAGGAGCATTAGGTGAGATGCAATTATTATTTATTTGCCTCTTGTTCTTAGAAACTTTTAGGTTAAATTCACATTTCCATATGAAACATGTAAAAATACCTTCCAAATAGAAAAACAACTGTACCATAACTAAACTTGAATCAAAGATTTGAGGCCTCTGGAGCTTTTAGATATGAAAAGTTTTTATTTTTTTTTTTTTTTAAGATTTTATTTATTTATTCGACAGAGATAGAGACAGCCAGCGAGAGAGGGAACACAGCAGGGGGAGTGGGAGAGGAAGAAGCAGGCTCATAGCGGAGGAGCCTGATGTGGGGCTCGATCCCAGAACGCTGGGATCACACTGTGAGCAGAAGGCAGACGCTTAACCGCTGTGCCACCCAGGCGCCCCGAAAAGTTTTTATTTTCATTGAAGTTTATATTTTAATTAAAACTTTCAAGTAGTAAAGATGTAAAAATATAGTTTTCCAGGTTACCTAAGTTTGGGCACTTTATCTAAAGATTAAAATATCAATAATATAAATTTGATGCAATAATTATATCTTGACTCACTGCAGTTTGGTATTAAAATTTATGGCAGTTTGGGTTTTTTTTTTAATTTGTTTTTGTTTTTCATTTTTAATGCACAGTCTGAGGCCACAGAAATAAGGCAATCCTTTAAAAAACCTAATATACTCCTTACTCGGTAACAGATAAGAATGGAGCATAGTACAGATTGTTCTAATAATGGATTAAGACACAGATGTTTTCTGTGTTTCGCATGACAGAATAGAGTGAGCTAAGCTCCCTTTGGAGACAGTTTTCTGAATCAACTTGTTTACAGAGCTGCTAAAATTTCGGGCTTTATTTAGAAAAGTCTCAATAGGGTATTTGAAGCCAGGCCCCAAGATCTCACCTGAATTTGCCAGCTTACATCTCTGTTAATAACCCAGAATGGATTAGATTTATATCGCTCTTTTCTGTGTTTGAAAAGGAACACTCTTTGGTCTCATTTATCGTAGTTTCCTAGCCTGTGAAATGAATGAGGATTTATCCAAAAATAATATTTAGGATCCCCTCCAGATTTAGCATGGCTATGAAAATATAAGATAATTTAGATCTCTGTGGGACATTCTGTATCTCTATTACAATTGTTCCCTGATTAACCAAGACTATACTTGTGGAATTTTTTTGAAAGAAAGAGTTTCATTATGTTTGTTGTTATCTCAGTCTTCTCTTGTAAAATATGTTAGGTGGTCTCTCCACAATTCTAGGAGAGCTGACTTTCAGCAGTTGAAACTGAAATAAATATATTTTTTGATGAAAAAATTAAGAATATGCACCAAAGAAAGATTATATTGCTAGACAAACATCCGTTTGGAAAAATATTTGCAACATAGTTGACAAAGGGTTAGCAGCCATACTGTGCAAAAAGTTCTCACAAATTGCCAGTAAACAGACCAACAGTTAAAAACAGAGGAAAGGATACAAGTGGGACTTTTCTAGGGGAGAAGCTCCAAACGGGCAACAAACATGAAAAGATGTTCGAATGAGCTGATAGGGAAATGCAATGAAAGATATCACTTCACATCCACCCAGTCCAAGAAAAAAAATTAAAGCAATTAATAGCTATTTTAAAATTAAATGTATGTATATTTCTCTATTCAGCAATCCCACTCCTAGCATTCTGTGCCACAGAAAAACATCCAGACTTAAGAAAAAATGCACAAGGATGCTAATTACAGCATTGTTCAGATTTGGAGGAGAAAGGAAACCAAGTGAATGCCCATTTAAAAAAAGATTGAAAAAGTCATGGGGCATCCATGCCTAGAATAACATGCAAGCATTAAAAACAATGAAATAGAACTATGAAGGTTGATTTAGGTGATTGTTTATGAGATGTTTATGTAAGAAAAAAAACACAAAGAAGTATAATATCACTTGTAAATTGGTATTTGTATTGGTAAAACAATGACAATCCCAACTAATGTATATATGTATATGATTAAATGTACTTACCTACAAATAGGTATGTTTGTGACTGTGGTTAAAATAGAGAAAATGCATACTACTGTTAATTACGCTTGAAATGGATAGAGTGATATGTATATATTAGGAAGCAGGAGGAATAGGCAAGATAATAAAACAAAGACTAGATTATAAAAATAATACATATGATATAGGGGCGCCTGGGTGGCTCAGTTGTTAAGCATCTGCCTTCAGCTCAGGGCATGATCCCAGGGTCCTGGGATCAAGCCCCACATTGGGCTCCCTGCTCCGCTGGGAGCCTGCTTCTTCCTCTCCCACTCCCCCTGCTTGTGTTCCCTCTCTTGCTGGCTGTCTCTCTCTCTCTGCTAAATAAATAAATAAAATCTTTAAAAGAAAATACATATGATATAAACCCATTAAAGCATTTAAACCGAATATTTATGTATATAATATATAATATATGCTTTAAATATTTAATTTGAAATGATTAAAACATTACTGTTTTAAAATCAAATTCACACATCATTGCTTGAAAACATAATAGAAAATAAATGTAACTAATGATCAACCACCATCCAAAGGATATGCACATAGGTTTAGCTACAAGAACATGGCTGGAAGCCTTATTTTATGAACAATAACAACAACAAAAGTTAATAAAAACTTAAAGTGTCCACCATTAGTGTTAAACTATGTAACACCGCCCAGCCATTGAAAATGACATTGTGAAAATACACATATTTACAGGGAGGAAGCTCATTAATATATTAAATTAAAAAGGAAGTTACAAAATTATATATATACTATGATCCCTTTTTTCATCATTTATGTATCTATCAAAAACTCAGTAGAAAAATGGGCAAAATCAGAAATAATTGATAAGCTGGATTTAATTAAAATTAAGAACTTCTGCTCTGCAAAAGATAAAGTCAGGACACTTAAAAGAAACAACAGACTGGGAGAAAATATTTGCAAAAGACACATCTGATAAAGGACTGTTATCCAAAGACACAAAGAACTTCGAAAACTCAACAATAAGAAAACAAACAATTTGACTGAAAAATAAGCCATAGGATAGGAATTAAACAAATGGGTTTCCACTTCAACTTGAAAATGATTAGCCAAGTGAGCTCGTGGATATGGACCAAGTACATTTACCTCTCAGTTTTCTCATGAAGAAAGGAGGTAAAGTGAAAGTCCTCGGAGGTTATTAAAATTAAATGAAATAAGGTAACTAAAACGCTGAGCAGAATTCCTGGGACAAGGTAGGCACTCAATAAATTATTGGTACTAACAATCAACAGTTTAGATATTATCATAATGACAGAACATGATGAGAAATAGAAACTAATGGAATAAAAAACAGTTTAATGTTATTTGAAAATGTAGGTGATATACTGAAGTAAGATATGGTCCAAGATCTTTCCTCTATTGAAAATGATTGATAATAGTATCTATATGAGATTTCTAAATACTATGGCCAAAGAAATGTTCCTTTATAAGCATAGACCATGGACTGCTAGAGGGGGAGGACATTAGAAATAATCTCATCTGATCCGGTCATTTTACATATAAGAAGACCGAGGTTCAAGTGCATTAAGTAACTTGACACAAGGTCAAATGGTATTGACTGTCAGTGGTAACACTATGGGTGATGGAGTTTAAGGAGGGCGCCTATTATGGTGAGCACCAGGCATTGTATGTAAGTGTTGAATCACTAAATTATATGCTTGAAACTAATATTACACTGTATATTAACTAACTGGAATTTAAATAAAAACTCAAAAAAAAAGAGACAGCAACAAAGATATCTTTAAATGATATACTTGACATATTTATATCAGGTGTTACTAACTATAGTAAACAATTTTTGTTTCTCATTAACTTTGCCTTATGCATTTAGATCATAAAAACAAAATCAAGACCTCCTGATTTTTAGCAACAAAGCACTATCCAAAGCACCTATATGTAACTTTTAGCTTAATTAAGCCATACTTAATACTATAATTTAATAACTGTCCTCCATGTGAATGTTGGGAAATACATGGTAAAAGTTTGATCAGAAAGTGGCAAAACAAAATGTGATTTAATAATATCCAGAAACATACTCCTAACTTCAAGGCACCTCTATAATGATTCATGAGTCACTTTTTTATCATTTGAGTTGAAATGTACCTGTGAAAAACAGCTAAGTTTTTATTCTTCTATGGCATTCTTTTAGGTGACCACTTTTTTACAAATGATATCATGGAATGATTCTATCAAAGTCACTATTAGTGGAAAACTCACTATTCCCCATGAGTCATTTCCATGATCTAACATTTTTGAAAATTTTATACGTATAGAATCTCTGTTTAAAACAGCAAATGATTGGTAGAGAAAGTCCCATTTAAGGTGTTATCATGCTCTCCTACTAGGTTGTGGTGATTATTTATGTAATCTATAAAGTATCCACACATTCCAAGATTTGCAAAAGAATACATTTATAATGCCAGACCCAATATGCTGAGTTTTTATGCTAAGGTGACTACTTAAAATTGTGTTTATATGAAGATCCTTGAGTAATTTTTCATAGCAAGGTGCCATCTTGTTAGAATAGTGGAATGGTGGGAATTAGAAGTTCCAAGTATTTATAAAATTTTTGTGATATGAGGGACACCTCATTTATAGACCATATGATGGCTTCAGGAAAAAATGGTAAGCTGTGGTACCACTCGGCTTCCATTTAATATTTGAACTGGAAGCCATATCTAGATAATCATGGCTACCTCAAACTCAGTTACCAGAGCTCAGTTGCTCTGATGTGTAGTAAGAAGTTCATTCACATAGTTCAAGACAAAGAAACCTGAAAATACTACTTAGCCCTCTGTGGACTAAGCTGGTCTAGGGTACATTGGTCTGTCCAAATAGCCTACTGTGATGTGTAATTAAGGTAAACTCACTCACTCTATCATAAATTAAAAACAACAACACCACCAACAAAAATCTATTGGCCCTAAATGTAAAAACACTAAGTTTTAAAGTTAACAAAGGCAAGTTTTTGAAAGCTGGCCACAGTTCTTCAAATAGGAAACACGTAAGAATCACTTTAGTCCCAAGAAGTCTTGGCTGCCCCATACCTGAATCCTGAATCCATCACCTTGCCTATTCACTTGTCCCATTGGTTTTTCCTGATGATATCTACCTCTCTGTGTGCTCTCTGGAACTTTTTCCTGCCACACCATCAGGTTTTGTTTGGCATTCTACCTAAGTTTCTAAGCTCCAATATTCTGTTCTGCTGACCTGATTTAGCTTTACCCTAACCAGACCTATGATGCTGATTGTACTTGACCACACCGTATGGGACAACAGATGAGGAAAATCTTTAACTGCACAGCCCAGATTTAGAAATTTGTGTCAAGAAGGATTTCACTGTATATCAGTTTGTACTTTATTGGACTACTGTAATATGGGGAGCAGCTGAGTCTACGGACTCAGGCTAATGGGCCGTGAGCTCACTTTGTCCCAGTGCTTTACCTCTCTGCTGCAGACATTAATAAATCTGCCCTATGTAATTCAGCCAATTCCTTAATACAGTAGACTCTTGGATTTCATGGGGTCTGTACAGACTGATCTAGATTGCCCTAAATTTAATCATTTCTTACTTTAGTCAGAAATGCAATTATTCTGATTGTAAATCACTGCTTAGTTAGGGACACTGGCTTTACTCAAGTAGTTTTCAACCTTTAGCTGCACATTGGAATCATCTGAGGAGTTCAGTTAAATGATTATCCTTTTAAAGTAATACTGATGCCCAAGCCCACTGTAGACCAATTGTATCAGAATCTCTGGGAGTGAGATCTAAGCATTTGTGTAGATTCAAACCCTGGCTCTTCCTTGGGAAAGCTACTTAACTTCTCTTTCTCTCAGTTTCCTCATCTGTACCATGAAGGTAATAAAGTTCTCTTAAGGTTATAGTGAGAACTAGATGAATAAATATATGTAAAACACAGAATGGCCTGGCCCATCATAAATACTCAGTAAATGTTAGTTATTATTATTATTTTGAAGGGTTGTCATGAGAACAAAATGACTAAAAGTGTTCAATAAGCATTAAACAGATGAATAAAAGAATTTTATAAACATTAAGGTGCTATTCAAATGTAAAATATTTGCAATATTTTATATTGCATGTGATGTATAGGTCTGAATATTACAGAAATTTAAAGTGTTTTTTAAACTTTACATTGCTATAATGCCAAGCACAACCTATGTGCTTAATTTGAATTTTAAAATTGATTTGGTTGCATTTTAAAAGATTATAACCAAGAGAAATAATTCTGTAATGACTACTGAAAATCTCTTGACAATACAGTGGAATGGGAAATTTTGGGAAATAGTTTTGTTTAGATCGTGAGATGATGGGGGATAGGGTACTGGCCTAATTCATTTCTATGTCTCCTGAGTGTTTGTACAGTGACTGGGACATATTAGGAGCTTGATAAATAAAAGGAAGAAATCGGGAGGTGAGGGTAGAGGGGTTCACTTTTCTTAGTTGAATTTATGAGCCCAGAGGAAAATATTATGGGATATGTTCTTAAGGACATACATTATCTACTTTTTATTAATTTTGGTTTAGAACGTTTCACCTTTCTGTGTGATTCAGTTGTTTCATCTTTAATATTAGTATTAGCATACAGATTAGTATGTGTTCAACGTGATTTTAAAAATTCAAATGCACTTTTTAAAAGTTTAACTTTTAGTACAATGGTGGAGAAGAGAACAGAGAACTAGAAGGGAGGGTTGGGTTAGAGTAATTCCGTTGGTTTCATGGATACAACAGTACTACTTAAGCTGGGGTGGAGAGAATGCCAATCCTTATCAATCAAATAATTAACCTTTAGTATTCACCGAGTGCCTGCTCTGTATCAGAAACTACAGTCAGTGCTTGTGGGACAGACAAGGCAAGCATGAGCTACAGTCCCTGACTGCATATAGTGGATAGAGCCAGCAACTGTTCTGCTCCAGGGCTCAAACTTAGCCTTACCACTGAGTTCTGCTGATTTCCTTGGAGGCCTGTGCAAAAATACATCAGTGAATTCAGTCAATTCCAAGACCAATGCCAGAAAAAGCATTCCAAGTCCATCCTCCATTCTTCATGACATAATGTGTGTACTTGTCTTTTAAAGTTTTATCTTGAAAATGGTATTTTACTGATTTTTCAGTAAAGAATCTTCCAAAATAGCATAAAAAATATACATCCAAGTTGGTTACTGTATAAACACCAACTTGCCAGACCATGGCAGGTTTTGCTGATATCTTCATTCAGGCTTGTTACCTGTAATTTGGCTCCTAAATACATTTGTGTCTCCACTTTCCACTCCCTTCAGTGAATTCTATACCTTGTGGCCTGATAAGTTTTTCTGAGCAGGTGTTTACACATACACATAAAGACAATTAAGCACCAACATATTCCTTGTGGAGAAACGTATTTTAACATCCAGTTTCAACTACTTCTATTTGTTGCTTTAGAATGGAGACTTAAGCTTGTCGCAGCCCTTTCAGTTAGCCAGGAAAAACTGATTTTGACAGAAATGAGGTAACTGTACACAGCAGGTCATAGAAGGCACTAAATCCACTTCAGTGTTTGAAGTAATGCTCTGCTGTATGGGCTTAGCTTCTTTCTTTAATTAATAATTGTCCTTTCTTAATCACCATTAATAATCAACTGACTTCCCAATAGTTTAAAAAGAAATCATAGAATTAACAACATGAAAGATCATCTGGTACAAACCCCAGCTTTGAAAATGGAAACACGGGTCAAAAGAGTTGCGATAACCAGCCCTCCGGGGGAAAAAAGTGACGAAAACAAGGCTAGGACCCAAATATTGACAAGACCAAAAGTCCTTCTCTACCTACTTTCCAAATCCACCATCTGTAGTCATTTTTTTCTCTGTATCCTTAATATTTTGCACCATCCTGAAACACACTATAAAAAATCCAGTTTGTGTTAAAAGTAGATTTAACAAAGAGATGAACTTGAAAAGGGTTAGCAACGAAGGCTCGCTGCTGGGGTTCTGCTCCAGTTACTTGACAGCAGCACCTGAGTTCGGGATAGTCAGCTTTTTGTTAGGGAGGGAGGTTGGTCAGGCCAGAACTCCTCATGTTGCTTTGGTTTTAGGTTCACAGGAAAGCCAGCCGTCAAGGGGATGTTTTGATGTACCCATGAACTGCAGCTAAGCCATTCAGGGTCTTCTTAAAATAAAGCTCTACTGGGTTTTCTCAGTACAGCCTTCTAAAAGTTGACACAGCAAGGATTGCTTCTCACCAGGTTCTATTTTTAAATCCCAGTCAAAAAAAAATTTTTTTTTAACCTCAAGATTGAGTTTCTGAGACATCTTTGGTGAGTCTTGCCATCTTGCTAGAGAGATTCCTTAGCGCTTATACACTGTCAACTCAACCTGTTAGAAGAGGGAAGAAAGGAAAGGAGGGAGAGAGGAAGAGGGAGAAAGGAAGGAAGAGAAGGAGGGAGAGAAAGGTAACAGCTAATAATAGCTAATATATATTGAGTGTATTATATGTGTCAAGCACTGTTCTTAGCACTTCATATGTATTAATTAAATTTTTTCCCTTGACAACTCAAGAAGATAGGTTCTGATATTATTCTCACATGAGAAAACTTAGGCATAGAAAAGTTACATAACTTGCTCAAAGCTATGCAGCTAGGATATGGTAGAGCTGGCTTTAACCCAAGCAATCTGACCTCAGGGACTGACCTCTTACCTTTTCACTCTATGTCTTTGAGTTGGATATTTGTCTAAAAAAAGTACTAAAGGGCTGTTGACTTTTCTTAAATTCTTGCTTTTTCTACTTAATCAAACATGCGTTCTTGCATTATATCATTCCAGCTGTCAGTCACATGGAAATATGCTGGAGGCAGGGGGCTGAGCTGAAAAGAATCCCACCTTCTGGATTAGTCAGAAAATCTTATGTTCCAATTGTGCTCTGCTACTTAAAGGTTGTATGACTTTGGACATGACCCTGAAAAACAAATCCTGAACCTTTAGGACTTTCCATTTCCTCACTTGAAAACTAAGAAAAATATAAACAAACTCATGGTATAGCAAACAATCCTCCCCAAGGTAAATTTACTATAACAAACTGAAATTCTTAATGAGTCATTATCATTTTATTATTGTTGCGTGAAGTTGTGTTTATGCAGAAAAAAAGTTATGAGATTGTTCCTATGAGTGCCAGCTGTTATGATCATTGTTCTTATTTGGTATCGATATGTACATGTACTGTGTTGAGATCAATGTGCAAGACAGATAAATTAATACATTAATACATCTCTGCTGATGAACTGCTTTTTCCAGAAATTCTTACCTCCCTTAACTGCCAGAATCTGACTCATCTTGTATGTCCATACCCAGCCTCATCTCACTAGCATTGCCCCTAAACATCAGGTAGTTGAAGAGCTCTGCAGGAGTCACCAGGAAGTCTGACTCATGCTTTCATCCTGTGGGACTTCTTTTTAGTCCTTTAGTGCTGAATCTTCCTGCATCTGCAAGTAGGGCTCAGAAGCAGGTTGCCTTCTGTACAATAAAATGGGACTGAGGTGGGGCAGAAAGGCCCCAGAGAGAAACTGTAATCAAGACTTAGGTGGGTCATCCAAATGGTACATCTTTCTGAAGAAAGTCAGTGGACAGGGGCTCCAGGTCTGAAGCCAACAGGACCCAAACTAGGAAAATGAGAATGGGGTTTAAAGCTAAGGTTGGATGATCTTGCCTGGATTCTCAAGGCTTATTATGTGGCTCTAGCAGCCTGAGATGGAGATAGGGAAGAAGCCATTAAATGGGATGTTGTCAGCAGCCACTCAGTGCTGGTTTGGACCAGTCCTGGTAAGCAGAAAAGGGATATATTGACTATATTGACCTATCTGGTCACCTCTAAATTTGAGTGCTAAGTTGAGGTGTAGGTCAACAGCATATATAGAATGACCTCCGATTTCTCACTTGGAAACTGTTCTGTTGTTGTTCAGGCCTGCAATTGTTCTAGAGCTTTATTATACATCATTTATCTATTTCTGTCTTATTGACTGAGCCCTTCCATATTTGACCTAAGAGTTGGGTGAAACCCAAGCTACTCTGGCCTTGTGCAGGGTTACACTGCTAGGTTAAGTGGGAAAAAATTATAATAACAGGACCTAATATACACAAAGCAGTATTGCACATGCCTTGGCTGGGAGAAGTCAAGATCTTTGACCAAATTCAAAATACTCAGCCCTTATTTTTATTGTACAAGAGCTGAAGTGCATAGTCTATGCTGATGATAACCAAAAGGCTTTCTTTTTCCATTCAAAGATGCAAAAAGAGCACAGGAACATAAGGTCAACAGAACTGAATTTGATTCTGTGTTCTAGCTCTTTCTAGATGGACAAAGCACTTTTTGTCTCTCGTTATCCATTTCCTCAGATTAAAAAGGAGAATAATACCTACCTTCATGGACTGGCCAAAGAAAAGTAAAGGCTATAAACTCTGTCTAAGTATTTGTAAACCCTAAAATTATAATCATTAAACATAATTTATATATATAGTAAGTAACACACAATGAAATTTGTCATAAGACTAACTGGATAATTCTTGACGTGGTCTGTTATGGAATTTCTCACCGGAATCGAAAAGAGATAAATCAGCTTTGTTTATCCATCAGAGAGAAGGAAAATAAAAACTAATTTTCCAACGGCAAAGTGTTCTACCACCACAGAACAAATTTATAGTCGTTCTAATATAACAGTGGTTTTCAAACTTTTGTCCCAAAGACCCTCTGTATTCTTTAAAAAATATTAGGACCCCGAAGAGCTTTTGTTTATGTAGATTATGTCCACATTGGGCATTTCCTGTGCTAGAAAAGAAAAGTAAAAAAATGTTTAACTATGTACTTATTAATCTTTTAAAAACAGCAATAAAACGTTTTACATGCTAACACCAATAACATTTTTTGTAAAACCTCTGTTTTCAAAACAAGTAGAAGTTTTGGTGAGAAACGTGGCAGTATTTTACATTTTTGCAAGTCTCTTTGATAGAAGAGCTTAATAGAAGAAAATTGGATCCTCATACCTGCTTCTACGTCTAATCTGTCACAATTTTTTTCTTTTTGGTTGAAATAGAAGAAAAATCTGTCTTCACAAACATGTACAGTTGGGAAAGGAAGGAGTATTTTCATAGCCTTTTCAAATACTTATGGATATTCTTTGGTTCTACACCAAAACTTAACAGGTGATATTTCTTAAGGTTTGTAGCAGTGTAGAATCTGGGGTGATATCAGTGAACTTTGCGTACTTTTTACATTAATATCCATTGGTTTTCCTTACATTTTGGATGGATCTTTAACTCATGCATGGTTTTGATAATTTGCCATGCATTGGTCATTTGAAAAATATTGACACACTGAGTTCTTCGTATCTTCAAATGTTGCCATACTTCATTATACAGTATCAAAAAATACTTCATCAATATCGCCGATCTTATGAGAAACATCTTTATTGAGAAATTAGCAAGCTGACAGTGGCAGATGTGTTTTTCAAAATTCTAGCTTTCACTGAGAGCTTGAATTTTGGCAACAAATATTGTTGGTTGTTTTCCTTGAAATGAAAATCTCTCTTCATTTATTTTCAAGAAAAAAAATTGCCATATTCCTAAGTTTGTGTAGGGATAGTTTGTCCGTCCCTCATTTTTAAGTAAAAATAATATTACAGTTATTTTTACATGGTCAGTCCTTTTCCCAACTAGTACAGTGTGGTGCCACCTTGATTCATGCTAAGGTGCTGGTGGTTTTACCCACTGTTGCTGCTGTTACACCATTAATACAAACGTCAACACAGCAAAAAGGTAAATAATGTCTTAATACTATTAGAAAATAGTTTTGACTTCACAGGCCTCCTGAAAGAACCTCGGAAACCATCAGGGTTCTGTGGACAATACTTACATGTTATTTCCTCTTATGTGTTAAATGTGTTCTTCAGTCTAGTGGTTTCCAGGATTTCTTAAACTTTCTTAACAAAAACTGGTAATATGAGGTGGATTTTGATGTGTAAGGTAGATATGGATATGTGTTAACATGAAAAGATATCCGCAATATACTGTTGAGTAAAAAGAGAAGTTTGGTATTTGTACTATAGTCACATTTATGTCATAAAAATACATATGTATGTATATATGAACATTTATTTATACATCTATATGTGTAGGTGTATAAACTTTTTTCTGGAATGGCATCAACCAGAGAGATTAAGAGGGGTTAGAAGTAATGGGAGTAATTAATCTTTTTTTTTTTTTTTGCCACAAAGCAAAAGTATTTCATCAAATATTTACTGAGCACCAACAATGTGATAGGCACACTTCTGTACTTTAAAAATAATTTTTTTAGCATTTCTTCTAAGGAGAAGATGTTGCTCTTACAATTTTAAAAAGCTTTTTCCATTTGGGGTACCATACTATCCATGGCAATTTAGCCACGTTCCTTACTAAAGCCTTGCTTCTTTCCTCTTTAAAACCTCCATACTCACCTACCCCGGACAGTTAGACAAGAGTGCAAGAGTTGTGTTTTGTTTTTTGTTTTTTCTTAAGATTGCAGGAGTTTTTAAGGATTATTAAAGTGTATATCTACTTCCAAAGATGTATTTAAAATAATTTAGCATCAGTCACTCTTCTGTCTCTCAGTAATATATTATCAATATATTATTCACTTCGGGGCATTAATCCAAGATTGCAAGAAGAGTCTTCAAATCCTTGGAGTGCTCCCAGTCAAGCTGATATGAATGGGCTTCACACTCTTCATCACTGAAATTGCTCTGTGTTGTTCAAGAAGTCTTTCTCGTTGTCTTTAAAATTTTGTGATGACCTCCATAACAGAAGTATCTGAGATTTGAGGTTTGATTCCTGAAGAGGAAAAGAAGGAAAAATGTAAGATTAAAATTGGAAGAAGACTTTTGGTAGTCCTCGACACTCGCTGGGAGGCTGTAGTCTTGTAGCAAGATGTTCATTCTGTAGCTCTGAGGTTTGTTTACCTGTAGCTGAATATCTTCAATATTTTTCATGTAACATGTACTTGTTTTTGACTATCAGAACAAAAGAATGTCTCATTAAGTAGCAAGAATCCCCAAACTTTGAGCAAGAAGATAAATGTTGTGGTTGATTCTGCCTTACTGTACCTTACCTTACTCCAGCTTTCCCCTATTACAAGGTTTTATCCTCTGACAAGTTAAAAACAAGTGAAATGCAATGGAAGCAAGTGTTTTTTTTAAAACCAATCTCTAAATATGCCATTTCAATTCTTTTAAAAACACATTAAGCTTGATGATATCACAAATACACTTGAGTAAGTATACATCTTTTCAATATTTTATTACTCCCCAGGCGGTTCAATTCTTAGGTTTGCATCAAGATGTCAGAAATCACAATAAGTCCTTTTAGATGTTCTGCAGCACTGAACAATTTCACATTGTATTTTTTAAAACAGACTCTCTTTGTTGTTGTCCAATAACAAGAAACAACAAGAAAAGTTTAGATATTGCTTTAAGACTTGGCAGAATGCAAAAATATGTATCCTTTGCTGAGTGCAAAATGTTTTCCTGTCTCAAAGTACATTATATCTGTCTCTAGCTATCAGTCCATCTCTGTATCTCTCAAAAGCTTTCTTTTTGTTTCATCGAATTTTTCCTAAAATGATTTTAGATATTACCAAGTTGCATGAGTGCCTAGAGTGTGTCAGTTGTAGGCCCATTGGCTGCTCATTTAATTCCTGACTTCAGAAAACAGAGATGCTTTTATTACTTACTTACAGTAGCCAGTGTTGAAGAAGTAATCTCATGATACAGAGTGTGATGAATTAAGCATGTCTTAATAAAAGGGGTGTGTAGTCAACGATTTTGGCTTATGTTTAAACAGACTCCATGACTGTCACCCACCAACCATTTCAGTAGCCCCCAGATGTTCTCCCTGCCTGCGGTCTTCTTTCCTCCAATCCATCTCCCACCCTGTAACCCGAGTGGGCTTCCTAAAGCACAGATTTGATCATGTCACTCTCCTGCTTAAAACCCTGCAATGGCTGCGCATTGCCCTTAACATAAAGATGTGATTTTTAAGACTCCGCCTTCCTCTCCAGCCTCATCTGGCATCACTCCCCCAAGCCCCAAATCTGCTCTAGCCCCACCAGCCCCCTCTCAAATGTTAGAAGGCCCTGCCATCTCCTCGGTCTTACCTCTTCTGTACTTCCCACCTCATCACTCTTCTGCGTGTCTGTTCCCCGAGTACACACACATACACCAGCACTTCCGTTCCACTGGGACAGCTTCTACTCAGCATTTGGATCAGTGTTTTGTAAAGTGCGAGATACATGAAATGTTTAAGGCACAAGAATAAAATGAAAATACTTCATACTCATGCTATGGAAAAATAAAACCATATTCAAGAAGCTTCCTATATCCCTTATCTGATCACCAAATAAGAGAGTTTTTATAATTGTTCTTTTTTGAAGACCATTTCTTTCTTACCAGCTGATAAAGTCATATAGAATTTCCTATAAGAATCACTTAAGTGTCAAGACACTGTGTGTATTCAAATGCATTTGTGCTTATTTTTTCCAGTAATGGAAATATCAAACTTGGTGAAAATGTCAGAAGTAATCCACCGCCTATTACATTTTTGTAATAGTACACATTACACACTGACTGAATCAGCTTCCCTAGTGCTAAAAGGATGGTCATGCATCAACATGAAGCAGCCATCGTTCCAGACTAAAATAATTTTGCCTTAACAAACTCAAGTACTTGAATGTCCAACACTGCCGCATAATCTACTTTGCATCTTCTCAAATTAATTTTGCCTTCATGACCCAAATATATAATTTCTAGACATTAAACCCCTTTTTATTTGAGCCAAGGATTCACAGAATATTTGAGCTCAGGTGTTTGGTCACAATGCTTTATATAAATGAAATTATTTAAAGTTTGCCTTTAATTATAAGCTGTTGTATTTTCCCCCAGTTAGTAGTAACACTTTCTGTATCAACCAAGGTGTTAGTTGATGCTTGTCATAAAGTAGTGTATGCAATTGGCTATGTCTTTTAGACTCTGCTGTTTTAATCTTTTCATTTTTCATGTCCAGTGGATAAACGAGCTATCTGTGGCCCCGATCTTTCTTGTCCCTGTGACTTAGAAGAGTTCCCTCAACAAGTAGTTACCCGGAAGCTTTTATCTTCCAGAGAAGATGGATAGGAACCCCAGAACTGCCCACCCTCTAGGGATTGCCATGTCTTACTTGTACTGTTGTCATCAGTGAATTTATAAGCCACTGGAGAAAAGGGATGGATTAAAGAAGCCACACGGTAATTGATAGAGAAATGATGAGAATTGTGGTGTTGATTTAGGATTCCTAAGGTCATCAAGGCCATGTGGGAGAGCCCAGAGGTGAGGGTGATGGGTGTGCCTCCAGGAAATGTTGTCATTTTGGGGAACAGAAGGAATTTATTCTAAGCTGTCATGTCTGTCATGTCTGTATGTAGATCCACATGGAAAAAAAAAAATCCTCAAAATTCATTTGAGCCATAGCAGAAAGGCTGGTTATAAGTCAATCAGTCACATAGATGTAGCTTACTGGGAAACAGTTTTAACTTTTTCCATGGATTTTGTGGCCAAGCACAAACTCTGGGCTGACTCTTCTTGGAAACAAAATTTCATAAACAAGTTTTTCTTGAACATGTGTCAAAGTGTCAAAACAATGTGCAAATTTAGAGAACGTATGACAATAGAGGCATAACATGGTTGAGGAACAGAAAGCTTATAGAAGCAACTAGGGGTTTTTTTCCTTTATTTTTATTAAAATAAAAAGGTTGCTGTTTTTTTTCACAAGGACATAAAATCATCATGCTCTGATCAGCTGTTATAAAAGAAGTCAGTGGCAGGTGTAGGCCAGGTGTGCTGACTACCAATGAGAGAGAAAAGGAGCCCCTGGAGAGGCCAGTGCGGTACAGCTGTGTTTGAGGTTGGATAACACGGTTCCATCCCCATCCGCTAGGGCCAGAGCATGTAAAAATAGGATATCGTGTCAATGGGGATCAGAAGCAGAACATCAAGTAACAGTTTCAGTTTTAGATTATTTCTTTTTTTTTCTCAAGTGACAAGGTATAGAATACATAGTTTGCCCTTTTATTCGTTTTCTTTGGGGGGAGAAGCTTTTAAAGGTTTTTTAAGGGAGGTAACTTTTTAAAGTGATAGTAGGATTCATTTGCCATTCAGGGCTCCAAACCAATGTCAGTTCTCTCCAGTTCTTTACCTATCTTAGACCAGCAACCACTCCGGTCCTGCTGTTCGAGTGACGACAGGTAAAAATGTCAACTGGCACTGCTTGTTAGTTTCACCTTGCTTTGGAAGTAGCACCAAGACTACGTAATGCCAAGAAATCTAGCAGATTAAAACATATCATTTTTCAGCCATTGACGGAAAACAATTTTTTTAAGATTTTATTTATTTATTTGGCAGAAAGAGAGAACAAGCAGGGGGAGGGGTAGAGGGAGAAGCAGACTTCCCACTGAGAAGGAAGCCCAATGTGGGGCTAGATCCCAGGACCCTGGGATCATGACCTGAACCGAAGGCAGACGCTTCACCGACTGAGCCACCCAGGTGCCCTAGAAAACAATTTTTGTATATCGGTCATTGCATACTACATACCACTACGTATATACCTTTAAAAACCAAGGCTAGAGAAAATGCAAAAAAAAAATTTTGTAGAGATAAGAATTTCAAAATGAAAGAATTAGACTCAATTTTCCTGTGAAGAAGGACATCATGTTTTGTTTGTTTGTTCTTTGAATGTGGTTTTGTTTGTTTTGGGGGACTGAGGCGAGCGTTTAAGAAGAGTTTACTTATTGTCCTCAATGTCATGTGGAACATTGCTGACTCTGACATAAACTGAAATTTCAAGTTTAATTTTTGTTTTCTGCCCACTTAATCTCAATAAATCACCCAAGCACTATTCCTCAGACCATATGCAACCTTTCTGAGAAGGCGTTAGCCTTCTGAGCCGGTTGAGGCTTGCTACTTTGTTGCAAATTCCAGAGGTGAATACTTACTATGTAGCCCACAGTAAAGTGAACTTGTTTGCAGAAAACAATGATGGTCAAAGAATATGAAATTGAGGACCTGATGACTAATATCAACTGAAACTGCCTGTCATACCATGAATTTGTCCCTTCGAAGAGTTGAATTGTTTGATCGCTTGCTTTTGACAGAACTATAAAAACCCCAGCCCTTTGATCAGAAATTCTCTTCCCTGATCCTGGTGATGGGACCTATCTCCAGCACTTCATGCTAGAAATGGAGTTCACTGATTTGCTTTTCAAACGAAAGCAACAAAACTCGCTGTAGGGAAACAACAAATCCTGAACTTTTAGTGTTCTTATTTTGGAAGCTTACTGAACCAATAGTTTTGCTTTCCTCAGTTTTAAAAGTAATTTAAATTAAAGAAGCCTTGGTGGAAAGACGGTGCAGCAATGTGATAATATGTACTATACTTTCAAAATATATCACAGCAGATAGACCCAAAAAAGCAAGTATAATAAAATGTTAGTGGTAGAATCTAGGAAGGAGGCGTTCAGGTGTTCATTGTAAAATTCCTTTAACTTTTCTGTGTGTTTGAAACTTTTCACAATAAAATATTGCAAAGATATATAAGACGGCACATACCTGATATGAATTTGTATACTTAAGAAAATGTCGTTCCATAATGACATAAGCCTTAGTGATTATTTATGTTGAATTCTCATCTTTGGAAAACTTGGAAAATTAGAAAATACTTTTAAGAGCTTTATGAACTCTTCAGGTTATTTTCTACAGACCACAGACACACTAAAGACAGAAAGCCAGTAAGGGGGTGCCTGGGTGGCTCAGTCGTTAAGCCTCTGCCTTCGGCTCAGGGCGTGATCCCAGCATTCTGGGATCGACCCCCACATCAGGCTCCTCTGCTGGGAGCCTGCTTCTTCCTCTCCCACTCCCCCTGCTTCTGTTCCCTCTCTTGCTGGCTGTCTCTCCCTCTGTCAAGTAAATAAATAAAATCTTGAAAGAAAGAAAGAAAGAAAGAAAGAAAGAAAGAAAGAAAGAAAGAAAGAAAGAAAGCCAGTAAGGAGGGACTTTGAGGCTATAGTGAAAATTGTACTGTGTGTCACTGCCGTTATATTATCTGACAAGTAAGTTTCTGGAATGTCTATTTTCCCAATTTGATTTGACTTAAAATAAAAATTACTAAATATTTAGACATATGCATATGACTTAGAATGCAGCTTAAAATACACCAACATATTTATTGTCCTTGTATTTCTTTTTTCACCCAGCAATAAACCTTTACAACTGAGTTTGATTGCCATAGGTGATATTTGCCCAAACCTGGCCCAAAGCTAAAAAAAATTGTATCCTGTGGCTCTTTTGTTTTACCATATGTATGTTTCATCATACCATAACATTGTTTTACTGTATATGTTTTACCACACCACACTGAGGGTCAGGCAGGGGGACACAACTGTAAATGTCTTTTAAAAAGAAAAAAAATAGTCCTTGAGAAATGCCAGACTTAAGAAGCCCGTCTGCAGATGATTCTCTGTAATGATGACATTTTTCCTTCAGAAAGTTGATTTCCTCCATATATATATATATAAGAAAAATAAAAGATCTAAAAATTATCCTTTTAATTGCAAAAGTCTGTCCAGGTTTATGTCCTAAGCAAAGGGAAACTCTCTCGAGATCTAACTCCAGATACCTCCTTCTCCCTCATTTCCTGTTTCTCTTTTTGTTGTTTCTTTGGCTCCCACAGCCATGGTGTTTGTGGCTGTGCTGACACTGTGGATCTTTAAAAAAAAAAAAAAAGAAGAAGGGACATGGGACCCAAATGATGTCAAAGAATTGGGAAGCTTAATATTATAAAGGAGAGTCAAGAGGAAAGCGGCATATTAAATGCAATAAACAAAACATTCACTTCACCATACTATCACACTTGCCACAAGGGACAGAAGCAATAACTGTAGCATGAATCTCCACATTTTTTTAAAAAACAAGCTTTTATTCCTCCAGAAACATAATAAAGGAAGGGTAAAGCCCTGACCCAAACATTTTTCTGCAAAGGAGACTTATATGAGTCTTTTCTATGGCAATTTTATGGATCTCTCAGGCAATCACACTTTGTTTATTTTCTTTTTTACTATGAAAGAAATTCTTTCTTATTTCAAAAAGTACTCCCAAGTATAAAGAGAAGACATAGATCATGCATAATTCCATTTCCCAGAGAAAAGGACTGTTCATATTTGGTACGTAACCTTATAGATTTTTCTCCTAGAAATATATATCATGTAATTGTAAATTTTCAAAGAGAAGCATGCAGTTTTTCTCCAAAAGGCCTTTGTTCTCACTTTCTTGCCTCATGAATTCTACCCCCTCATTCTCTGGCATCCCCAGTTTCACTTTCTTCCCTTGTAGCCTCTCGAACTATAAATGTACTCAGGACCTTTACAGAAGGGAGGAGGGAAACTACAATTTTCCCAGTATTCTTCCCCTCTCTTTTTTCTCATTCCACTCCCTCTTCTTTCCCACCCTTTGTTTTTAAACTGTGGGAGAACACTAAGCACGAGATCTACCATCTTAATATATTTTTCCCTCTTTCTCTTTTCATTCAAGCTTTTATAAGGGAAAAGAAGTCCTTTCTCGGTATCTTTACTCCCTTACTACCAGTGTAGTCACTAAGTTACTCTGATTTTGGTTCCAGGAATTCTCTTCCTAAGGTCCTTGATGGCTGCCAGCATGGCCAACACAATGGGAGTTTGCACTGTATATCCTTACTTAACCTTTCATCAGCATTTGACACTGTCTAGAGCTCTTTTTTCTTTGATCGTGTCCCCCTGGTTCTCCTCTTACACGTGTGACCACTCCTACTCAGCCTCCTTCCCTGAGTTCTTTTCTTTGGCCCATTGTTTAAACGTAACAATACTTTAGGACTTTGGCCTTAGAAAACAGTCCTTGTGTTTTCTTTTTTTTAATGAGCTCATCCACTCCTGCAATTTTAGTTATCCCCAGAAATCTATATGTCCTGCCCTTATCTTTCCTCCGAGATATAGACCCATATATCCAAACAACATACTGGATCTTTCCACTCAGATGAACTTTGCAAAGACATCACAAACTTAGCACGTATCTTTTCAGCACATCATCTCTTTTCCCAATCCTCCTCCCTCTCATCGAGACACTATTCATTTGGTGGCAACACCATTTAAGAGCTGTAATAGTGCAAATAACAGCAGAGATGCTTTTTAAAATAATGCAAACTTGACCACTGAAAGATGTAATATTTACATTCATCCTGACATCTGTAGTCAATCACAAATTGCTTTGGGGGCTAATTCACACTATTACCTCTAAAAGTGGACTGCTAGAGAATCTGATAATTAGAAGTCCATTGGTGACTGTGAATACAATTACAGTAAATTGCAAACTATTGTAATTACCTCAAAAGTGAAGAGAAAGGAAGAAGCTGTTTGCTAGTGAGCATGGACCACTCTTTCAAATTTGACAGTGAAGAGATAAGAGAGATTAAATGAATGTCTTTAGGGGAAAGGAGATGTGAGGAAGTCTTCTTTTAGAATAGGGAAAGCTGAGCAATTTTGCAGGCTGTGGGAAGAAGGTGGTAGAGAAGAAGGGATGGAAGAGAGGGAAGATAAGATGATAGGAATTGAATATTGACAACCACAAAAAAGAGAGTGGGGAGGTCTTTGTTTTTTTGTCTCTATTATATATTCTTCATGTAACATTTGCTTTACTAAGTTCAGGTCTACTGTTTATCATTAAATAATAATAGTAATAATAGTAATAAATAAATAATAGTAAAAAATATTTTTAAAATATTTATATGTAATTTTTTGTTTTTACTTAAATTCCAGTTAGTTAACATACAGTATAATAATATTAGTTTCAGGTGTAAAATTCAGTGATGCAGCAATTTCATACAACATCTGGTGCTCATTACAAGTGCACTCCTTTTATTTATTTATTTATTTATTTATTTATTTGACAGAGAGAGAGACAGCCAGTGAGAGAGGGAACACAGCAAGGGGAGTGGGAGAGGAAGAAGCAGGCTCCCAGCAGAGGAGCCTGATGTGGGGCTCGATCCCAGAACGCCGGGATCACACCCTGAGCCGAAGGCAGACGCTTAACGCCTAGGCCACCCAGGTGCCCCATATGTGTAACCGCTGTGCCACCCAGGTGCCCCACAAGTGCCTTCCTTAATCCCCACCACCTATTAACCCATCCCCTCTGGTAAACATTGATTTGTTCTCTATAGCTAAGAGTCTGTTTCTTGGTTTGCTTCTCTCTCTTTTTCTTCCCCATGCTTATTTGTTTTGTTTTTTAAATTCCACATATGAGTGAAATTGTATGCGTTTGGGCTATTTCCATAATTTAGCTATTGTTGGTAATGCTGCTATAAACATCAGGGTGCATGTATCCCTTTGAATGACTATTTTTGTATCCTTTGGGTAAATCCATAGTAGTGCAATTGCTGGGTCATAGAGTAGCTCTATTTTTAACTTTTTGAGCAACCTCCACACTATTTTCCACAGTGGCTGCACCAGTTTGCATTTTTATACGTAATCTCTAACCTTTATATTTATTTACATTATTATTCTGTACTCAGGCAAAAATTGCAACCGAGGCTAATTTGTGCAATTAACTAAATAATGTGTTTCTTTTCCTTTTCAAAATTTCCTTCCTTTATTCCATTCCTAATAAGTATGAAGAATCCTTTTAATTGGACCTACAAACAACTAGTGTCTTTCAGTTAAAACTCTTACTTTCTAGTAAACTCCTATTCTAAAATGAATGTAGGGATCTTCATTTTTCAGGTCCTTATCCCAGCAGATTTTGTTGTTTTGTTGGGGGTTTTGTTGTTGTTGCTGTTGTTTTGTTTTGTTATTACTTACTTGCAAAATTTTCTTATATAATGCATTCCAGATCCATGGGCATGTATTGTTTTCCTATGCAGTTTATAAGTTTTATGGCTTATTTAATTCAAGTGAGTAAATCCACCTTTCTGTTCCACTTTTGTGGAGGAGAGAATGAAGGGGTGGGAAGCAGGAGGTAAATAGGGTTAAGGAGAGATAATGGAATGTCTGCAGAGAGGAAAGGTTACCAGTTAGACTCAATATTCTTAAGAAAACTGTGGATCAGATTCAATGATATTAAAAGAAGTTATCAGCACTAGCAAAGAACTAGGTGAGTCTCCTTGCCGTTACTCAGAAAGGATTCAGAATGGCATGGGGAAGATGGGAGATGATGCATTTGGGGTTTGACATTGGACACTTCTCCAGAGCTGAAAGCTTCTTATAGAGTGAGGTAGTCTTGGCAAATGACTGTTTTCTTTCTCTCTTTCCTCACTTCCCCCACCTCAAAGTCCTCATCCTTTTAGCTCCACTGCACGGATGCTCTCTTCTCAGCTGCAGAGAGGTGAGCAGTGCACAAAACCGACTATCAGCAGGCAGCATGCTAAGGCTGAGGAGGAGAGGGCCTGACCTTACTGCCTCAGTTGAAATCCTCAGCTCCACTGTCTGCCAGGGGAGGTGGGAGGGGCACAGGAAGTGACTACCCTCTCGCTTCTCCTCCCACAGAAGCCCTGCCTCCTTCACGCTTGGACAGTGGAGAGAGAGGTTAGCTTTCTTTCTCCTTCTAGTTCAGTCCTTTGGCTAATGGGAAAGACCACGCAGAAGCTATTGAGTTGCTTTTTGTGCTGGACAGAAGTGCATAGATAGAAGACAGGGATTCCTGGCTGGGAGGAGGGAGGAGAGCTGAAGATCTCTGCCTGGGCTGGCTGATCTAAGCAGTCAAAGTGGGAAGCTGAGTGCTTGAAAGAGGATTATGCTCGCACTAGAAATAAGCAGTAAGTGAGCGAATAACAATTATGGCTTAGAAAAGGATTAATCCCCCTGGGGTTATGGGGTGAACTCGAAAATATTGCTTAACTCTAGAGTAAAACTGTAAGGCTTCTGACTCCGTGTACAGTTGTGTGCTGTTTGGAGACTGGGGCTTAAATACAAAATCAGAGCTCTAAATGCCTCCTCCCACTCTTGGAAAATGCCAACTTCTACTTAGAGTAGTTGTGGATATAATCTCCTTCCCTGACCTAGCCTCTTCCCAGGAAAATAAACTCCTAAATCAGATAAGGAGTTGAGATTAAATTGGAAAGGTGGAATTTGGTGGTGGTAGAATCTCAGCCTTGAATTAAGTTCGGTGAATGCCGACATTGTTGTATCAGTTAGCAGTGATCTGTTCATCACAAGAAATTCGGGGGTGGGGCATTAAAAAGGGAATATTGAGAGCTTTTATGACAAAGAGGCTGAATAGTCCATACGCGTAGGATGAAATATAAAAATATATATAATTAATAATAGATGGGGTATTTTCAAAAGCATTAAACTAGAACAGCAGTCAGGAAACCTAGAAGTGCTAGGATAAAAATTAGTTAGAAAGGAAGAAATTTTAGTTTCAATGGTTTTTTGTGCTAGCCAAAAATTTCACAATGTTTATAAAGTCAAGACAATGATTCAGGGATACTTAGATTATTGTCATACATTATAAATACCGTTGCTGGGCAAGATCTGTGGTTCTTTGGTCAGCAAGTTCTGGCAATGAAACCACTGCCGCTGGTGCAAAGAATTCTGGGATGTCTGACAGTGGAATGGATGGAAGGACCCACATTCCATCTCTACTTAATGTCCTTTTGTCCAGAAATCGGGTCATGCAAATGAGCTACTTGGTACGTATACAGATCAATAATTGGAAAGGCATTTCTGAATGTTTTGCTTTAGAGGGTCTCTGGACAATATCTTACGGCAACCAGTAGACTAAGAGGATACAAAAACAAAGTCATAGGAAGGAAGTCAGCTTGATTGAAACCTACCCAGTTCTTTTTGTTTTCCATCAATCCTGAAATGGCACCTCAAATGAGGAGAAGAATAATAGAGAGAAATACTGTGGCCATCTGTTCTGTTCTAAGTGGCTAAATTCATTAATATATGAATGAGAATTCAGATTTTATTTATGCATCCTAATACTTGAAGATTCAGAAATCTCTTTATTACAAAAAAAAAAAAACTACAAAAATAGGAGATATGTTTGTTGGGGAGGAAGAATTGTGTCCCACAAGGTAAAGAAGATTTACATCATGTTCACTGAAGGATAAAGTTCTTCCCTCAAGGGATCTTAATATGGCATAATAGATGCAAACAAATATTTCTTAGTTCCCTTAATTCTCGTTGATGTAGTTAATACCTAAAGCAAGGATTGTTTTTGTTTTTAAATAATAACTGGGACTACAGCTAATTATGTAGTGAATTTTATTTTCCTTTTCTTACTGGTCCTCTACAGAGGTACTCTGATTTCTGAAATTATGAAGAAGGAATCTGTCATTTCTGGTATTCCTATCAGCCAGCACATTAGGAGAAAGGAAAAAAAAAAGACTCAGACATATTATTTTTCTCCTGTAACACAAGAGTGAAATGGTTAAAATGATCTATGACCTTTTCTAACTTTACAATTTTTGCTATGGGGAAGGTAGATGGGGATTGGTCACAGGGGGTTGGGGGGGTAGTGAGAAAAAAGACAAAATGCCAATAAGTGCATTTTTAAAAAATGGTCTGTATTCTTCCAACTTTTCAAACTACCTAATTTGGAAAATTATTTTACTCATCTTTTAAAAATTACTTGAGCTGTTTTTTTCAGTGTTAGTTTTCATCGGATTTATAAGCAAATGTAGAGAATCTGAAGATTCGTTATCTGAGTTGTATAATGCTTGTATTATTCTTTAAAATATAAAAGGGATTAAAATAAACATTTAATAGTTGAAGTCTTAAGCGTACTATAATTACTAAATGCAGTTTCAGTCTTTAAGAAAAATGGGCTGGGACTCTTAAGGGAGTTGTTTATCTAGCTCAAAACATTAAAGAATCTGTTTTGAAACTACGAAATTGAAAAAAAGCATAACAATATTCAGAAAAGGATTAAAGGTATAATTTGGATGAAAGAGGCTAAGCAGAAATACTTGATGAGTTCATTATAAGCCAGCATTTTAACAACAAAACATTTGCTGTTGTCCGTGAGAGACTGACATAAAGAATGATGTATTATGACTAGTGAACAAGGCTAAGTAAAGACTTTTATCTTTAAGCAGTATTAAGTGGGAGTTAACCTTATTAATGGAAAGAAACTAAATGATCATTTAAAATTATTCTTTCACAAGAAAAGTAAAGAAAAAGGATATGGAAAACTAAGCAGTGATGAAGACCTCGAAATAATTGTTGATCAAAAGCAGGTAAGTGAATGCTTCCATACATTTTCTACTGTCCTGCTGTAGACCTTTGACAGCTAAAGCCCTTTGAGTGTTCAGTCCTGCCCTGGTGGCTGTATTATTAGCCTGTCCAGCGGAGGCCTGCATAACAAGATGGATTTTGAGAACAGCTAAGCCTGCCCATATGATCCCTCGGACCCACTGACTTCTGCATGCTGTCAACATGCATGTTCTGTATGTAAGAATGATGAAAAATAAAGCAGAACAAGATCAGAGAACTTTTGGAAAATTACATGCCCCAGTGGAAAATGAATCAATACAATGATAATTTGGTTAGAAAAAAAAAATTAAGCAAGAATCAGAAAGTACGCTATTTTGAAAGTGAGAAAGCTACCATTAGTGTAAAACAATGAGTATGCTTTAAGGGGAGAGGGGTAAAAGACTAAAAATACTGGGAAGCTGAAAACATATATATTGTCCAATATACATCAATATATATCAGAATACTTGCAATGAATTTAGAGATTATTTAGAAAATATAAAAGAAGAAGCCACTAATGTTCTTTAATACTGCCTGTAATTTGAGAAACAGCTAGCTTGGATTTTATATGGGCCCATAAGGTGAAATGAAAACTGCTTAATAGACCATAAACAATGATATCAGGTAATGGAAGGTATCCAGCTAATGCCACTGAATTGGCATTGGCCCTTAACGTCTTTGTTAATTATCAAGGAGACAAGATAACTGCACATCTATTTAATGTGTGAGTGGCACTGATTCTGAGGGTGATGTCAGCTCAGGTGGAGACTGAGAAATAATTCAAAGGAGTCTGCGTAGATGAAGAGGTTAGAAAGAAAGCTGTCAGCAAGTTACAGAAAGGCAAGTGGTGACTAACATAATATAATTAAAAAAACATTAAAATAAAAAAATAAAAAAAAAGAAAGGCAAGTGGACTTTGGATAATCTCGTAATCATTTGTCTCGCATCGTGACGATTGTATTAAAGGAGCCATTGTGTATATTTCTGAAAAAAAGAAAGATGACCATCAGAAGAGAGCCATCAGAAATAGTTGAGTTAGAGACTTGCTTCTTAGGTCTGGAATAACTGAGATAACTGAAGTGGTCTTCTGGGAGAAACTCACCGAACACAGCATCTCCCCAGAGGTACAAAATAGGTTGATCTTACAGTATCCACGCAAACTGCCTTTGAATTCTTTTTTCTTGCCTTATCTTCACTCGCCTGCTCCTGAGTGAATTCGGGTGGGGGGTGGGGGCCAGGGGCAGAGGTTGATGAGGAATTTGGCCCTGTATTTCTACTTAGTGCCAGATTGTCAGTTTAGTTAATAAGATCAGTGGAGCTGGAGCTCAAGTGCTCTGCTGGGCTATCAACTATCATTTTAACGATGCCAGATTAATTCCTTGGGGCACAAGATCTCCGTCTCTCACAGATCCTATCCCCAGACTGGCATTCTCATTGAAGGATGGGACCCACCCAGTGAATGAACTAGTAAAATACAATTGAGTATATTAGGAGAACACATATACCTATCCATTTCTCTATTAAAATGAAAAGTGATTTTTTTTATTTCTCCCTTAATCGTGTAGAAGTTAAATGTTTACTCTTTTTTGTACTTTCATAGTATCATCCTACCCTCAAAGGCTGCTTGCTTTTTTTTTTTCTAAAGCTTTTTTTGTTTTGACTAAATTTTGGGATACAGAAAACCATAAAAGTATACATTGAGATCTTTGGCGTTGAAAGCCCAAAGGAGTCCTTGTTCTTTTTTTCTCATGGTACCTTTCACATTTATGTTGTTGTCCCCTACACGTTTTAATAACTGTTAAGAGAACCAGCTTTCCTTCTGTTTCAGAAAATAATGCTTTTCTTACCTGGATCAAAGGAGGGAGGACTTGACTTGCCCAGTCATCGTTTGCCTCTGTAGTTAACCATGTTTCCCCCAGGGCCCCTGAACTAGTTGGCACCCGTTGGCACCCGTTGGCAGTGACCCAGCTTTGCTGAGTCATTCATGTCAAAACACGTTTTAAAAGACGAGTCATTATGAATAGGAGTTGGCTTTCGCGTTTGCTGTTGGCACTAAGACTAGTCCTTCCTTTTGGGGAAGGTTTACTTGCTGGTGATGTCATGAGCAAATCTTAGGTTAAAACAATGACAGTGTTGATACCTCAAAGTAAAATATTTAGGATAACACTCTAATTAGTCTTGATAATACTACAAAAAATTCTTTCTACACTTAAGAGAACATCATCAAAAGTGTGTGTTGTGTTTATGTGTGTAAAACGTTTGTTTACTATTGGGGAGGAATCTTTATGTTCAGTTTAATTCTTTCCATATCTTTTTAGAGACATGGTAGATATTTGTGAGTCAATCTTCATATAATTGCAAATAGCTTTTTCAGTTAAGTGCTGCCAAAAGAAAATCTAGAGAAGATAAATAAAATAGTTGGAGTGATGTGCTGGGCAGAAGTCTACTAATCTCATTAAATCTGTCGTTCAGAAACTGTCATTGTATGAATGGTGTGCAAGCTATATGCTGTTTTATCAGTTGTGTGATTTGCAAGACTTGTACTTCCACAGAAAGTTCACAGTTTTGCTTATATAAGCAAATTAATAACAGAAGCAGCACAGAGTATGTGGATTTTGTTCTCGCTGGCCGCTCCATTCAAGGGAGTAAAAGGTGATTTCTATGTTATTTCTACGTGAGGAAAGTTGATTTTGAAAGTGTATAAGGTTTTATTCTTAAAAAGCAATATTGTGCTTCTCTCTTTGTCGAATGTTATTGCAAAATTCATTTGAAATTCATAGGAAAGTGTTCTAGAGAATTCATAGATTAGTGCTAACGTCCTAAGGTAACAGGTGCCATGTATAATCACACATATACACACACATATATAGTCATTTAAATATAGATGAATGACATTGGTGTTGGAGTCCATATTTTCCACCAGAAATCCCTAGAGTTTTCAGACTTCAAGCACAGGAAAGCTATCCAAGGAAACATATTAGATTAAAATCTTAGTGTCTTTAAACCCCAGACATTTGAAGACTTGTACTTCCACATTTTTTTCATTATTTTTATAATATGGTATTTAACTATACAATTATTACCTATAATTATAATATATATAATTAATAAATTGTGTATTTGGCTTTCCAGAATAAATATTAGAAGAGAAATTTTAAATATAAATTTCAGATCATTTTTATTATTCATTGAAATGTTCTTTCCTGATTGGAGAGGGGGTGAATCTTGCTTAGAAATAGATTTCATGTACAAATTAATTTCCTTTTGAAGTTACTGAGATTTTAGGGATGGGAGTGGGGGAGTAGATGGTCAAGTACCTTGAGTAAGGGATTAAAAACATTATCTACTTTAAATAATAAATTCATTCTGTTTTAAATTACTATTTTTAATTAGAATAGAGTCAGCTTAGTTCAAGGTTTATGATATGCTGGACCAAGATGACTTTTCTTCTAAAATGTTTTCGAATTCTACGTTAACTTAAAGGATGTATGTAACAAAGGGTAACACAAAATTATGGAATATTATAATTATATGAAGGATACAGTCACATGGTTCGAACATTTCAAAAGTGGTTTTAACAGTATGTCATGGATCTCGTTGGTTATAGGACTCAGAATTGCAGCTGCATAGCCTTCACTGTGGTAAGGTGGGGGAATGTCAAACGTCAGCCAGTTACAAGGGGAACAAGTGTACAGAGATCAGAGCAGTGGCTCTCAATTCCTAGCAGTCTCAGAATCCCCTGGAGGGATTGTTAGAACACAGGTTTCAGGACAGGGAGGGGGGCCACCCCCAGAATTTCTGATTCTATAGGTCAGGGGTAGGGCCCAAGAATTTGCATTTCCAAGTCCTTAGCTTCCACCGCTGGCCCCAGACCATATTTTGAGAACCATTGGGTCAAAGGAAATGATTATTATAGTTCTAAAGGGAAAAAATATATACATGACTTGTGATAAATTTGATATTCTTCAACCGAGCATTACCTGGAAATCTAAAAACTAGACAGAATTCATAGACATCCAACAAAATGATGCTGAAAACAAGAAAACCAGAGGTGCTTTTTACGACCCAGATTTGCAGTGTGACTAAATTCTACTCAGTACCCTGGTGATCTTCAATCAGGCTGAGGTATTTCTTTTTGTAAAATAATATTCTGCTCTTACCATCTCCTCAAGTTTCTCTGAGAAGATAAAATCCGTAAAAGCGCTTTATAAACTGTAAATCAGTATGTGAGTCATAACCACTGTACTAGTCTGCTCTACCCACCATATGCACTATCATAGACTGGTGGCTTAAGCAACACATTTCTCATGGTTCTGGAGGCTGGGAAGTCCAAGATCAAGGTGCTGGTGTGGCGGGTTTCTGATGAAAGCTCTCTTCTGGGCTTGGAGATAGGCAGCTTCTCACTGTGGCAAGGAGAAAGAGCTCTGGAGTCTCTTGCACTTATTAGGATCCTACCGTTACTGACTCATTTAACCTTTACCATTTTCTCGAAGGCCCTATCTCCAAATACAGTCGTACTGGGGCTTTGGCTTCAACATTTGAATTTGTCGGGAAGGGACGCAAACATTCAGTCCCTACTACCCTGCAATTTAGCAAAGAGGAGTATTGAGATCTAGAAAGGTGAATCGAGTTGCCCTGAATCCTGGTTAGGTACAGAGAGAGCCCTGGAAGTCAGCCTTCCCTCCCAGTGTTCAGTCCAATGCTCTTTCTATGACTCCACAGAGCTCCCTACAGTTACCCATTACCGGTCATCCCATGGGTGGGTCTTAAGCTGTTTTGCTCCAGTGTTCTAATTATATAAAATAACCATATACTGAAAGTATCATAATTGGCCGGTATTTATTTATTGAATCCCCGCAGGAATAACCTTTTCCATAAACACTTCTTAACTGTTTACTTCCCTCTTGGCCCCTATGGCTCTGTTAGGAGAGGAATGTCTTCAAAGTAAATGTATACAGAATTAGAGCTAAAAGGTGGTGAACAGGGGCGCCCGGGTGGCGCAGCAGTTAAGCGTCTGCCTTCGGCTCAGGGCGTGATCCCGGCGTTATGGGATCGAGCCCCACATCAGGCTCTTCCACTATGAGCCTGCTTCTTCCTCTCCCACTCCCCCTGCTTGTGTTCCCTCTCTTGCTGGCTGTCTCTGTCAAATAAATAAATAAAATCTTTAAAAAAAAAAAAAGGTGGTTAACATCCAGTCCCTCTTCCCTTCCCTACAAAGCTTCCTCAGGGAAGAGCCATGAAAAGCACCATAGAGAGGAACAGCATATACCTTTCTTAGCCCAAAACCTTTCTGAGAGTGTCCTTTTAAATTTATTTCTGCCTGAGCAGAAAGCAATGGAAACTAGAATTTCTGTGATTTTTCTCTAAAAAAAAGAAGAAACAAAGTATAGCCACTCCCTGTGTTTTCAATAACACAGAAGCATTTGAGGGGATTGCAGTTCTATCCTAGTGGCCATTGTGGGAATGAATCCTAAAGAGGAAGATACAGGCCATCATGAAATAAAAATGGAAGAATGAGGAAAACAGATGAGCGGGAAAGGATACCCGACTTCCCTTTGGTATTAAGAGATAGCGTGGTCATATCACCATCTAAACAGCTGACATGAGTCTTGGACTCATAAATAGTAAAGGGACGGGGATGTTATGTGACACTGCTTTGTACTCAGCACCATCTGGCCAGTGTTTTCTTTGCCATATCAATATGGCGACTTAAATTTAAATATAATTCGGATCCTGTTTACCTCTGAGGAGATTTATAAAGCATGAGACCCTATCTCTTGGTGTCATGTGTAATACTCTCCTGGAGTACCTTCTTGGTGACAGTATTGGTCACCAAGAACAGAAACCCCTCTAGAGTTGCAGAAGAGAGACCATCTGGTCAGCCTGGAGATTCTGAAGCAGGATACTCCGAGTCACTGAAAGGACGAAGCGGTTTTGCCCTCACTCCTCCCAGAGCAGGCATAGGCTCGTTAGCATTTTCCCCAGGCAAGTTTGATGGATGAGAAACGGTTCAATGAAAATAAGACATATTTATTTGTCATGAGAGGAACTGAGGCTATTCAAATTTGCTGTCTATCTGAAATCAGCATTGCAGTGAACAAAGATTCACTACTGTGGTCCAATCAGTGCCGTCTCGGCTACAAAGCTATTTATCATCATAAATATTGTACAAGGAAGGGGACAAGTTTTTCCACTAAGTTAAATAGAAAAATTACTGGAATAGAGGCATGATCACCCTGTGTGTTATTGCTAAATATTTCCTAATTTTGTCAAGAAGTATAAAAATAGTTCTGAGTTACTGGTAATTTGGCAGGGGAGGGGGGAAGCACGGTAAGGCGAAATATCTTTATCTTTTCCTTGTAAACTCCCAATGGTGAGTTTATTTGTGTTTGTTTAACTTCATGCATTTCAATTCAGTAGTACCAGTTCCCTTAAGCTTCACCTCTGACTCTAGGAAAAGCCAAAAGAGTAGACCTAATAGCTTCACTTCAGAGTCCTCTGACATGTTACAGAGATCTGAAGGTAGAACGCCAGGAGATCTAGACCGTCACTCCTTACAGACTGACCCGGAGACAAGCAAGAGAGACCTGAAGTAGGAGGCCATCGTGCTACTTTCTAGTCTTGGCTTTGCCACTTACGAAGCAGAAGACACTAGAGTGAGCAAGTTAAGTTCTCCGAATTGCCATTTCTTCATCTATAAAATGGAATAACACCATCTGGCTCAGATGTCTATTGTGAGGCTCGGATGGGGGTGCGCCCCCTGGAAAGCCTTGTCCTGCCACCGCTGCCTGTCTCATGTTCTTTCTGCTGGCAGCTCCTGCTTCCCAGATGTCCAGGTGGTTGTTGCGTCACATTTTCACTTTGCTTCTTCCTGCTGCGTTACTAGCGTTCTGCATGCCTTCCGGAAGATGCCGTTCAGGTGCCCTAGTCTGGTGCATCTTCAGTGGTGCCGGCTTCTGGGCCGCCGCAAGCATTGGACATTGGCTAGAACAAAGTCCTTACGCGGTGGTAAGAGCAAGGCTTTCACAGACAAGAATCTGAATTGAATCTGAATAAAAACAGGTATGGTCACCTGACAGTGTTATTACCTTGGGAAAATTAACCAGCCTCCCTGAACCTGATGTTTCTGCCTATTCGGGACTTTTACGACCTTTTCTTGCCCCCTTCCCCTGCATCTCAGTGAGTAAACAAGTTACCAGCATTGCTGAAGAGCAAGCACCAGCTTTCCTCTACCAGTCCATCCTCCCAGTTTTCTAAACAGTCATGAAAATCACAGGGGTCAGTTAAAAACTATAATCACCGAGAGAGAGGCCATGAATTACCACCTCGAGTTCAACAAATATGTAGGCATCACGTTTCTTTATTTTAAAGTATTGGTGTACAGCATGTGTTCATTCCATGTGACATGAGATAAAAAACTGGACTTCCAAGTTGGAAAAATATAGATGCTAAGTTATTTTCAAACAGCCCATTTTTTTTCTTTTGAGTCTAATGGGAAAAAGTGCTGGCAGCATGTTTAGCCAGCGAGAAAATAAATGCAAAATTGAAATGACATGAGCTGACATGCTGAGTGTAAGAATGATGTGATATATGAAAATAACGGCCAGAGATGGTAATATTTAAAAGCAGACTCAGCCATTTGGAATACAACTTGAAAAGAAAGCATTCAGCCTTTCACTGTGGAAGATTTGTTGTGCTTTTACTGGCTTGTTTCTGGTTTTGTTTGGGGGTTTTGGTAGGGTTTTTGGTGGTGTTTTAAGTAGGTTCATCTGACCCACAGGAGAACCGTAGACATCAGAGCTGTTAGGAACTTTAGATAATGGAATCCTGTGGCTTTCAGACTGTGCTCTGCGGGACCTGTTCTGGACATTGTGAATTGGGGTGGGGGGGTGACACTGTCTGTGACGAGGCGCCACCCCTTGGAGAGCAAACAGGCTTTGTTCAATGGAAGGGTGCTGCTACTAAGAAATTTAATTATATTGGTCTCATTCCATCAGAATAAGTTAAATGAGTTTCAGAGTAGGGAGGTAGCTTGACTGAGTCACCAGATTATTTTCTATCATAGGAAATAGAAGTCAGGTGTGCAGCCTCTAGTCTTGGGTTCATTCATCTATCCCTATAACTGCATTCCTAAATTAAGCTGCTTATCCTTTCCTCTATATTCCCTCCTGCTGATCAGCTAAATATATCAGGCAAGCCAGAAAAACCACCTGAGAGAAGTATTTCAAGTGCACAGTTTTTAATCTATTACGTTTGTCTGATAGATGTTTGTGAAAGGATGTTTATATGAGATGCTTCCTACTCCATAAAGAGGTTCTCACAACTTTGTGACAACTGCCTAGTCTATATCAGCGTACCGGTATTAAAGATTTTGAAAGTGGAATTCGTATCTCCTAAGACACTCCTGACAAGCTGAGCAAAATGTTTCCTCCATGCTCCAGCAGTCAGTTTCTGCAGCTCCTGTGCGGTCTTCTCCACCTGTGTCATTTTATCCCCCCCTCTCAGACGGCTGTGCGGCTGTGGACCGTGACCATGGTTCTACACATAGCTTCGCAGTCCGTCCTCTTTGAGATGTGCTGCCCGCCCGTGTTTCCGCTTAGCGAACCCCGCAGGTGGACTCACTGATTACTGGGTGGACCAGTGGCTGTTGCCATAAGGGCTTGGAAAACCAGTCGTGGGTGGAAATATTTATACCGAAATGATTTATGTTACATATTCAAAATCTGATAAATAAAGATAACAAAGGAACAGACAGACCAGACAAAAAAATTTTTCTTTCTCATTTCGATTAGTTAGAACAGCAGAGAGAGTTAAGAACTTAACTTCCTCTTCCTCCCCTTCTGACTTTGGACCCAGGTGCCTGTGCTCTGCCGCTGCCCCAACCTTGTCATTTCTGTGCTTGTGCTTTTGCTTCTGTCCCATCCAGGCCTTCCGGTACCCTGTCTTTTCCTTTCTGCTCAGCCCCACTCTCTGATCCCCGCCTCTGGAATGTGTCTCTTATTCTGACACTGCATATATAAGCTTTGACAGAAACGCAGTTCTTGCAAACCTGCTTTTTTTTTTTTTTAATGCTCCACTGCTTCCTTCTCTTTCTCCAAAACAACTCTGCAATTCTGTCATTTCCATTTTAACTCATTAATTTTTCACATGGTCTACCCCCAGTCATAGTGAATACCACTTCCTTCCTATCTCGTGATCTAGGAAAAACACATGCATACACAAATGATCATTCAATACAATTGTTATTTATTCCTCACCATCGTATTTTTTTTTTTTGCCAAATGATCTCATTCTTGAAATATATGAATAAGTGACTTATTAAAGAAACGGGGAGAGAATGTACCATCTCGGCTTTGTGTTGGATGTTCTGAATAGAAAAAAACATTCATTCATCACTTTTTTTCTAACAAAATTATCTCATTTGTATAATTTGTGAATAATTAATGAATTCTTGTTGTAGAAAAACACTAGGCATGGAAGTCAAAGGTTGTCCAATTATCACTCCCCTAGAATCTCGGCTTCTATTTTTAAACTTTAAATGTGCCCCCAAAATTGATGCATGTATTTGTGAACTATGGGAATTGTTTCTGAAAAAAAATTACTGAGTGATGGTGCATCAATTGATGGATTTTTTTAATCAAGTTGTTTAGTACAGAATAAAACAAATGGAAGCCCATGAACAGGCTTACTCTTCAATTTTATGCTAAAGATGGAAAACCTTGGAAATTTTGCTTTTATTAAAAAGGGAAACAATTTGTTTTTCACTAAAAGAATGAGCAGTCTTATCCTTCCACCCAAACCCCAAGGAATTTGATTTAAAATCATCTCTCTGTGGGTCTATGAACCACAGTAGCCATACGAGACTCGCCCCATGGACTCCAATGCTGTTTGGCTTAGTGCAGCCCGTAGGTGGTAGGCACCCAAGACTGGAGAGAACCGATGCTTCTCACTGTCTCCCAAGTAATTAATGCCAACTCTTCAGTTGGACTTCCAGACCATAGGCCATTCAGCCCCTGACTACCCTGTTATCTTCATTCAGTGCCACCTCCACTCCATGCCCCATTCATACTGAACAACCTGAAGCACCCCAAGTATGTAATGTTCTTCCTCCCTTTTTGCCTTTGCCCTGTATATGTGTCTATGAGTATAATCTGTATCACAAATCTTCTGATATATCCCATAGGAGTGAAAGGGTGTAGACTGCAGGGAAGGAGGCCTCCTCGTGGTTCCAATTGAGGCTTTCCCTTTTGCAAAGCCAAATGCTAAGAGTGGAGAGAGAGAGAAAGCACAGGTTTCTCTTCACTCCGTAGACGAGGACTTCTTAAGCCCTAAAAATGGGGGGGGGGGAATGGAAGAGGGGGAAAAATGAAAAACAAAAGTAAAGCCTATTTCTGAAGAGACAAGGGAGTAAATGGAGAAACAGAAAAACCTCGGAATCTTTTGTTTATAGAAATTTGATATCTAAACAATTTTGCTATGTATTTGGGGGGGCTTTGTTGTAGGGAAAAATGTTTAATTATGTTTAGTACATTTATACATTTTGTGGTTCTAAAAAATTGGGGGCTTGCTGGGAAAATTGGACAGCTACATGCAAAAGAATGAAACTTGACCACTATCTCACACCATACACAAAAATAAACTCCAAATGGATGAAAGACCTCGATGTGAGACAGGAATCCATCAAAATTCTAGAGGAGAACATAGGCAGCAACCTCTACGACATCAGCCAAAGCAACCTTTTTCATGACACATCCCCAAAGGCAAGAGAAACAAAAGATAAAATGAATTTATGGGACTTCATCAAGATTAAAAGTTTCTGCACAGCCAAGGAAACAGTCAGAAAAACTAAGAGGCAGCCCACGGAATGGGAGAATATATTTGCAAATGACACTACAGATAAAGGACTGGTATCCAAGATCTACAAAGAACTTCTCAAACTCAATACACGAGAAACAAATAAACAAATCAAAAAATGGGCAGAAGATATGAACAGACACTTTTCCAATGAAGACATACAAATGGCTAACAGACACATGAAAAAATGTTCAAAATCATTAGCCATCAAGGAAATTCAAATCAAAACCACACTGAGATACCACCTTACGCCAGTTAGAATGGCAAAAATAGACAAGGCAAGAAACAACAATTGTTGGAGAGGATGTGGAGAAAGGGGATCCCTCCTACATTGTTGGTGGGAATGCAAGTTGGTACAGCCACTCTGGAAAACAGTGTGGAGGTCCCTTAAAAAGTTAAAAATTGAGCTACCCTATGATCCAGCCATTGCACTACTGGGTGTTTACCCCAAAGATACAGACGTAGTAAAGAGAAGGGCCATATGCACCCCAATGTTCATAGCAGCATTGTCCACAATAGCTAAATCGTGGAAGGAGCCGAGATGCCCTTCAACAGATGACTGGATTAAAAAGTTGTGGTCCATATATGCAATGGAATATTACTCAGCTATCAGAAAGAACGAGTTCTCAACATTTGCTACAACATGGACGGCACTGGAGGAGATAATGCTAAGTGAAATAAGTCAGGCAGAGAAAGACAACTATCATATGATTTCTCTCATCTATGGAACATAAGAACTAGGAAGATCGGTAGGGGAAGAAAGGGATAAAGAAAGGGGGGTAATCAGAAGGGGGAATGAAACATGAGAGACTATGGACTATGAGAAACAAACTGGGGGCCTCAGAGGGGAGGGGGTTGGGGGAATGGGATAGGCTGGTGATGGGTAGTAAGGAGGGCACGTATTGCATGGTGCACTGGGTGTTATACGCAACTAATGAATCATTGAACTTTATATCGGAAACCGGGGATGTACTGTATGGTGACTAACATAATATAATAAAAAATCATTAAAAAAAAATTGGGGGCTTGATTCTGCCCTCTTCCCAAGGTCCCTTCTCCCCATGTGATAGGCTGGGGAGCAGAGCAGAACCAGCTCAGGGGATGTTGGCTGCATTTAACTTTCAGTATTCATGGGAGACAAACAGGGAATCATATGTTTAAAAATTGGTTCTAAGATAAACTATATGAACAAAATTAAATTGTCATTTATTTTTCTCTATTATGAGGTAACTTGATCAAATAACTTCTGGAGGAAGATACATGGGCTGCTGCTTTAAAATATATACATTTTTCAGTGGAAATGATCTAACCTTTTAGTTCACTCATTTATTTCACGGAAACTTCCTGGCAATGTATTCCTAGCTAGGTGTTTGCAAGACGCTGGGTCACAGGTGACATAAACATACTCATGGCCCTTACGAAGCCAACAGCGTAGTGTGGACCTTCTGTCAGTAGGCATTTATGGTGCCAGTTCTGAGCTGAACTGGAACCCAGTCCTTCAGGGAGCTTTTGGGACTCAAAGATGTACGTTGTTTCCCTAGTCATGGTCCTGGAAGAGTTCCAGAGTTTTCCTACCGTTCAGTATGTTCCCAAGACAGGACTTGGGATTTAGGAACAATGGCCAAAGATGTTTTTTGGAGCCCAGCTACTCAAAGAGAGGTTCCCGGATGAACAGTATCAGCATCACATGGAGCTTGTTAAAAATTTATACTCTGAGTCCCAGACTGAATCAGCGTTCCTGAGAGTGGGACCCAGAAATCTGTTTTAACAAGCTTTCCAGGGGATTTCTATGCACCCTGTAGTTTGAGAAGCATGGTTTTAGATTATTTGAATTGTGGGGTCAAGAAAGGATCAGTTATGATTTTAGTAGAGACGTTAAACTTTCATTTCCTAACCCTACAAAAGAAAGGAAGTTAAGACAAGTATCTTAAGTCCTTTATCTGAATGTCCCTAACATTTCAAATGTTCCCTCCTAGCCTCATTTATTAAGGTGAACCTACACAATCAATCCTGTGACCCAGGTTGTTACGAAAAGGAAGCATAAATGATGGAGACCAAGACTATATCTTAATAACCTGATCTGTGTCTAAAGTATTTCGAATCTTAGACCACTTTTATTAAAAGATTAATAATAGGGGTGCCTAGGTGGCTCAGTCGTTAAGCATCTGCCTTCGGCTCAGGGCGTGATCCTAGGGTCCTGGGATCGAGCCCCACATCCCTGCTCTGCTGGGAGCCTGCTTCTTCCTCTCCCACTCCCCCTGCTTGTGTTCCCTCTCTCGCTGCCTCTCTCTCTGTCAAATAAATAAATAAAATACTAAAAAAAAACGATTAATAATAACAAACACTTACGTAGCATTTACTATGTACTACACCCTGTTGTAAACACTATATCTATATATCTATATATCTATATATATATATATATGCTCATTTAATCCTCCCAACAACTCCGTGGTGTAGGTACTGTTATCCCCATCTCAGAATCACACTAAGGCATAGGCAGTTTTACACAGTCTGCTACATTGCACAACCTCAAGGAGAAACGCTATGCAGGGTTCATGGTTAACTTATCTTTCCCTCATGCTTTCCTGACTGTTTAGGGAGACATTAGCTAGATAGATTAGTAACAATACTATCTTGTCTGTGCTAGGAAAAATAATGTAACATGGTAGAATCTGAGAAAGCCTTTCTATTTGTAAAGGAAAGATGTATGTGTTAAAGAAAAGCATAAATAAATTAAGATGTATACATTGGAAAAGAAATATTCCCCCTTCAAAACAAAAGCATTGGTGTGCATATATGTATAAGTATGTGCGTGACTGAGAGAGACTGTGAATACATAACCGTCATCACACATACCCGAAAGCAAACCTATGAAAAGGGGCAGTTGCCCAGTCCTAGGAGAAGCGCCCACCTCTGGGCCACTGGGCCACGGCACTGTGCTGAATGACAGGGCCAGGTGACCAGACCATCTTGTAAGGGAACCAGTAAAAGGTACATACTGCATTTGGGTTGCTACATGTGTTTGAAGTCCTCACATCTGAAGGGCTTCTCATGATAAGTTAAATCCTTATTTTGTGTCTAGAGTTATCTCTGAGCTCACCACATCTGAAAAATTCCATGCCTGGAACAAAACCTGAAAGTTGGTCACTTTAGCATTTGTGGAATAGCTTTCTGTGATGGGAGTAGATTGCTGTGCTCTGAAAATGTCACTCCGACAGCCGCCCTACAGGGGCTGACCTTTCTTCTCGGGCTGAAGTCCCTGCTGACCTGTTCAGGAGAGCTAGTTTATCCCAAGTTGCTGGCAGATCTCCAGTTTCTTTGCATGCCCATTTGGAAAAGTGGTCTGAGGGTTGATAGTCTGCTACCCCTTCGGACTTTCACCCAGAACCCCTCTGCCCCTCTGAGCTCCTCCTGATCCCTGCATCCTCCCAAAAGCAGTGCTCCAGCCTCGCCTTGCGACCCTTCCCTGTTAGTGCTGGAGGGCTGCTGGTCATCCTCGGGGTCCCTTCTCCTGCTTACTATGCTTATCACGAGTATACGAAACCCTCCTCGGAAACTTTGGACGAGATAGAAAGTATCACCCTGCTCCCAAGGACTCTTCATTGTGCATAGTCTTTCATTTTTTGCATGGTCACAAGCATAATTTTCATTTTCTGCAGAGTTGCAGTCAGTATGCATTGTTTTGTATCTGCTTCTTTATGTAACATTAAGCCATACTCGCTTTTCCCCTTTGATATTTAGTTTTTATAAATGTCATTTTATTGGTTGCCTTATATTGGCTCAAGGTGATCCTTAGGCATTTTTTTTCCCATGACTTTCCCTGGTTTGTGCTTTGGTGACCATCCACAGCATTCCCTTCTTCTTTCAGGATATAGGTTATCAAATAAAAATGAAAGGAAGGGATTGCCAGAAAATCCTGTACATTACTATGATTAGACATATACTGATTTACCATGAATTATGTGTGATGTTTATGGGAATCTGCACAGTGTCATCTTTTACTATCCCTGCTGCACCACCAGGCATGTTGCACTGCTCTCATAAAACCTCAGGTTTAAATCACGACCTACGTGGCAGTTATACGGGATTCTGCTTCCTGAGGCTGACCACAGCCAAATCACAAACATGGATTTGCATAAATTTGGTTTGCATGAATTTTTAAGTTTGCTGAGAAGGGAAATTGAATAAATATTGTTAGAGCCACAAATAACTTGGGATATAATTTACTTTGGTACCATATGGATTGAGGACACAGATGTATGGGCCCACTAGGATATTGCTATGCCCAAAAAATATATAGACTTAAAGACCCATAAGTGAAGTCTAAGCAACTTATATGAAAGGGACGCCACTAATTGGGTTATAGAATTAAACCCTATGACTTCTTCATATTGAAAGGCAATGATAAAAATAAATAATTATGAATGCATTTCAGAATATATGGTCTTTTTTGTAAACATTCTAAATTTAAAAATCTTTGCAAGGGTCCTAAAATGCAAAACTCTACAGATGCAAGGGGTGCAGGAAGTTAATAAATCTATTAACAGAGCTAAAACACAAGTGAGGATTCTAAGATTCAAGTTCTCGGCTCTGCCGATGACTTTCTATTTGACCTTGAACAAATCTCTAAGCCTTGACTTTCCTATCAGCAAAGTGATAATATTTTCCTTACTTCTATCTCACAAGAATTCTGGGAGAATTTCTTAACAAAAACTTAAAAAATAATCATCTGAGCCACTCAAGGGGATTACTTCCTGTGAATAAATCCAAGACGGTATCATCTGTAAGGAAGCCACTCACGAATGCCCTGGGGTAATGAATCGACCTCTTGTGTTAAAGAGCAATTTAAAAATGAAATTCCCTGTAGCAAAATGAACACATCCGTGATTATTACTTTTAGATCAGTAATGCTTGGGGAGGGAGGCAATGTGGCTAAATTTTATGAATTTACAAGTGATAGAATTATATTGCATTTCCTTTTGAGTGATTCTTTTGATAACTTTCTCTCTAATCATAATGAAAGAAAAAGTGGGTAAGTTTTCATATTTATGTCTTTGAACTGTCTTGAAAAGATTTATGCTATGAACAGATTGTTCTAAGGAAATAACACCACTACTGATTTTGTGTTTTTTTTAAATGAACAAAATTTTTCTCCTAGAAAAACAAAACTTATGCTGAGGCTTCTAAACTTTATTTGGTGGTCAAGAAATAGTACATTCCAGGTAAAAACAACATATACTATCTGTCCCCTAGGACTAGAAAAAGGCCTTGCAGATGAATTTTAACCCCTCAGCCTTCTTTAAAAAAAAAAAAAAATGAAAAGCATGTAGAATTCGTAATGAGCCTTTAGCAGAAAACTCACATAATATCTTTCAAAACCCAGAGAAACCAAATTAGCATCAGCAAGGTGCCAGAGAAAGAATTTCCTCTCACAAGCTAAGTTGACATTTAGAACTGCCCTGTATAGCTTTGAAGGGAATTTAGCCCTTTATCAATAAGCTGTCTTCAGAACAATTATTTCAGGGTGCACTGGTACAAAAGATTAGTAACCACGAGTGAGTTCTTATTTTTTTTTCCTCATTTAGAAATCTGCTTCTGACATCACAAATGAGACCTTCCATCAGCTTCCACAGAACATCCAGCCTATCCGAATTGGGGGGAATAAAATCCAAAAGAACATACGTAAACTTAAAGTGGGGCCAGAGCTGAGGACAGGGAAGGAAGGGTGTAGAGAAATTTAGGTAATCCAGTTTGTGCAAAGTCATTTTAAACACGTGCGTAAGCATTGCAGATGAGATTGTTGGAATTGGTTGGATCAAACTTTAAAACTCAACAGTCCGATTTAGTTATGTTATGACAAGAGTAGTGGAGGGGGTGAGAATGAAAGGAATTAACATTGTCAAGCACCTACTATGTGCTAGACAACAGCCTGAAAGATATTATTATGATGATGCCAATTTTTCAGAATGGGAAAAAAAACCCAAAGCTCAGAAGGATTGAGAAACCCAAAAAGAGTGACGTAACTAGTAAAGCAGCAAAAATGGAATTGAAATAAACTCTGCCTCCAAAGCCCACGCTCTTCCTGCCAACGGCCTTTCCATAAGCCATCAAGAAAATTAAACAGTACCACCTTTTGTTTAATTCAAAGACACAGTCCTTAATTAAGGTATATTGCCTAGCGCCCTTAGGAGTTTAAATTAAAAAGCCTTCTTTAAAAAAAAGAAAACAGTCACAAATAGCAAAGAGAAAGGTGGGGCTGGGTCAGGGTCAAAGCAAAGCCCCTGTTGGTCACCTGCTGGGGGATTGCCAGGCCCTTTCTAGAGATTCTTTAGAAGTTGAGTGCTGAATAATGGACGTGGGCAGACAGAGGGTTCTCGTGAAACATAAGAAACAAATAAAAATGAAAAATATGGTGTCCTACTTCCTCGTTTGCACATAACTATGTCTATATTTCACTCATAATTGGCCCAGAGACAAATTGTACTGGAGAAATGGCTCGTTTCACCAGGCTTTTCTTCATTCTGAGCACTGAAGCATCCATATTCATGGCAGATTTTTTTTTCACTCAAAGTTAATTCCTGAGTTTAGTTCTTGTAGATCTTAAGTTAGTAAAGCTATCCAAGGCAGGTACAAAAGAACAAAAAAGAAATCTCTTTGGAACTTAAGAAGCAACAAAAGTTTCCCAGTAGCAGGTGAGATCACCCTTACATCCCTTCTGGGATATATAGAACTAATGTTGGGAAACACAGAGTTAAAAATTTCTGTAATTTTTCCAGAAGACTAAAGTAGACAAAGGGGGTTACCTAAACAAAACATTTTACCTGTGCGGATACTTTGAGTCTCTTGCCCACTTTTAGCTTCGTTATTCATTAGTTGCCAAACATTTACTTTCTCACTGTATTCATGTTGGTTTACCATGGTTTCCAGCTCTTCCAGTTCCTTCATGATTTGCTGCATGTTGGGCTTTTGAATCTTTCCCACAGAGAGACCATCTTCCTTCACTTTTGGTGGAATGGATTTCCTAACATTATTCCACCATTTCCTTCCCGAGTCATGCTGAGACTCTCAGAGCTCATACGCTGTCCATCACTGAGGATGGGTCATTTCAAAACATTTGTCACAGCACAATGGAAGCCAACTTAAAGACATTTATAAACGATACAGGCTTCTTGCATCTCAAAACAAAACAAAATGGAATTTTTAAATGTTAAAGAGGTCAAGAATTTTCATTAAACAATGCAAACCTCCTTGATTACACCAGCATACAAATTCTTTGGATGGCATCAACAACAGAACCTTTAAATAAAAATAACTGTGCACAGTTTTAGCCACTTTATTCTTTGCTTTTAATTTCATCATTATCATCACAAATTATTGAACCCCCACCATGGACCATGTAGCATAAACATTGTCCGTGCTCTTGAGAATTATATGCTCTATGTATATTTATGAAATTAATGCCTAAACAAAGTGGATTTTAAAAGGCAGAAGTTTATTTCTGTCCAAGTTAACAGAAGTCTGGAGTAATACTATTTAGGGCTGGTCCAGGAACACCCCAAAGTCATCAGGGATGTGGGCTGCTTCTCTCTCTCTACTTTGGTACACCTTGAAAGAGGTCTTATTCCTCATATTCCAAAATGGCTGCTGAATCCCCATCAATCATCTCTGAGTTCTAGCAAGCAGAGGTGAGAGAAAGGCAAGGGAACATCTACCTCTCCTTTTTCTACCTTCTTCCTTTTCTTTTATCCTCCTCACCTTTTAAGGGGACTTCCAGAATTTCCATAGAGTCCTTTTGCGTATATTTCTTTGCCCAGAACTTAGTCGTACGGTCACAACTGATTACCGGAGGGGGTAGCTCCTAAGAAATACAGAGTTATTTATTCTGCATGATAAGTGTCCACCTAAAAAGCATGTTACTAAGGAAGAAGGATAATGGGGTAGAAAACTAGCAATCTCACTCATAACTGTCATTCAAAAACTTAAAAATTCCACCTCTCAAGTAAATGACAAGAGAAAATAAGCATAACGTCATTCATTTTTCAGATTTTTGTCAGCAATTTTATCTCACAAAATCACGAAGCTCGATATTGTGTAATTAAGCGTGTGGGGGAAACAGGAAGAACTGTTTTTAGGGAATATGCAAAGTATCTGCGGTAAGAGTCTGCAGCATTTAGCAGCACAAAAACAAATAGACTCGCTTGTGCATGTTCTAAAGGAAGGAAAGGCCAACAGTACTTGGATCTTGTGGGATGAATAATTATAATGCCATCTGATACCCTTTGCCGCTGGGCATCACACATATGCCTCCAGCACACGTTTTGCTCCAAGCCACTTCGCCTGTGTCTCAACTCCAGAAGCTCACCAATCCCTCTCTGCCTTTCCTATCACTCACTTCGTCAGGAGTCCTTCAATCTCCCCTGCACTCACACTTCGCTTACTTTGACCCCTCGGGACATACAATGTCAGTGAGGCGCATGTCATCATGATTTTACTTTTGTTTCCTACACATGTTCGGGTATATCGTCAACTAGATTCTCAGTGCCGCGACAGCGGAGTCCAGCCTTTTCTCCTCCATCGGCCCTCGTCTCGCTGACTGCCATGTGGTGTGTGTAACGAGCGAGGAGCATATATGAGAAGATGGGAAAGAGGCCTCTTCTCACAAGGCTGCCCTCGTTGTCCAGCAGGTTTGACTATGAGGCCTGCTGAGGCCCCAGCGCTGAGGGCAGTAGGAAGGGAGCAAAAGCTGACCCGAGCCTGGAGAGGCTGGCAGGGCGGTGCAAGTAAGATTTCAGGCAGCGCGTGGTGCCTCAGCCACAGATTCCCAATACGGCGGGGTCTGTCCATTTACGGCAGACCTTCAGCAAAGGCTGATGGTTCCGGGAAGGAGGCTGCCCAGTGGTAGGTGGGATGCCAGGTCTCAGGCTAGATGAAGACGGGGTCCCAGAGCAAGGGACGGTGAACCCCAGTTGTACGGATTAGGCCAGCATTGCCAGGCCTTATGAGGAAGAAACTGCATCTCATTCATCTTTGTGTTTCCAGCACTCAACACTCTCCTGCTCACAGTAGGTTTTTAATAAATGCTTGTTGTTCCTCTAGATCCCTTGTCCATGACCACAACCTGCTGGTGGAGTAAAACTACCCATTCCTTCCGCCTTTGAGAACTCAGTAGGTCTTGCTTTGCGTGAGGAAGGGAGCATGTGGTAGTGGGGTCAGAGGGACACCTGCCGCTGCTCAGCTTCTTTGTTTGTGCTTGGGAACAAAACATGATACTCCCCGTTGTACACGGCAGTCCAGCATTAACACAGGCCAAGTTTGGGGGCACCTGAGTGGCTCAGTTGGTAAAGCGTCTGCCTTTGGCTCATGTCCCAGGTCCTGGGATGGAGACCTCATCGGGCTCCCTGCTCAGTGAGGGGCCTGCCTCTCCCTCTGCCTGCTGCTCACCCTGCTTGTGCTCTCTCTCTCTCTTTCTCTCTCAAATAAATAAATAAATAAATAAAATCTTTAAAAAAAAAACAATGACAACAACAACCACAGGCCAATTTTCTGTACAATTCTACCAGATGTGTTATATGAAAGTAGAGACTTCCTGGGCTCTAAATGCAAAAAATAGCAATTGGTTGGTCTTTCATATTTTAAAAAAGGGAAATAACTTCTGGTTAGAGAGTTAGAGACTACTACATACTTCACTTGAAATCATGCTGACAGAGTTTATGCTGATATGGAAAAAAAATACAACATATTAAGCAAAACACAAAGGCAAGACAACAGTTTGGAGAGATCCAGCTGTTAAAACGTAATTAGCAAAAAAGACTCTAAGGAAATGTCCTAAAATATTAACTGTGATTATCTCTGGATGCTGGAATAAGTGATTTTTAAACTACTTATCTGTTCTTTTCAGCTCTGCATTTTGCAACTCATTCATTCTTCCAAAAGCAATTTTTAAAAATAAAATACTACAAAACTGACTAAAAATAAAAAAGAATGGGAAAGACCTATACAGTCAATCAGACCAGAAATAATGCTGTTCTAAACACCAGCTACAGAGAGAGCCATGTGTTTCGTGTAAATAGAAGAGACACAATGGAATTAGAGCTGGGATCCGCTTGCTGTTGGCGTGGCCTTTAATTAAATATTATTAAAGTCTTTTCCCGTGAATGTCGATATACTGATTGCTCGTGTTTAAAACCAACATCAGCAAAAATGGTCTGAAAATCTTCTTAGTTGACAGTTTATATAATTGTGTTAAAAGTGCGTGTAACAATGAGCATTAATAGCTTTAGCGGCTTTGGATTAATAAGCGAGTCCTGTGCTTCCATAGAGAGAACATCTGAGGTAGGCATTCCTCGTGTTTATCTGGGACTTTGGAATTTCAGCGGCTGCCGGGGATGGGGGGTTGAGGGAGAAGCGAAGAAACACCGCCTGCACCTGCCCAGTTTTAAAAGTGATAGTATCATCTCTAATTTCCCAGGACTGACTCAGCCCCCCCTGCAGGGAGGACATTCCCCCTCCCCAGCCGGAATTCTCTCCCTCGCTCCACAGCCCTAACCGTGCTTCTCCCGAGCTGCGTTCCTATTTGTCTCTCCTTCATCTTCTCTGGTGAGATGACAAGTCTGTCAGTACCCGTTTCCAAATTGAAATTTCCCCCTTGTAATTTCTCACCTTGCTGACCACAGTCAAACAGGAGAGAGAGGAGCTGAGCTGTTTTGGGCAGGTGCTTTAGATAAAGACCCAACACAAGCTGAAATCTTGCAGGAAGGAAGACAATTTGCTAAGTAAGGATCGCCTCAGGATTCAGGCTGCCACTTGTTTTGCGAGGTTTGGTCACTTCATAGCTTTCGGAGGTGTCTGTGCCTCAAATGCAAAGACCATAATATGAAAATGTGGACCACACCTCCAGATCCCCTGTTTGAAATAGAAGTCCATAAAATTCATAGTTACGGAAAGTCAAACACATTTTATTTATTACCGGATGTTAATGCTTTTTAATTAAGAAAAAGCATCTAATTAGTAACAGTGTTCTAAATAATAGCTCTGATTCCTCTTTTTCACGCTTCAATTTTCCCTCTTTCAAAATAACTTTTGATTATAACATGTAAAATATGGTTATTGTCAACAATTTGGAAACCACAAAGAATATTATTTCCTCCATATTGGTGCTATCTTTATACTGTTTCTGCTTTGCTTTGGAGAATCAAGCTATTGTAACAGAATGAGCCTTTCAAACATACCCGGGTTTTAATCAGAACTCTGCGACTCTCTAGCTGTGATTACGGACAATTTCTTAACCTTCCTAATACTCTTTTCTTTGGCTAAAAATGAGGATAGTTATACCTGCCTCATGTAGTTGGCCTGAGAATTCGAAATAATGTATCCTTGGCACATAGTAAATGGTCAATTAGTGGCAACTATAATAATTATTATTACCTTTTAAGTTTAAGAATCAAAATTTAAACTTTTTTACAGCATTTTTAAATGCTTCATAATTGCAATCCCGCTTCTGATAGATGAATGTACCTAGTCTGCAGAACTGAGAAGGACCACTACCAGTTTCTCAGACGAGTACACTTTCCCAGTGCTTCAGTAAGGGACTTGCCACATCTGCCCTGCTCATTAGTTGTGAGAACCCCCGTTCAATAGAAAATTACTGAAGGGGGGGGTCCATGTCTCATATACTGTGAAACCCTGTGCAACCGGTAACGTCTCGATGCATACCGTCTGCTACTGACATTAGCCCTCAGAATTAATAAGACACATCAGATATTGCTCATTGATCCCTCTCTTTCTGTCATTGCAAAAATCCCTGCATATCCCAGCTCTCTTTTATAACATTTAGAGGTGGTCCCTTGGCGTGCAGGAAAGCCTGAACCCTCAAAAGCTGCCTTCACTCACTGAAGGCTTCCTGGTGCTGTAGCTGGGTGCTGTGTTGGTGGGAGACCCTCTAGCTCCCAGGTTCTCAATCAGAGCCTCACACTGGACCAACGTGAGGACTTTGAAAAAAATAGCGATCTGGGGCCCCACCCCCAGGAATTCTGGGGTTTATTTAATGGGCCTGCAGTTGGGCTCAGCTGCAGCTCACCTCCCCCGGGGCTTCTGCCCCTTCTTTACACATTGAAACCGTTACTGAGGGTACCCGGGTGGCTCAGTGGGTTAAGCGTCTGCCTTTGGCTCAGGTCATGATCCTGGGGACCTGGGATCAAGTCCCGTGTCGGGCTCCCTCTCAATGGAGAGCCTGCTTCTTTCTCTGCCCCTACCCCCTGCTCGTGAGCTCTCTTTCAATTAAATAAATAAAATCTTTAAAAAAAAGAAAAAGAAACTGTTACTGACTCCCCTCGGAGTTGAGCCCATGTGTGCTTTAAGAATTGGTTGTTTTATCTTCTTACTTTCTTCTTGCTCTCCTCACCACTTTTCTATCATGGTTCCTCACCTGATGTCTTCATCTCTGACATTGATCTGTCCTCGGTCTCCACATGGGATGTAAACAAGGCATTTCAGTGGAAAAAAATAAAAGCTGTTGTTCAGTGAGTTTTTGTACTTCCTAAGTCGCCACCCTGTGCCCAGCACTGTTCTGGGCTCTTGAGTTCATTTCATCTCCACAGCAATCTTAGAAGGCAGGTGAGAGAAGCCCAGCTACCGCTGAGGAAACTGATTCATGGAGGCTGGTCCCTTACCCTATATCGTCCTGCCAGCAAGAGCCTAGATTCAAGTTCAGATCATTCACATTTCAAAGCCTTTTCTCTTTGTGCTCACCATAGGTCACCAAAGTCAGAGGATGGGGATGGGAGAAGACCACATAAAAGAGTGAAGTGGGGAGAGGTAAAATCTGTGGCCAACTATCAAATGAGTGCCCCGATGAAATGTTCAGATATATTTTTCAACATTGTAGGTTCACAAGACACATCTAAGTATACACTGAATTTGGCAACTTGTAGGCCACAAGCTTTTAAACGCTTTTTTTGTTTATTTCTTTTCCAATTTTGGAAACTACCAAAGTCATGCCATTCCACTCTGCAACCACATAGAAGAGGCAGAGAGCATACTGGGTAGACGTCGAGTGGAAAAGCTGAGATGAATGAATGCACGCAGAAGGAGGAGTGTTCTGCTCTGAACTGTGGACCAGCCTTCCCATCACAGCTGCCCAGCAGAGACTGGCTGCTATAAAGCAGCGTGCTTTGCACCAAGGGAACAGGGCACTGAGCTAAATAAATAGCCCAGCACTCTAAGACAAGGTTTCTTTCCCTGGATGGAAGGTACACGTCTGTTAAACGTTTACCGAGCCTCAAGTATGTGCCATGCACAGTGCTGGGAGCCGCCACGATGCAGGACCCTCACGGCGGCTGCAGCCCTAGCTAGCCCGCTGTAATGCTAAGAAGCGTATAGACCTTATTTCTCCCCCCCCCCCCGTATCATAACCTGGAGAAGAGGTGCCATTAACCCCAATTAAAAGACTAGGATATTGAGACAGAGAAGTTGAGAAAGTTGTTCAAGGACACAAGATAGTAAGTGACAGAAAGGATTTTTACTGGCGTGAAAAGTCTGTGCTGTTGATGACCGTGCCAAATATCCTCTCCCTCAGTGGGGATACCAGCTTGGAATCCTGAGTCATCACTCGGGAAATCTGTCCCAGCCCTGGTGTCCTGGTGCTCAAGCTTCAGCCCATTGCACACTGTCTAAACCATATCAAGAAAAAGCAAACTAAGAACTCCCATCCACCAGCCCCTTCCTGGTTACCGGGAATGTGACACCCAGACTGCAGTTCACTTGGTCCCATCTAGTCAGCTCACAAGTTGCAGGTTATCTTAAGTTTTTTATTCTGCTGTGTCTAAAGCAGACAGTGAGACAGGAGATTTCCTAAGTGCAAGCACAGCACAGCTTTTCTCGTTCCAAATGTGACTCTGAGGTTAACGGGACAACAAAATATCAAGAAATGAACGTATTGAAAGACAATCTTGCTTTGTGAAGAGGACATAGGAAACTTAAGAGATCTGAGCTTAAGTCTTGCTTCTGCCATTTACTAGTCTTGTAGTCTTGCATTTCACATCATTTCACTGAGTTTCTGTTTCTGCATGTATAGAAATGAGGCTTGCAGATTGTTGTAGGGAAACACATTGATATATCATAGGTGCTCAATTAAGTGTTTGTGTTCCTTCCTTGAACAATGTTAGGAAAACAGCTAAAAGTACCTTAACATGGGCATAAATTGAAATCTTACAGGATTTACAAGAATTGGTTTACAAACTCAATATAGTAGAACAGATGATATGCTCGTTTTAAGGAAAATCATTAGTTTTGTAAAAAATGTTTATTGAGGGGCACCAGGATGGCTCAGTCGGTTAAGCATCTGTCTTTGGCTCAGGTCATGATCCCAGGGTCCTGGGATCAAGCCCTGCATCGGGCTTCCCGCTCAGGGGGGTCTGCTTCTCTCTCAGCCCCTCCCTCTCCTCCCCTGCTCATGCTCTCTCTCTCTCCCTCTAATAAATAAATAAAATCTTTTTAAAAAAATGTTTATTGAACTGGATAAAGAGAGGGAGAAGGGAAAGGGAAACTGACATTTATTAAGCTCCTGCTACATGCCAGGCCATGCTAGGCCTTTCCAGACAGTTCATTTAATCCTTGGAACAGCGCTGTGAAATAGGCAGTTTTATCCTGATTTTCACAAATGATGAACCCCAAGACTGAGAGGTTAAGAAAACTGCCTGAGCATCCAAGACTGGATTTGAACTGAAGTTGCCAGACTGCCTGAGCTCTTCTTGCAGGGACCAGAGAGTCTTTTGATTCTTGTTGAACAGAAGTTTCTTCTTAGGAGGCTGGGTCGAGTATAAACCTTTCATCTTCCATACGTCTCTGAAGTCAGCAATCTGCTTCATCTGATTTAATAGTTGCCCTTCCAACAGAAACTCCTGTGGGCACACATTTCAAAAATTTCTGATATATTCTCTGTACTCTCTAATATTTGGAATAATTTCTCATGAAAGATATTGATATTATGATCTGTTTTTTGTATGGAAAAGTAATCTCCGCAGTCATAAATTATTCTAATTGTAATTTGAATGGCTGTAAGTTTACAAACTTTCTCCATCATTATAACGTCTTTGGGAGGATATATTCTTCTGGAAAGTTTTTGAGAGAATCCCATGGACATGAAGCATCTCTTGCTCTAAATATTTGAATTCCCCAGCTTTACCAGGAAGCTTTATTTGGTCCTGTTTCCTTCTGCTGTGCCCAGGGAATTTGAAAAGTTGACATAGAAAGGAAAAAGGAGATGGAGTGGAATTGGTAGAGTCAAGCGTTGTGTTGAGAATTGTGACTGAGCCCTTCAAGAGACCTTTGTCTGACTTAGCATCTAATTATTCAAGCCTTGTTTTTCTTTCTCATATATAATGACAGCAGTGGGCCACAGATGTCACATGTTTTGCATGCACCACCTCATCTGTCTTTTTGTGATTCTTCATGTGGTAAAAGAAACTTTGCTCATGGAATTCAGATTGCATTCAGCTTCCCGGAGAATTAGTTTCCAGTGAGCAGAAACTGAGTTTCCATATCTAAATGCTATAGCAAAGAATTTGACTAATTGAACATGAGTTTCTGTTCTCCTCACAGTAATTTACTGCAGGCTAATTGTTTCACATTTAAATACTTTGAATAAATGAATTAAAAGCCAGTTTTCATCTTCGTTCATCCAATTTATTAGATGATTTCATTTTAGGAAATGAGGAAGTAGATGTAATTCATTTTGCATCAGATGAGCAATTCGCTTGTTTATGCAAGGAATAAGTATTGGCTTGGCTCTCTCTGTGCTAAAGGATGGGATGATTTGTTTCCCCCCTGCCAAGGTGACCAGTGAGCATACGGGGAGTGCTCGTGCGGTACAAATGCTGATGGTGGAGATGACTTCATGTAAAGATATTGCTTTAAATCCAGGGCAACCTTCATGTACCATTAATAGAAAATTAAGCATGGTTCTAAAAGTTTAAAAAAAAAGCAACCCTTATATGTGCTTCAATTCTGCAAGTGTGTTGGTCTCTATCATTTGATTGTTACACAGCAGCTCTGGATGTCAGTGTTATTAGTATCCCCACTGGACCAATGAGAAAACTGAAGTTCAGATGACATTAGTGCATTGCTCAAGGACATACAGCTTGTAAGTGGTAGAGTCAGAACTGGAACCCAGGCCTCCCAAGGCCAAAATGCTATGCTCTTTCCACTGGATCTGCTATAATTAACATTAAAGGACAGAATGGGGAGAGAGAGAGGTTAACCTGAAAGCTGTGCCCTTTGGTTGTTTTAGCTCCTATCACAAGAGACAGCCTGGCTCGAAGGGCTAACCCAGGATGTGGTATCTGGGAGGCTGAGTTGAGAAGTGAGCCTTGTCCCTGTACACCATCTTCCATGTGTGTGCCCTCGAGAAGGCAGGAGCTTGGGAAGGAACCACCCAACCCGTGGGCCTGGGCAGGGAGGGAGAACCTGGTCCAGCCGAGGACCAGAAGATTCAAACAGGAGGAGATTGCACTGCTCTCAGAGGGGCCTTGGGCACACCGAGAGGGAGTGGTCAGAAGCTCCAGCCCAACCGGATGATCCCTGGTGATCCCCGGAGTGCTGCTCTTTTCTGGCCACTATGGACACCTCCCCCTCCCAAACAACCTCAAGATGTGCATCACATTGGGAAGGGCCCTTCTCAGACTCCACGTGCAAAGTGCTCTCAAACAGTCAAAACATCAGAAGTATTGGCCCCAGAGAGGAGTGTTCAAAGGAAAAACGTGGCCCTTGCTCGCTTGGAGTGATACAGAAAAGGCTGTCACAACTATTTTCAGTCTGGCAGCCACTTCCTGGGAGGATTCCAGAGAGTAATAGATGTATTTATGGCAACAGTTTGTTGTAAAAAGGCAGAGTGAACCTTAGATGTAATCCTCTTCTACCTATCAGCCTTCTTTTTGAAATAACTGCTTAACGATCTTGTTACTCTCATAGGGAGAGATGTCCTATTCCTACAGCTGGCGTAAACTATATCAAAAGGGCTTAGGTTTTGTTTCTTTTCTCCAATATTTGTAGCTACCCTGACTCCCCACTTTCCTACCAGATTAATTAGTGTTGTGGCATAGGCTTGAGATTTAGCATTCACAGACCAGGGCTCAAATCCAGGCTATGCTACTGATTAACTGTGATTTTTGAGCCAATAACTTCTCTGATCGTCCGTTACTTCATCCGTAAAATGGGGAATATGCTACAAACCTGACAGAGTTTTGAGAGAATTACGTGAGGACGGCACGTTAAATGCTTACCACGATGTTTTACTCAGTGAGACAAGCCAGACTCAAAAGGACACACAGTGTATGGTTCCATATATATGAAGAACCTAGAGTGGTCAGATTCACAGAGACAGAAAGAAAGATGGTGGTCGCCAGAGGCTAAGGGAGTGGGCAATGGAGAGCTAGTGTCTCATGGGAACAGACTCGGAGTTTGGGAAGATGAAAAAGTTGTGGAGACGGATAATGCTGATGGTTGCACAACACGGTGAACGTACTTAATGCCATTGAACTAGACACAAATGGCTACACACGTATATTTTGTGTTACGTATATTTTACCATAATAAAAATAAGCAATTTTTTTAATGTTTGCAATAGTACTTGGCAAACAATGTGTAATAAATGATACTTCTAATCTTCTGTCCCACCATTTGCGTACGTCTATCATATGCCACGTTTCACACTGTATTTTATCCACTGCATCTGTCGCTACTGTTATACTTCAATTTCCCTGAACGTAAAGGACCACTGAATCTATCTTGCTCATCTTTCCTGTCTCCACGGTGTCTGGCACATAGTAAGCACTCATTAAATGATTTGGGGGAAAAGAGAAAGTTGCTAAATGCCCTTCCCTCTTATCTTTTACATCTTAAAACCACCAAACACCAAACACAGTAGGTCAATTATTTCTCTCGGGTACTAGAAGATCATTATTTGCACTAAAATAATGAGCTCACACTACTGTACAAATGTATTAGGTTCCTTAATCTTTAATAAATGAGGGGGAAATTTCTTTAAATTGGGTCTCTGTGGATTGAATCCATGTTGTTCTTAAAGAGTTATATCTTGCTCTAAAAATACAGGCAGGACAAAAATGGAGTTTAGGGTTGCTGTTCCTTTAAAGGGAAATTAATACTAAATAGAGTTTATCCTACCTGCATATAACTGGAGCCCCACATGGTCCAGTCTGTGTACAGTGTCATTTCCAAAAAACAATGGCCGGATGTCGTAGCTTTGGAGAATATTGTAGATCATTATACTAACATTGGTGATTGAGGGGTCCCACAGCACCTCACACAGAAAGCCTTCCAAAAGTCTTCTGTGCATCTCTTTNCCTCTCATTAAACTTTCCCACTAGCAGGAACTGCTAACATCAATCCCCCTCTTCTGTCTCTGTCTCCCTCCTGCCCTTCCTCCCTGCCCCTCCCCTCCCCCATACTTTGTTCTCATCCATCTCTGCTCATCCATGCCCAAAGTCGAGCTTCCTCAGACTTGACCATCCCCTCTATGGCAGTCCCAGGGAAGCATGGTCAGGTCCCCTGCTCTGATTAGAAACCAACAAGAATCAGCATGTGTTCCATCCCCCTCCCTGGAATTTGGTGAATACATTTAAAATTCTGCACCTTTGAAAAGCTGAAGAGTCCCAGTGCCAACCATTTCTGGGCTGCACTGCTGGAGAACTAATTGGGCTATGATCATACCACTCTCGTTTTCTTTTTTTATCCACCCTCATTTTATAGGATGATAAGTTGATAACAAATTATATAAACTCATTCTTTCTCTGGGTAAGTGCTTTCCAGCTTTTTCAGCTGTGCACCATCAGACCCTGCTCTTCTCAGGCCACTCTCCAAGGAGACTCAGCTGTCCACAGACCTTCCTGTGCCCCAAAGCTACCCCATCACTCAGCCTTGGCCCAGCTGTAATCTCTTCATGGCTCACGGGCATGTTAGTTGGGTTTCTGGACTCTGGGTGAGGAAAGAAGTTGAGGAACGTGACTTGTCAACTCATTGGACCTCTGCACTTGTGTAAACGAAGGGCCTACCTGGGTTGTATGTTCTAAGGTCTATTCCAGGCTTTAAGTCTATGTGTTTATAGTTAACACAGAAAAGCTCATGTATTAGAACCTAGTCCCCAGCCTACTTTCTTCAGCCTTCCTTTAAAGCTGTAATTTCCCAAAACCTAAAAATTTTATTTACTCTCATCTAAACCCTCTAGAATATCTTGCTTTAGTTTAAACCTTCAACGATGACCATCAGTACAGATTACTGGGCTCCACCCTCAGAGTTTCTGATTCTGCAGAGAATTTGCATTTCTAACAAGTTCTTGAGTGAAGTGGGTGCTTCTGGTCTAAGAACCACACTTTGAGAATCGCTGCACTGAGAATTTCAAGAAGCCTTTACTGACAATTTTCAGTGAGAGGTATCAATCCTGTTTTGTAAGTATTTTTATTTCAAAGGATGCCTACTCAATCGAAAATTATTTTCCTAGAACCTCCAACCTCATAAAAAGGAGGCCACGTAGGAAACTTAATTTTAGGAAAAGAAAACTGAAGGGTAATTCTTAGGTGCAATGAATTTCCCAGAGGAATTCAAAAGGTACCATATCATGGGGAAGAATTCCAGGAGCACAAAGCAGCATTTTCCTTAGTCCATGAGCCACTCATTAGACCAGGCCATCCATTCAGGGCTCCTGTCTTATGATCCCGTGCATAAAACGCTTCTGATAATTGCTGCATCCAAACTTACCTGCTAAGGCAATAGGTGACCATACATTGAACTACAGAGGAGATTTAAGACTGGGACGTAATGTCTTAAGACAGGCCAGCGTTGGTCTCACAATGGGTGGGAAAGAGCAGTTGCCGGTCCCAGGGCATTTACAAGAGGCAGCGTGCCCTGCAAATCAGTTTTGGAAATGGAACGATGTCTTCCAAAAATCTGAAACACTCTAAGAAAGGAATTTGAGCTTATAGCCTACCGCTGCATGTCTTCCTTGAGGCATGTCTACCTTGAAAGCTCCCTTCCCTAATTAAAGTATTCACCTTTTCTTCATCGTGTTGCTCTGTGGTATTTTCCTTCTAACCTCTTATTTTGAGTAGATACGTTAATGCACCTTAAAAATGCCAATCTCAATGGATACAGTTTTATTAAACACACAGTTTCCCTTACCCTATGGGGTAAAGTGTTAAATGTTGGTTTAGAGGTTTGAGTTCATCATGCTGATCTAATTAGACTAGACAGCTCTTGTTGAATCTCCAGAGTAAACAGATTGGAAGGCCTTTTGTGCAGAGGCACAATTTTGAAGGGTTAGCAGAGTAAGTATCTTCTAACTTCTCATCTGTCCGAGTTAGGACTGAGCAGGGTGCCTTCTTCTCTAGCATCTATGCTCCCTAGAACCTAGTGGGAAATAAGGTGTTCAGCTCGCCCACATTTGAATAGGTGAAATGAAGGACTTTTTTCCCTGAACGTCATGGGCAATTTCATCTCTGGAGCTTTACTGAAGAGGGCTCATCCCCACTTTTATATTTACCTCTGCAGACTTTATCCCAAAGATTTTTGCCTCTTCAGAGCCAACGTTCCTGATATTAAGTCTTCTGATGCCGTCATTATGTGGTGGTGGTGAAAGTAATGTTGAAGCTGGTAGAGAGATGGGAAGCAGTGGTGGCGGACATGGCGGCCATGGTGACAGAGGTGGCGGACGTGGTGGTGCTGGTGCTACTGCTCTGTTTGGGCAGCGTCAGGAGGAACCAAGCAATGCTAAAACTGGTAGATCTCACCCTGGCTTTCAGATGAGAAACTGAAGCCCAGAGAGGAGACAGCATTATCATTTCACACAAGAGAGGCCTTACCTTCTTCCCTCCTTCCTGTTTCAAATGCACAAAACCTGGTGGATATTGGATGGCCCTGAGAAATGAAACTAACACCCTTGAACTGAGATTCCAGAAAGCCTGAATCCTTAGAACCAGGTATTCAGGAACACTAAGGATACCCTGCTTCTCCCAAGCCAAAGAGCTGGCCTGATTTCCACTTCATCTGGTCATATGCGTCTTATAGCCACTGCAAGAGCCAACCCAAAGCCTAGGCTCTGTGCAGCTGAGACTTGCAGCTAAAACTGATGAACACTTTGGGTTTTCCTAGAGAAAAATAAAATCGAGGCAATCGGTATAAGATGGTTACATAGAAGGAAGCCAGGGTTGAAAGATTGTAAGTGTGACTGCAGGCAAAACTGAGGGCTTAACAAATACTATCTGGGTTTTTTTAGTTTTTTGTTTTTTGTTTTAAATTAACTTTCTCTTTTAGAATAGTTTTAGATTTACAAAAAGGGACTAAGATAATAAAGAGAGTCTCCATATACCCTGCGTTCACTTTCCCCTATTGTTAACATCTCACATTTCTATGGGACATTTATCACAACTAATGATACATTGGTTCTTTGGTACATTACTATTAACTAGACTCCACATTTTATTTGGATTTTATTAGTATTTCCCTAAAAGTAAAACTATATGGGTTTTTTACTATTGCTGCTTGGTAAACAGCATCACACTAGTAGCTCAAAGATCCTGAGGGTAGCATCTACTTCTATGCATTTCTTTATATTTCTTCTAACACCTAGTATATACTAGGGGCACAATAAGCATGCGTTGGCTGATCGAATGACTGGAATAGCCCGTGGATTCCATTTTAATACACAATAATGCGCTCAGTCCAGTGATAAATTCATACACCCGGAGTTTAACTGAGTAGGGAAACTCATGCTGTCATGCAAGCTATCCGGGTTACTTAAACTTTTATTTTCAAAAAGCCCAGCCCAGGACACATCTCAGTGCTGAAGACAGTGCTTGTAGCCATCGCATATGGGTTAAGCCTTTCGAGACAATCTCAGAGACAGCACAAGAGAGAAGGGTTAGTAGGTCAAGGATCCTATAAACCACTTCTCATCCTGATCCTTTGGTGACTAGACTCCAGAAAGGTACACGACACCCTGTCGCTTCTCCTGTCAAGGGCACCAACACGTAACCATGTCCAGCCCTCCTAGCAAAGGCCTCATTTTTTGGTAGTCAAACTTCCTTTGCAAATTGAAGGTTTTCCTGAACGTTAACAGAGCAAAATTAGATTACCTATAAGGGACAAAAAGGGGAAAATCGTTAGACCCAAAGCTTAAATTAGAAACTAAAAGTAACTCCTTTTGACTCAGTAATAACAGCTCACATTTCCTAAATGTCAAGCACTGTACTAAGTTTACTAACTCACTTTATCCTTAAGAACCCAAGAAGTAGGCTCTCTGAACACAGAAACTTCTTCATCTTCTTCTTACTCCACGTGTTCAAATGAGTAGATGAGTCCCATTTGAAACGTATTAGCATCTTTCATACTGAAAGATGGTGAAGTACCTTACCAATGTGTACACCTGATTCCACAATCCGGAAAATAATGGCGGAAGAAAAATATCAGTGTTCAGACACTATTTGGCCCAGCCCTACCACCCTCACTAGGCAATTCCCATCCCTCTCATTGTCCCTTTCTCTCTCTCTCCCTGTCTTTCTCTCATACACCCACATACATTCATATGCACAGATGCACACACAGCAGAAGATGGGTCACCACTATAGCTTTCAAAATAATTTTTTCTTGGGGCGCCTGGGTGGCACAGCGGTTGAGCGTCTGCCTTCAGCTCAGGGCATGATCCCGACGTTATGGGATCGAGCCCCACTTCAGGCTCCTCCGCTATGAGCCTGCTTCTTCCTCTCCCACTCCCCCTACTTGTGTTCCCTCTCTCGCTGGCTGTCTCTATCTCTGTCGAATAAATAAATAAAATCTTTAAAAATAATAATAATAATTTTTTCTGTCTGCTTTAAGCTTTAATAGGGGAAGAATCCATAGATTAAATTTTTTTTAAAAAAAGATGATGCATTTCCTCTTATTAAAGGCTTATGATTGTAAGCACATCCCAAAGAGAGCCATTACTACTATTTTGTTGCAGGTCCTCCAAATCTTTTTTCTGTGTATATATGATTTTCCTTAATTGAAATCACACTGCATATACACCTTGTTTCTGCCTTTTTTCACACAACATTATACATTATCATTTTCCTGTGTTGTAAGTTCTTCAAAAGTATCCTTTTTTTTCTTTTTCTTTTTTTTTCTTTTTTTGAGGAACAGTAGTACATTTACTGTTGTAACTTAGAGCTCATGTAAGTCTTTTTACTTCAATAGTCCCCCCACCCCGCTCCAGCTCTCCTGCCTCCACACACACGCTTTTTAAAAAATAATTCTTGTATAATAAGAAAATTAGAAAGGACTTTTAAGAAGCTTGATTTCTCTTCTGGGTTTGATTCACAGCCAGATTACTTCTGCCAAAATCTGGTACTTTGCTACCCAGAATGCTTTACAATTGACATATGACCATTTGTAATGTGGGGAACACACAAACATAATGACTCTTTAACTTACGAGATTGCCCTAGTAATGAAATAATGTTTATAAAAAGTACATTAATTCAACCAAATGCTCCTACATAAGACAATGTTTCAGAGACGGTAGTCTCCATAGAGTATCAGTTTTGCTCCCTTTTGTGTTCTCAGCAAAAACCCACACAATCACAATAGTAAATGGTTTGCAGAATACAAATTGATATTAGATTCATAATACTATTTTCTAATTAAATAATTTTTTATTTGTTCCATATTGTGTCAATGAGAATAGAGTGGAGACAATACAAACTTTGAAATCAGATGTTACTGAATCAAATTCCAGATCTACTATTCAGTAATTTCATTTTTACTGGGCAAGTGGTTTACCTCTGACATTGAGAGACCTCATTCACCAAATAAGCATCATAGAGCCCTCTCATTGTGTCATTGGTGCTAATGATTAATTGAGACGCTTTGTGTGAAGGTTCTTAGCAGTCCATGACAGATAACAGAGGCTTCATAAATGATAATTCTCACTGCCTTTCCTTCTCCCTAAATAGCCTGGTCTACTCAACAGACATTTAGCTTATAATTCCTGGTTCAGTACACACAACTTTTCTAATCTTCCTCACATATATATAGAGAGAGACAGAGACAGAGAGAGAAACAGAGAGATCCTGCCACAGCCACTTGCACAGAAATGTGCTATATGTAAATGCAAATTTCACTCAATGCAAATACATATAGGATAACTTGCAGAGTAGCAGCTATTCGTGTGCACAAATCGCATGCCAACCGGCTCAATCTGGAGAGGGTTGGTGCAGACTGGATGTGAAAGCAAGCTGGCCAGGGCATCTGCTGTGCTCAACAGTTGCCAGGCTGGGTTTGGCAGATCTGCCTAGCCGGTCTGGGAGGATAGTCCCTTCTTTTGTGTCTCATTAGGTCCTTCTGAATACTGGAACAAACTTCCCAGATAGAGAAGTGCTCTTTTTCCATCAGGCATGTCCAAATGGGCTGCAATTCAAACTCTCAAGTGTCAGAAAATATAGGGAACAGACTGCAATCTAAAGCAATGCTACTCAAGGTTGTCCAACACCAGCACCTGGAAGTTTATTAGAAATGCAAATTCATGGGCTCCCAGTGGACTTACTGAATCGGAGTCTCTGGGGATGGGGCTCTTCAGGGACTCTGGTGCTCCCGAAAGTTTAATATGAAGTAGAACTATTAGTCATTCAAGAAATGTTTTCTAAGCATCTGCCACTCTCCCCCTCGCTCACTTGACACCAGAACACAGGTCTCCTTGCTGGACCCTGAAATAGGAAGAAGAAAGTGAAGACTTGAACATAATGAATTAGGACTGTTAAAATTCTACCTGTGTCTTACCAACACTTCTGGTTCCAAATTTCAGACTATTCTCCGGTTTCAGTTAAAAATTCATTTGAAGTGCTTGCCTTTTAGTAGTAGACATTTCGCTGGTGTTGAAATCAAGCTGCTCAGAAGAGGGAATTGTGCGCTGCTCCACTGCCTCCAGTCGCTTTGTCGAGGACGAGCCCGCTGAAGTGCCAGCGGTAGCAGCATCGGCTGGTGCGGTGGGTGACAGCTCCCACAGGGAAGGCCCATGTGCACAGAGCACTTATGCAGCAGGTGTCCACAGTCATTTCCACGACCGGCTGTAGATTTCCTAGTAACAAGAGCCACCGGTTCCGTGAGCGGGAGGAACACACACACAGTCTAGAATAGCCATCGCTGCTGGAAACAATGCAAGATATATGTGAATGACAGTCTGGGGTCATGAATTAATGTCATCAAAAGTGTCTTTATAAAACAAGTTAAGGACGTAAGTGGAGATGAAACTCACTTTTATTTTTCCAATTTGGAATAAGAATTAAACCAGATTATATTTGAAACCCTATCATTTGTGGCTTTTGAAGCGTTTTAAATGTCTTTGCCTAGTGTACGTTATTCAGAATATCATAAAGCAGAGTTTGGCAAAACCAAAACATATGCAGCTTCATTTCATTTAAAATACAAAAATAGATCTTTTGTTTCTGTTTTTGTTTTTTTTTTTTTAAAGATTTTATTTATTTATTCGACAGAGAGAGACAGCCAGCAAGAGAGGGAACACTAGCAGGGGGAGTGGGAGAGGAAGAAGCAGGCTCATAGCGAAAGAGCCTGATGTGGGACTCGATCCCGGAACGCCGGGATCACGCCCTGAGCTGAAGGCAGACGATTAACCGCTGTGCCACCCAGGCGCCCCTGTTTTTTTCTAATTATAAAGCTTATACCTGTTCATGTATAAAATTCATGCAAACATAAAGAGAAAAAAAAAAAGCTGCTCAACTTCACTTAGAGGTAACCACTTTAAACATTTTGGAGGTTACCTCCCTGTAATCACACACACACACACACACACACACACACACACACACACACACAATTTTTACATAAGTGTGATCATAATTTACTTGAGATTTTGAACCTCATTTTCCCTCTCCTCCTTATGTCCTTAAGTTCTTTAGATCTTGGTAAATATAAGTATGATTTATATTTCGAACAACTTCATAGAATTTTGTTTTATGGGTTAGCAAAATGTATGTAACTAATCCCAATTCATAGACTTTGACTAATTTTCATTTTTCTATAATTCTAAATAACATTGCGATAAGTATTCTCATATATGGACATCTTTGTACTTTTCGGATTATATCACTAGCATAAATAACTCAAAGCAAAATTATTGATTGAAGACTGTATGGGCTTAAAAATTTGATTCCATCAACAAACTGCCCTCCAAAAAGACGATGTTAATTTCCCTCTCATTGACAGTGTATGAATCTTATTTCCCTGTACTCCAGCCCAAAGAGTGTCACTCTTTTTCATCTTTGCCAATCTGATAGACAAAAATTGACATCTCATTTTTATTTCTATTTCTTTCATTACAAATGAAGTTAAAGAAAATTGAGTTTAAGATAATATGTGAACTCAAGTGAATATTTCAGAACCCCTCTGATTAGCATTTGAGTTTATTAGACCATGCTAATCCAAGGAACTTTTCATTTATAAGCTTGGAAATGACACTTCTTTGAACCACTTTGGAAGAAAAACACATAGCAAGTTTCTCTTAGAAGAAACAGATAAGAATAATTTAAATACATCAGAGCATACGGCTTCAGGCATCTCGTCATTTTCTAAGATATTTTTAATCTTGAAAAAAGTATTTGGGGAAAAGTCATCCTTTCCAATGTGATTCTATCATTATGAATAATTGTCAAACATGATTTCAAAACCAGACTGAGAAAAAATTGAAAGTCAGGAAGTCTGGGTTCTGTTCTATGTTCACCATTAACCAGCCTGGTGATCTTATAAAATTGACTTCACCTCTGTAGGCCTCAGTTTCCTCCTCCACAAATTGAAAGGGGTCCAATAGATGTCCCTTGAGGTCTTTACAGCCTAAGATGTGATAATGACCTGCATTCTAAGGAGAATGGCTTTGCCAGGCCCTTTATTGACAGTTACCAACGTTCGCACTAATATGCCCCCACCTCTCTATCCTGAATGTGACAGTAGATCTTGAGCTTGAATCTTGGTCAAATGTAGATGATCCATTTTTATTGTGGTAACATTAATCTAGATAATTCAGAGAAAGATACCTTTTCTTTTGTATACGTGTGCATTTGTGTTGTGTGTGTGTCTGGTCACTCATTTCTCAAACATTCCTTGAGCTGATACTGCAAGCTAGTACTAGACTACTAGAATGAACAAGACAAAAAGAATTTCCTTCCTCAGGAAGCTCAACATCTAGTGAGGAAGTGGACAAATAAGCAAGCAGGTATTATCTGAAAGAAATTTTGAAGTTATACTTAAATAATACCATTGCTTTCTCAAAAATCACATTTTTATGAGCTGGTGTTTCCCTTTTCCTCCATTCACTGCACAGATGAACATGATGAAAGGTTTGAGCAAGCATAGAATGGCTTTGGGGGAAAAAAGGAAAAATTCGGGCCTTTTGGGGGTTAAATTATCCACTTTTAATGACAGATCCTAACATTTCCTCTTATTTTAACCACTCAAATACAAACAGCCTAGAAAGCGTTTACCATCTCTCACACCCAAAGCGGTTGTTTGGTCCTAGTAAGTTAGAGAAGGGCCAGATGTCGTACTGGACCTGCCTACTAAGGCAGGCCAAGTCTTGGGGGCAGAGCGCATCTGTAGCGGACTCACACAGGTAGACAAAGCACCAAGTTCACGGGCACCAGGAACTCCCAATTGCAACTGACACCAATGGCCAGCTTCCTGGGGTTCCAATAGATAGGCAGAAACTAACATTTCAGAACCCAGAAGGCGTGATAATAGCATCCCAGGAGGGTGGCATTTGGCAACTGAGAAGTCTTTTCATGTATAACAAGTGCCTACCTACAAAGCTTGGGATTCACCTAAACTTTAAGCTGCTGGGAAGGGAATTAGATACTCTCTAAAAAGAAAAAAACTTATAGAAGGCCTTGTATAATAGAAAAGATCAACTGAGAAGCTCTGTTTTATGACCGAATCCAGTGGTTCTCACACTTCAGCATGAATCTGAATCACCTGAAAGGCTTGATGAAACTCCGATTGCTGGACCCCCCCTCCCCCAGAACTTCAGATTCTGTAGGTTTGAGTGGAGCTGAGGATTTGCTTTTTCAACAAGTTCCCAGGCGATGCTGATGCTTGGACCACACTTGAGAATCACTGACAGAACAGACCAAGAAGAATTCACTCAAGGCTTAGCAACTCAGACATAGAAACCTTGTTTCCCAGTGGGAGTCTGGGAATAAGGGGAGTGCTGTGGAGCCTGGAATTGTAGCCATAGCAGTCTTGATCTGATGAGCAGTGAGTGACTGCAACAGCATGGTGGGTGTTCCCTGTGTATGGAGACAGAGCAACAGAGTGGGCAGGGGCAGTGTGACCCAAAGCTGAAGAGGTACTTGGTCCTGGAACAGACACTATAGATAGGGTGTTGTGAAATACCCATGATCCCAGCCGTGGGGAGCAGGGAAACGCAGAGGTAGCTTTCCACAAGAGCTCATCACTCTCGCTTTGAACCAAGGGCTGGTGCTAGGTGCAAACATGTGCCTGTCCTTCCTGTATACTTAAAGAGTCTATATCTAAATTCTGCTCTGAAGTATTAGATTTAACCCGTAGAAATTACCAGTACTTAATAGCTGTTGCCTCACACACACAATAAAAGGGCAATTTTATGAGGTTCAACCTAATATAAACTAGAAAATGAACTGAAAATAAATGCAAAATTCTTTATACTTAACTTGGCTATTCTAAAAAAAATTTTTTTAATGAAGAATCGACTCTTGGGCTGTCCACATTTAGATTTAAGCACTTTGAGGATTTTTCCACCACAAATTGTTCATCCTTGAAACTACTTTCACAGAGCCAGAGCCAACTCTGATCTGCTGCCCCCTGCTGTCAGGTGGGGAAGCAGCCTGATTTTAACTGTATTTAGGAGGCTAGAGCTATTTAAAAAAAAAAAAAAAATTCAGGATTTCTAAAACATGTCACTCAGGATTATCCCTTGTTTTGAATAATCCTTGCCACTGCTTTTCTCCATTACAAGATTATTAAGACTTGATGGGTTAAGTCATTATCATGTGATCCCTACTAGCATGACATACTTCCCTTTGGGATATAACCTAGAGTCAGAAAAGAAGGTAGAATTACAGTTGGACTCAATAACTCACAGTAATGACAGGGACAGCTGCTTACAGATTCCAGTCATCAGGCTAAAGAGGATGTAGTGAAAGGTAATAGAATAAAGGGGCTTCAGGCCTGGATCTTGGTGATTTTGCTGGAGTTTGCATTTAATTACCTTCAACAAAAACTGGGGTTTGTGCTCTGGTGGTTTTGTTCTCCGTGTGATAAAACCGAATGAGTATATAAGCCAGTTCCAGTCCTTTGCCCTCAATTCTTCTCTGTAACAGCAAAAGGGACTGCTGGGTTTTTATAAGAATCACTGAGCGTCAGATTTAACACAGAACTTGTGCTCCTGGTGGTAACCGACGATTGCTTGAGGGAAATGACGGAAGTACTTAAAATCCAGTACCAGTTAGAAAACTGAGATTGTAACTCACATACACAACGGTTTAAATGTCACCCCTTCCCCACCCACCATTTGTTCTTATAGGTTTTGGAGGCCACTGTACACACTGTTTCTGAAGCTTAGGGTCGGGAGGCTGTGTGTCCCCCTGAGGCCCTAGCCCTGTCTCATTCCCCCATTTGCAGGGGGCCCTTCCCTCTCGAGGCACAGTGAGCCTTGGGCAAACCAGGGGCTCAAAGGGAGTGGTGTGGGTCAGAGTTGAATTATAGTTATAATTCAATTTAGCAAATATTATTGAACTTTTCTCTGGTAGGCGCTAGAGACCCAGGAACAAGTAAGTCACATCTAAAGGCCCACAATTTCGTTTCCTCTTAGTGCATGCAGTTGGTTTTACTCAGCGATGAGTGAAGTGAAGGAAACTGTTAGCTGAAACTTTTCCCTTCCTTTCACACTGTCCATTGGTATGCCGGCTGCATGGGCTTTCGCTGCACTTCACTCCTACTTCTCGCAAGATGAAGACCAAAATCTTTAACTCAGCTCATAAAGCTCAGCCCAGAGCTCCACCAACCAGCTTTCCCGAAGGGCCAGGTGCATTTTGTTTTGTTTTCTAACATCCACTCTGTTGTGGGTCAATGCTTTTATAAATGTGATCAAGGCTAATGACTCAGATAGATGAAACAAAAACAAAAAGTCATGCAAAATGCAACCCCAATTTTTTATTATGAAGTTTAACAAACATTAAAGGACTTCATGAAATTGCTATAAAAATGTCTAAATGCATAGTGTCAATTTTTATACTTATGACTATATGGGAACGGACGGTTCACAGGTCCGCACAGCCCACTTCGAGCGACACAGGGTAGCCCCTTCCTCTCCCTGTCATTCTGCAGTCAGCCACACCTTCCCCGCTTCCCCTTCTTAAATGTGCCCCTCTCCTTGCACTGGCAGGGCTGTCCCCTCTGCCCAACACCTCTGCGCCTAACTAGAACCAGCCCTCAGATCTCAAGGCACCTGTCTCTGCCTATCCTGACATCCTCCACCCTCAGGGCCCATGTTCTGTGCCTTCGTTGTATCCATACCTCCCTTATCCCACTCGGCACCATTTGGAAAAATCAGATGCCCCCACTGAGCTGTAGCTACCATCAGTCTTGTTCGCCGATGATCCCAATGCCTAGCACAGTGTCCGGGACATAATAAATGTTCAGTACATACTTATTCAATTAATAGATAATTAAAATATAACTTGAATTCATATCATTCAAATCCCCATTTTACAAATGAGAAAACGCAGCTACAGCGTTGAAGAAATTTGCCCCAAATTTCCAAAGATATGTACATTTATTTAATTATATATATATAATTTAAAACAAAATAGATCTGCCACCTTCCACACCACTGCTTTTTTATGACACATCCTAAACTGAGACATTACACAGACATTATGAAAGCTGTTTGGGATGGTAGCATTTCCATGAATTGAAGCCTAGTTTTCAATACTATCCCATTTCCAAAACTATTCAAAAAGGCACAGATCATCCACCTATTCATTCCACAGGTATTTACAGAACACCCACCATAGGCACTTGCTCTAAGGGCCATAGAAGGAGCAGCAAATGAGAAAGCACAGGCTCTGCTGAGCGGAGTCTCAGTCCGGTGGGAGAGACAGCGGCAAACACGTAGAAAAATGTCCATGATTGGTAATAAGTCCTATGAAGAGAACAGCACAAGATAAAAGGATAGGGAGTGATGGAGGTGTTATTTTTTATGATGTGATGGGGGGAGCCACTCTGAGGCGATGACACTTGTGTTGAGACCCAAACGTGAAAAGGAGCCAGAAGGGTCTGGTGGGAGGCAAAAGGGACAGTAACTGGAAAGATGTGGGGCTGGGCCGAGTCTAGTTCTGGTCCAAGACCAGGAAGTGCAACCAGGCACAGCGAATGAGCAGGAAAGGGTCTCCCTCAAGGTCGCATCGGTAAATGGGGTCCAGTTGCTGTTGACTGGGGCTGAAGGCAGTGTTGGTGATCTGATTTGTCATTTCAAAATACCACTCGGATTTTTAAGGAGGGTACTATGGGGGGTGGGGGGGAGCAGGATATCAGCAAGGAGCAGTCCAGGTGAGAGCAGGGTGGCATCACTGGTGCTGTTAAGAGGTCATAGTCAAGATTTGTATTGAAAGTAGAGTCAAGACAACTTGCTGATGGATTGGATGTTGGAGATGAGGGCAACTGAGTAAGAAGTAGAGCCCCGAACAGGAATGTTAGAACACTGGGGAGGGGCCTTTGGAAGGCAGGGATTGACTGGAGATCCAGACGAAAGCTGGGTGTGCAGTAAATAACGCACACTATACACCACAGAGAGAAAAAAAGTTTTCAGTATAATCCATCAGAAACCTCATGACACTGACATTTTCTTCAGTAGCTGTATCTATGCTTATGTTTCGTGCTATCATTTAATTATTATGTAAGAGAAGATTGAGCCAGTATTAGAATAATAAAATCAAGTAACTGAAACACTATTACTCTTATAAATATTGGTATAGTTTTTTGTTTGTCTAGCCTAAAAGCAAGACAATCTTTCTCAATTTATAGACAGTGAGTTAATATTGCTCCTGGAAAATATGTAGCACTACGTTCAAGGTGATTTATCATAGCATTGATCTTAACAGCAAAAAATATAGGAAATAATCTAAATAGTCATTAATAAGATATCAGATATATTAACTAAGGTATACCCTTAAAATTGAATATTACACAGATATAATAAAAATAAAAAAATTCTTTGTGTACTGATATAGAAAAACCTTGAGGATGTATTAAGTGGTAAAAGCCACATACAGAAGAATTGGTATAGGGTGTTACCTCTTGTCATTAAAGGGGTGGGAATATGTGTAATACCTATGTTTCCTTTTATTAGCATAAATAAACTTTGGAAAGATACATGAGAAACTCCTCACAGTGGTTATGTACGGATGGGGTACTATGGATGGATGAATTAGAGAAAGAGGGGATGAGGGGTGGGAGGAAGATTTTCCACGGATACTTTTTAATTTTTTTTCTTTTTGAGACATGTAGCATCTATTCAAAAAATTAAATTAACAAGAAAGAAATATAACATGGGGCTGAGTTCAGAGAATGGCCAGTATTATTATTGAAAACACACTGCTGCAATGAAAACTGTTCAAAGCCAGGCACTTCCTCTGGCCCCTGAGCATCTTCCCTAGGGAAGGGAAAGAAAAATTTCTGATGTGAACTCTTCCGTCTACTGGACTTTCCAATCCTACTCTCTTGGATTTGCAGATAGCCTTCCAACCTGAGTTTAAGAAGAGCCAGAATGTCTGGCTTCTAAGATGAAAGTGATAAGTAAGTCATTTTATTGTACTTGCTTGAATGCTTTCTTCTTACTCTGCCAAGTTCGGCACTTTACAGCCCTTCTTCTTTCATTCGTTTATTCAACAAATATTGAGTGAGCACCTTCTGTGTGCAGTGTACTGCACTATATCCTAAAATGCAAAGAGTAATCTAATTTTTATTGATTCTTTTAATACATTTAAACTATAAGGTGGCAAGAAAATGCCATCCTCTTTGCAGCTGCGGATACTTCCATGGTCCTAAGGATTAAGTGGCTGACCTGAAACCACACAGTGCTTAACAAGAGCAGGTTATGCATTGCCAGTTGGGTCTAGGAAGCAAAATCCCCTTGATTCCATTTCTTTTCTGGGTGATAATAGGGATCAAATTTGACTTTGGGGAAGGTAAGATAGCGTGTCTCTTTTCTTACAGTGAGTGCTTGTCTACTGTGGTAAGAGTATGAAGTACATTATTTATTTCAGCTTTGTGCTTAGGTTTGAAAACATTCATTCACTCACTCATTCATTCATTCCAAATACACTGATCCCATCTCAGGGGCTAGGCATGATGGTAGGAGTTGAGGGAGGTATGAAGATGACTCCGATTTAGGACCTGTCTCAAAAAGGTGATCTAGCTGGTGAGTAATGACATGCTCTCAAATAACTGTAATATGCAGCGGAAACGATCAGTGCCTTAGGAGAGGTTCAAAGAAAGAGTTCTAAAGAGAGATATCAGCAGAGCTGGGAAGACAACAAGAAAGACTTCATCTCAGAGCCCCAGGCAGAGGTCACTCTGCTATGGTCTGGGTTCAGACCGATCGCAGATAAAATTGAAGCCTGTGAAAACCTCCTAGTCTGAGACACTTCTTTACCCAGTGCTCCCAGTGGAGGATACCTCTTGATTACATATCTGAGCTTGGAGATTTTTTCTTTGTCTTTGAAATACATTGGTAGCTCTGATGATAGTTTTGACATTCACAGCCTACTTGAACATGACGTCACCAGCCTAGAAATAAATATAGCCCACATTGTCCTACAAGTAAGCAAAATCAATAACCCATTAGTCCAATACCATAGATGAAAAACAGCTAGAACTCCACTAAAAATAACTGCCAACACTTTTTAAACACTACGCTTACCTTACTTGACGAGCATTGCTTCTTTTAATCCTCACATCAAACTTAAAAGTTCGACACTAGTATTACTGTGTCTAACATTCCTACCAATATTTCTACTATGAGGAGATGGAGGCTTAAAGAGGTTGTTATCTACAGTCCCTTATCTACTAAGGGGTAGAGAGCTAGGAGTCGCATCCAGCTCTGTCCGATTCCAAACCCATGGTTTTAACCACATGCTAGTGGTTTTCAGACCTCAGCATGCATCGGAATCACTCAGAGGGCTTGTTAAAACACAGTTGGTGCCTTCACCCCTGGAGTTTCTGATTCAGCGGGTTGAAAGGGGGGCCTAAGAATTTGCATTTCCAACGAGTTCCCAGGTGGTGTTGCTGATGCTGCTTCAGGTGCTGCATTTTGAGAACCACTGCAGTCTGCTACACTGGTACCAAGGATAGCTCTCCCAGTGCTCTTTGGGGGAACTCGAACCCAGTCTCACCAGGTAAATACTTATGCCAATTTTCCCTTTGTTGGAATAATCAAGAATTCACTTGACGGCTTTGAATAGATTGATTCACAGAGCATTTAAAGCAAATAACCAAAATATTAAATTTCCTAGTTAAATAATTCATTTCCTATGAAATGAATATGGAATTCTTTTTCATTAAGGGAAAGGTTGGTCTTTCTGCATGAATTATGACGATTTTTAAATTAGTCAAATAGCATTCTAATAACCAGCTTTATTTATAATAATTTCCATTAATATTTTGTCCCTTCAAACAGGGCTGTGATATGTCAAAGCAAAGAAGCTCTCAACAAATACCCTATGATTTCACTTATATGTGGAACTTAAGAAACAAAACAAAAGAACAAAGAAAAAAAGAGACAGAAAAAACAGACTCTTAACTATAGAAAACAAACTGGTGGTTACCAGAGGGGCAGGGAGAAGGGGGTTGGCTCCACAGGTGATGGGGATTAAGAGTGAACTTGCTGTGTGAGCATGAGTAATGTATAGACTTGTCGAAGGATTATATTATACACTTGAAACTAATATAACACTGTATGTCAATTATACTGGAATTAAAAAAAATGTAAGGGGCAGCTGGATGGCTCAGTCAGCTGACCATCTGACTCTTGATTTCAGCTCAGGTCATGATCTCAGCATGGTGAGATTGAGCCCTGTGCTGGGGGCTCTGCGCTCAGCACAGAGTCTGTTTGAGATTCGCTCCCTCTGCCCCTCAGCCCCTGCTCACTCTCTCTCTCTAAAATAAATAAATAAATAAATAAATAAATAAATAAATAAATAAAATCCTTTTTAAAATAAAATAAAATCATTTTTTTAAAAAAGCAGGGAAGCTCTCAAATTCTAAAGGTGATCCTGGGTAATCAAGAGAAGGAGATACTTTCCTGGCACATCTAAATAAAGAAAGACATATTTGTCTTACATCCTGCTCTTGTCTCTTCCCGTAATACCCTGTGCTTCTCCTTGATGGCATTTATCATACTTGAAAATATTTGTGTAATGTCACTCAGCACTTCCAAATTGTAAGAATCACTTCTATCTTATTTACCCCTCTCTCCCCAGCCTGTTACAGTTCCTGGCAATATTTGTTGACTGGCTGACTTACTGCTCTCTACTCCATAATCTTACAGGCAACAAATAATAACCATAGCAGTTACCACCCTGCCTAGCTAGCTCCAGAGAGAACTTTTTACAAAATATACCATAAATACTTGTATATTGTAGGGAGTAGGGGAAGAAGAATTGTGTGAACACTCCATAAAACAGAAACAACATGCTTTTGTTGCCCATTCCTGAGCCTTTTGCTGAAGCACTCTCTGAGATGACCTCTTCCTGTTAAATGACTTCTGGGCTGAAATATAAAGAAAACACATTGCTTGAGGAAAGCTACAGTTTAATGAGGCAAAAAATAAACACATCCTATGAACCCAATCCAGCTGTGTGGATATTTCCTGCCAAAGGTGTGGGAGTTGGAGTAATAGGGGATGTGCATGAATGTGAATGAGAATGGATGTCCCAGATGGATTGCAAGCTATATCAGGAAAAACCCGTGACTGTTCTCACTGTCATGCTCCGGATGACACAGTAGCAGTCCCTACCCTATACACCAAGGGAGAGGATGCTGACTGAGTCATCTCTCTCAGATTCTCGGATCACATATGTCTTTCTTCACTCTCATTGTGGTTGTGATGATACTTGGCGGTTTGCAAAGTACTAGGAGAATCAGTCATAAAGACTGAGGAGATAGATATTAAAAACTTTGGATGGATTCCAAGCAAATAATTAAACAGAATACATTTGTAATTTAGTTTCAAATATGAGTCGCCAGCCTCAGAGAGATAAGTACCATCTGTGCAAACTGAGACCTTAAGTACATGTCTCCATTCTGCTAGTCTTTAAAGCTCATGTTTGACTGACGTGATGATGTTTATTGGCATATACTCCAGTGTGGTGCTATTGCTCAACGTAGAAAGACCAGTAAGAAACAGCCTAATGGAATGCATTGATTGCCATGTGTCCCATAAAGATATTTTTTAGGACACTATTCATTATATTATCCAGTACTCTCTCTTAGGAGAGAATTCCCTAGGAAGAAGGAAATTTCTTTTTAGAAGAGCTATACATGTCTGGAGCAATTGGTTCGTTTCCTGTCTTAAAAACACCAGAAATTGTATAGCTGATTAGGATTCAATGTTCCTAATTAGTAATAAATAACTGAGGAAAATGGAACTCATGATACCCATTTTAGTACTAGACCTACTTTTGGCTTTATATTATGCTACCATTGTTTTCTCCTTGAGCCTATACATATCTATTATGTGTTTTCTTTCTCTATTTTATTAATTTGAAAGCTAACATATCCATTTATGTAGCAAAGTGCAAATAAGTTCATTCAAAAATATTTCTTGAGCATCTATTAAGTATGAAGAACTCTCCTAGGTAACGGGGATTCCGCAGTAAACAAAACTGATGTAGTTCCTATCTATGCTGATGAAACTAAAGTTTGTGAGAACATGAGAAGTTTATTAAGGCATGTCTAAAAAATAGATACATATTCTGTCAGTGATCTTGGACAAATTAACCTCTTTGAGGCTACCTTCTTTTTATTAAGCTTGGGCAAAATAGAACGTTCATTCTATAAGATTTTTGTAAGGATTAAATTAGATCAAGCATGTATTGTATGCCTGTCATACAACAGGTTCCCCATTAATGCCTTTCCCTTTTCCAAATTAAAACCATGATAAGTTTTATTTAAATGCCTCTGGCTTAACCAACTCTGCTTCAGAAAAATGGATGTTTCAGATTCTCTGTCAAAGTCAAGGGAATGGTTGCTCAAACACAAGTTTCATTTTATTAAAGACCCAACCTAAGCCAAAAGAAGGTTAAGGAGGAAAGGGGGGAACTTAAGTGAGTTTCCTCTGCAAAAGAAGAGGATGAAGAAAGAAGACACCATCTGAAGGAGAAAGAGCTGGTTCTGATTAGGAGAGACAACAAACACGTTATAGAACTTCCACCCAGATCAGAAGCTGCGGGCTCCCTCTTTCCTATGGATTGTGTTTTGCCTCCATGGAAAAAATTTGGAGCAGGGAACCGAGAGAGGCAGTTTTTTTGTTTGTTTGTTTGTTTGTTTGTTTGTTTGTTTTTTCCCTGATGGACATTTTGTCAGGTCCCTCTGTAGTTAGCTAAGAAAGATAAACATTTCTAATGCTTAGCTGTATTAAGGAAGTTACACTTAACTATTTTAAGGAAGTTATTTGTTGTTATATTTTTTCCTCTTTTTTCATTTCAAAGATAGTTGGGTGAAAGCCCTGCTAAGCTTGCCTTCTCATTCATCACAGAAATGTGCACGGATGGCCCAACCGTGAACCCCTGCTCAAGGCACGGCCACTACTCACCTACTGGCAGCCTATTCTGTTTGCCGACAAATTACTCAAAAGGAAATAAGCATTCTCCTTAATGCTGACCCTGTAACTTCTACATGTAAAAAGCATGGAGCCTGAGTTTCATCAAGTGTGACTTAAGGGTGCCTGTGAAAGATGATTCACCGAAGTAGGAGATCAGTCTCCTAACAAGGAGCAGTTCTAGCTGGAAAAGCTTTTCACAGGCCAAGAGACTATTTCCATCTAGCTCGTGCTTTTGAAGTACCTGGAGGAAGGCGGCTGGCTCTTGTCGTGGGAAGATCTTCAGCTGCACGGTTAAACAAACCCAGATTAAATCCCACAACTGCCACCTTAACCTTCAGCATTATTAAAGGAAGTATTAGGACCTACTTTGCTGGAGTGTTTTAAGGATTCTATTTGATCTCTGACATAAAGAATTCGGCAGAGTGTCTTGTTACTTCCCTGACCTTGCCTTTCCTTTTGTGCTGGTGACTGTGGTGTACACAAAAGACAATCCGGGATTTATAGACGTGAAGCCGTGAGCACACAGAATGAGATGGTACTTGATCTGTGCAATGTGCTTCCAAATCCACACTGGTCTTGAGCTGGCCTGAAATAGAAAGTACATTACAGAATTTAGAAAGGCTGGGAGTCTCTGAAAAAATTCTCAAATGTTTTCATTCTACTTCATTCCCTTTTCTTCTCTACTGTCTATGGATAAGTCTTGTGAGTATACACAAATATACACCAATTGTCGCAGTGCGTATAGCATTTAAAAATGGCGGTATCTTTTGCCTTGTCCAAGAGAAGAGAGAGATGAGAGAGAAAGGAGCAAGGAAGGAAGAAAAGGAAACTACCATCTTTCAAGTGCCCACAGCGTTCGCTCCCTTTACTGGGTATTTGCACACAGCTCTGTAAAGTGTGCATAATCATTCCCATTTCAACAGTTGAGAATAGAGAAGCTCAGAAAGGCAACTTTACCAAAAGTTGCACCCTTATCAGTGGGAGTGCTGGCATTTAAACTTCAACTTTCTGCCTCTCTGTCCAGAGGGAGGTAGAAAGGGAGTTCACTAACGACCCACTTCAGTGACATTGAAAAAGCTGGTGCACCCTGGTGTCTTCAGGACTTTCCACATAAAGATATCCAGTGCAGTACAGAAGAAAGAGCGTGATCTGGGGTGTGGAATATGCCTCTACCCAAATCTGGCTCTTACCATACCCTCCAGCTGTGTGACCTGGATATCCGCACATGGCTACCTTCAATCCAGTGCTTTTGTCCAAGGAGGAAACAAAGTGCAATGGAAATTCTGAAGTATCACTGAGCAGAATGGAGTGGTGGTAGAGAGGCATGGCTCGGAGTGTGGGCCCCCGTGACAGACAGGCTTGACTTCTAATCACAGCTCTAGTAGACAAAAAAGCATAGTAGTCGAAAACGTAGACTCCGGGTTCTTGTCCCCGCTCTGACACTGACTAGCTCTTCCCGCTCTCTGTTTCTTCATCTGAAAATGCTTATAATAAAAGTATGCACCCCAAGGAGTTGTTGTGACCTATGTACTGTTGAAATATATGGACAGTATTCAGCACAGCACCTGGTGCATTTAAGACGCTCAATAAGTGATTACTGCTCATTACCGTCACTGCTATTACTGGGTACCTGTCTTTGGGCAAGTTATTCTCTGTGAGCTACAAGCACTTCTTCTGTAAAATGAGGACATAATCATAGCCACTTCAAAGAAGTGTTTATGACAATTCAGTTGGAAACTTTGTAGCTTGCTTAATACCATTTCGTAGCCATTTTTATTAGCTAGATGCTCTGATGTTCATTTCTTCTTTGGACCATGACGCTTTTCCAATAAGTTTGTAGTTCTGAGTAATTTCCTCAGAGGTAGAAATGGCTGTGTTCATTGTTACATGTCAGGTAAAGAACTGTTTTATTCTTGGTGGCTTCAAAATGAAGAGCACACCTACCGCACACAGCCATCTTCTTCAGGAGTGACTCTATGACACTCTCCCTGTCCCCCTTCTTTCTCGCATTGTTCAGGAAATTGTTTAACTCAGAAAGTCAGAAAATGCTCTCTGCCTTCCTCCAGCAGAACACATAACCACTATACCTACACATAAGACATCACTGCACTTTTCAGCTTTTTCCAATAATCTTCCAAAACTGAGTGACTTCTCCACGTATCTCTCAGCACTAAGTTAATTTGTGTTAGTTTCAAAATCACTGAACATGAATGTACCAGTCTTCCTTAAGACATCTTTGATTAAAGTTAAAGTTTCGGGGGCGCCTGGGTAGCGCAGTCGTTAAAGCGTCTGCCTTCGGCTCAGGGCGTGATCCCGGCGTTCCGGGATCGAGTCCCACATCGGGCTCCTCCGCTGGGAGCCTGCTTCTTCCTCTCCCACTCCCCTTGCTGTGTTCCCTCTCTCACTGGCTGTCTCTCTGTCACATAAATAAAATAAAATCTTTAAAAAAAAAAAAATAAATAAAGTTAAAGTTTCTTCTCCCTTGTTTTATTTAACCTCTATGCTGGCTGGGTCTCCCTCAATCTTAGGATCAATGTAAGATTCACTCAAAGTTCTCCTGCATCCCAGTACCATTTCACAAGATTTCTTCAAATTTGGGGGATACTAAATTCTCTGGCTCTGAGCTCCTGCTCTGTTTTATCAGTGTTGGGTTTCATTCAGCAAATATTTAAGCACACACTCTGTGTCAGTCACTATTCCGGGCTCTTCATAAATGGCACTGAGCAAAACATACAAAGTCACTCCTCTGTTTTCTCTCCTTCTTCCACACCTTGTCACATGAATGTGGAATTTGGCTCTATTCCTCAATTACAGGCAAAAAGGCTGCATCTCACAGAAGGTGTTTGTATCTCCAGCAGATATCACTGAGGTTTGGGGATATAACTGGAAGGGGAGGGAGGTTGAGGAGAGGACTAACTTGCCATGACAAATTTCTTTTAATTATGTAGGGTTTTTAAAGTTTGTTTATTTTTTCTTGTAGCATTCTCTACACCCAACATGGGGCTTGAACTCACAACCCCAAGATTAAGAGTCACATGCTCTTCCAACTGAGCCAGCCAGGTGCCCCTAATTATGTAGTTTTTTAAGCCAATCTTCTTACTCTCATTTCTCCCTCTTCCAAACTGCTACTAAATTTTAATCCAAAGTAAATGTGATTTCCACCACCCCCACAAATGGCTCTGCAGAAAATATGAAAAGTTCATCCATGAGCCATAAATTCATAATAGTCTTTCCCTTGGTGACTAAAATAAGATCAAAAGATTTTAAGTTATCACTGCTAAGAACTCCATTGAATTCTTAGCCAGGAGCCATTCCTATTCTGCCTGGGATGTTGATGGAATGGTTTGGGAAGGAGGGGTTTGGAAGGAACCTCAAGAAGTCTTAGATAGGCAGGACTATATATCATCTGTCCATCAGTTCGTGCCTTCATTCATTCATTCATTCATTCAACAAGCTTTTCACTTAACACGCCTGGACTCACAAGACACTGAGCTTGTGGCAACACAAAACAGAATATGAGACTCAGAGTCCAACTTCAAGAACATCACAGTCTAGACTTCAACAAAGAAGAATGGTGATTGCACTAGATCTGGAAGAAAACATGGAATTCGACAGGTAGAGATGAGGAGATAGGAATTCCAAATGAAAGAAATAGTTTCTGCAGAGACCAGAAGCCTGCATCCATACAGCCTTAACTAGCGTGGTGAGTGGTGCCGAAGGGCTAGTGAGTGAGGAACTACAGGAGAAGAAGTGATGGAAGAGTATTCTGCAGACACAAAGAGTATTCTGCAGGCACAAAGAGTCCCTTCCCTCGAGAACATTCCATGATGCCACCAACTCTTACTGTTTGGACTGTCTTCTGTGGAGGTTTCATGCCCTGAAGAAGATGGACATTCTAAAAGCCATGTTTGCACTTAACGAGACATCCACTTTCTGAAACTCAGGTTAATAAAGGAAAGACCCAGTCCATGTATTTTTTGTAAACCCTTGCTCTTGCCTGTGCAGTATCATATGGAGAGAAACCTTATTTATAAAAGATTCCCGAGTCCTGAAGTACAAAATTTCATTGTTCATTTGGAGAAGAGGAAAGAGATAAAAATATTAATATGGTACCATATGATTTTGAAATGAAATTATAAACCTTTGCAGAATTTAAAACTGAAAACAGATGAGTAGAATTCTACAGTACTAATTAAGAGAGACCTAGATAGACAATAAGTTCCGTAATGGATGAGTCCAAGTTAAATTCTCACAAAAACTGTCGGTCACTTTCTTTTATTGTGACATAGTTTGTGTCATTGTTATAACTGAAATCACTATGATATTAGAATATCCAAAGACAAGACATACATTTCTATTTCCAATTAAGTCTTCTCTAAGACAACGAGCATTTTTTTTAATGAGGGAGAAAATGCAAACAACTTCATTTTCACTTTCCGAAGGAAAGGTCAGAGTCACTCTAAGCCTACTGAAATAATTGTTTTTTAAGTTGTTGGAAAGGTCAGGCGGAAAAAAATATTTCTGGAATTTCTAAATCTTGATGACTTTAACATAGAAAGTTCTACAACAGAGTACATTGTATTTTTACTGAAATTTAAAATCTCTCAAAGCGCATTTGCAATGAGGTCTTTACAAACATTCATTGTAGATGGAAATAACGCTAGAAAATGAATCTCACTTTTTTATACTGTTGAATTAAATTGACCTTGATATGGATATAGATATGGATATAGATATAAATATGGATAGATATACAATACATACATTTAAGGATGACAGAATATATGTATGTTATACCTAAAAGCAACTGAGATCTGTGATGACCTAAGGGGAAAAACAGGAAGTAGGCCTTTAAAATAAGTGATCTTCTTGATGGTACCAGTTGAGGAAAAGCAGTGTTTAAGTACCAGAAAGTAAAAAGAAGTCTTTGTGTTTTTAGTCTAGTGAAATACCACAACATTTCAATTAACCAGAACACCCAGGGCCATTTGAGTGTCTTTCAATTAATTGAAATTTTTCATCACATCAAGATTGACGAAGGGGAAAAAAAAACTTTTTTATAGTGGCAATGTTTCCAAACTGTATTACTGCTTCTTTCTCAATCACCAAGTACAGTATACTACACCTGATTCTTTCTTTGAAGAATGGGGATATTAGAGGCCTCAGGGCATCTTTCCTAACTAAATAGTCCCCAGGTGTCATTATGGGCTGAATAGAGAGTGACTGTGGGACATAACTTGGAATCTTCAGAATCCTTCAAATGAGCTTATTTGCTTATAAGTCAATTTTTATTCTAAACATGAAATTTTTTGAAAAATTAATGAGAAAGCTGGTTAATTAGGTTTTTGTTTTACTGTACCTGAACAACCTAATAGGCTAGAAGGAAATAATGTGGTATTGTTAATATGGTGGCGGAGGGGGAAGTAATTATAAATTTTTCGACAAATTGATTTTGATAGGTGTTTAAGCCATTTGGAGTTTTCTTCAATTCAGTGTTATAGAAATAGCTTAGGTAGAGAATGTAAGACCTCTTATACTTTCTAGGAACCTTTTAAAAGCTTAATGAAATTTAGCATATGTTGAAATGAGAACAACTAGGATCTTCAAGTTAAAGAAATTAACTTTTTCTGTACATATAACATCAACCTGCAGTCAGTATTAATTTCAGTCTAATGAAATATCTGTATCATGTAGTTGCTTTTATCTCTGAACCTAAAAGACCATTATATATTATTTAGCGGGATGAAATGAGTTTAGGCCAAAGCTCTTTTAAATGTTAATTTAATCTATTTTGATATATATCTGAGAGTTCAGAGAAAGAAAATGTAGAGGATAGCAGAGAATCTATTTTTAGGAGATTCGGAAAAACTTCATAGGCAACTTAAAATTAGCATTATCAAATTACTCTTCTGCCTATTTATAGTGACTTGGGACACAGATTATGAACATATTTCTAGTATAGGAGACACACAATATGCCTGAAGCAGAGTATAAAAATGACCTAACACCTCCATGAACTAAATGGTCCACCAAACTGTTCTCATTCTCCAGAATTAAAAGCAAGATATGAATATGATGCCTATTTATAATTCATCAGACAAATCAATGAAATACATACTTTTGGAACTGCTGGAAATGTTTCAATAATCTCAAGATCCTCCATGTTGAATCCTCCTTTAGACGTTGAAAGTTGACAGTCATCTTTGTTATTATGATTATATTACATTGGTTGAATACATTTCCTGATATGGCTCTATATTTGTCAATCCTAGAGCATGTAAAACACTGTGAATTCATTAGCAATCTAATGGTTCCATGGAGTTTTGCAATTGCTGCTCGAATGAGCCAGATCTAGACTTTGGATTTCTACTGTTAGGAGAAGTTCATTAACTTTTTCATTTCATTACAGTGTGGCATTATCAAGTTACCTCAAAGTAATAAATAGTTCTTTCAGGTACTATAGGCATCCAGATACATATGGAAAATAATTTATTTAGCTAATGGGATTTGACTGATTTATAGAATGGTTGGAGCCTATTGAATGCTCACTTATACATATTACCTATTTGATCATCACAAAAACCCTGCGAAGTCAGTGAAGCAGTTAGTAGTACCATTCTCACTCTTAACCTTGCGAAAACAAAATTCTGTGCCATAGGTCATCCAAGAATGTTAAGTATCATTTCTGGGTCTCATACCTTGGGTTTCCAACTTCATGTCCCATGCTCTGTCAACACAGACCCCTAGTTAGTACCTGCCTTAGGAACCACTGTATATAAAGCCATATTGCCACACACCAGAGGGTTAGGGTATCCCTTGGCAACTTGAAGTTGATAGATAGGCAAATGGAATAATACCCAAGAAAAGGTAGAAACTTGAACCATTTCCTTCCCTTTCTGGTTTGTCAGTCAAAGGAGAACCTCCAAAAAAGGAAATATGTACTATAGAGAGTGGGACATAAGTCTAGACACAGCAGACACTGGCTTCAAACCCACTAGAATACTGACTAGCTCAGTGGCCCACCTGGCTGTCCTCTTAGTCCAGCCTCTCGTGTTCATGGGTGTCCATGGTGGGCGAGAGAATTCAGAGGTTGTTTTTTCTTTTTTAATAGGCCCTTAAATGGTAGCTTCAAGAGCAAATTTCATGCATCTATTGATATGTATAACTGTGTCCCATATTTGGAATTAATCAGAACTGTGATTTTAGCCAGAAAGCTTGACAGAAGAGTAAAATGAACTCGTCCATCACCTGCATAATAATAGAAATGCTAGTTATAGATTTATGGTGATTAGAAAGAAGAACACTGGCTTTATTGAAAATATTCAGGCACTCCAGGAATCTTGATTCTTTTAAAGTCCCGTATGGATGTCGTCCCAAGCTGACATCTTCATACAGAACAGTCCAGGCTATCTCTGACAGCCAGAGACAAGCTGGAAGCTCTGCCCCAATATAAACTGCAGAGATTGAGCAAGAGCTTTTGAAAAACAAAAAACTACCTGTGATACGTGATTACTTTCCAATTGTTCAATTTTATCAATTGTTCTACATTTATATACATATCAATTATTTTAATTGATGTACATATGAACTAATTGAAGGCTCTAAGACGTATAATTTAATAAGCTTTTAGTTGGGAATACATAACTTCCTTGGAGCATTCAGATTTTGAAATTCTTTAAAAAATATTTTTTCACAAGAAAATTCTTTTCAGGAAGCTCCAAACTATAATTTGAGTTTATGTGGTTAAAATCTCAGTTCAGTTTGAGAAGGCACAGCTCCTGCTGGCACGGGCTGACCACTCCAGGCACAATCTTCATTTGAATTTCTTTTAGGCAATTTTCCCTGACAAGTAGGTCATAGTCCCTGACAGGACACTACCGTAGTGGCCAATTGTGACCACCTGGGTTCAGAATTTCTAGTTTTCAGTATCTAGAAGTCCTTTTGATCAGATTAGAAATAACAAAAGGAATTCGCTGAGACGGCTTTGTAATAACCCTGTTACTTACTGAATTGTCTTTGGATATTTCTATACAGTTTACTGAAGTACCAAAGTAAGACCACTTCGTGCGATCTTTCATAAGTACTTGTTTAGTTACTCTATTAGTTTCCTGGGGCTTCCATAACAAGTACCACAGGCTACATGGCTTAACCAACAGAAATCTATTTTCTCACAGTTCTGGGGGCTGGAAGTCTGAGATCACGGTGTTCACAGGGTTGGCTTCATATGAAGCCTCTCTCCTTGGCTTCTAGATGGCTGTCTTCTTTCTATGTCTTCACACAGAGGTCTTCCTTCTGCACCCTAATTTCCTCTTCTTAAAGGAATACTATTCGTATTGTATTAGAGTCTACCTTAATACCTCATTTTAACTTAATTACCTCTTTAATAAAAACCGTATCTCTAAATATAGTCACATTCTAAGGTATTGGGAGATAGGCCTTCAACATATAGAATAGAAGAGGGGGAACACAACTCAGTCCATAACAGTCATAAATCTCAACTCTTTAGAAACTGGTTTCTCATTATCCACTGGTTGCTGGACTCAGCATCCCCCTTTTGCTTTCTGATCCTTGATTTCTGTGCTTTATTATTAGTCCCTTTTGGTTTAGGTCATCCCAACCCTGGTCTTTTCTTGTTGGCTGCAGAGATTCAGACTTAATTGGCTCATGGATAAGACCTTTTATCCATTCTGTGACTGTTCTCTGCCCCTGTTGCTATTATTGAAGTCTGTTTACTCTTTATATGTCTATTTTTCGGCTGTTTACCCCTCTTATAGTCTCTGGGCTTCTAAACTCAAATTCATTACAGTGTTTTCTATATTAGCTCAAAACCAGGAACAACCCAAATGTCCATCAGCGGTAGAATAGGTAAATTGTGGTACATTCAGATGGTGGGATACTGCGCAGTAGTAACTACTTTGTACATGGATGAATCTTACAAACATAATATTGCACCTTTTGCCACCTACCTCATAAGGACAATTAGGCCATGGAGCCCAGGAGCTCAGCAAGAACACTTCATAGTTAATTAATATTTATTGAATACGAACCAGGTAATGGGCATCATGCAGGTGTTTTTATAGATAGTCTTATTTAACTCTCATAAATTTATGAAATAGTTTTTCTATCCTATTTTCAGAAAGTAACATGAAGGCTTAGAGAGAATAATTTAAAAAAGGGAGGCCTGGGATTAAAGCCCTTGTCTTCTGACTCCAGTCCAGGTATTGGTGCCCATATGCCTCCTGGCCATCCGTCTTGCTGTTCCACTGATTACGGAGGCTGCACTGGGTCCGTTAGCTGGTAATCGTCTCAACAGCACCTGGTCACACACTCACTGGAGTTCACAGCTCCAAGGTCTCTCCATACTTTCCCTAACTCTTGTCCACAAGGTGAGAGAGACTATTTATCCCCCTTCAAGGAAGGGGGAGGCATTAGAGAGGAGCCAACCCACACACTGCCGGTGACTCCCAGAGGACTGTCTAGATAAGCAGTGCTGCCCGAGTCTGATCCAGAATTACAGAATAGGAATTCCCAAAGCCTCAGCTTCTCTCTTAGAGCTGTTTCAGGGAAGTCAGGCAGATGGAGTACCTTAGCTGAGACTTACTTGACTAGAATTGGCCTAGTTTCTATAATTTACTTTTCTTACGTTATATCAACAAAACCGGGGCATTTGGTGACTGGAGAACAAGCTGGTAAAAACCCTGCAGCTGCCGGAAAATGAGGCAAGCCGTAGAGAAGGGTACTGAATACTCAGGCTCCGAGGCTGCAACTCTTGTTCATAAATTAGTAATAGAATTTACCTGAAACATTAATAAAGGGGATGCGTTCCAGCTCACTAGCTAACAGTCCTCCCCTAGAATGAAAACAGATACAATCTAATTCTGTCTTGGGACATCTGGATAAATTTGCTATCTCAAATTCAATAATTTGGTAACAACAGACTTATCATGTGGTCTTTCCATTTATTTTAAGAAGTTGACACAAAGTTGTGGGATGCATCTAGTCCCTGATAATTTAGTTTCACAGAAACTGTTTCGTGGTCTTAACCACGTATTTACCTACAAGGACTCTTATTTATTGTATTTATTTTGGAAATTTTTCCGATCTTAGAAAATCTGGGAAGGACGGGAATGATAAAACAAACTTTTGTGCATGGTTCCTCCAAATTTCCTTACCACGTACTCTCAACATTCTAAGATCTTATATACTACACCAAATTGGCTACTTGCATACCCTTAGAAACCAGGCCTCAAGACTTCTTTTAATTTCTCTCAGAAAGAGGCCAGGTCTCAACCTCCCTACCACTAAAGCACCATTGATTCAGACTAGTCTAAACAATGACCCATACTGGTGATGAATGATTATCATAACAATTCACTTTCTTCTAAGTGTTGGGACATCCATCCATTTGTGCAAGTAAGATTCAAGCAGTCCGGAGTACTTGTATTTGGGAAGACATTTTTTGAAAAGAAAATAATAAAGTAATTTTTAGGACTTTGTGTTTCTAGTTCTAACCCCAGGAAAGTTTGTTTTGCAAATCGTCTGAGATATTCAATAAGGAACTGAAAATAACAAGGGTAACCTTTAATTAAAATTACATTTTAATTTACATATTTCACACAATCATTAAAAGCCTCACAGATATAAATATATTTATAAAGATATAACTTTAAATATCAAACCTGAGATTTATCATACAAAAAAGAAAATAATACCTCATTCTACATTTATTTCATAATTATCAAATTTGTACTATTTATGTTTTCCTCAATATAAGGCTAAGCAAGGTCAAAAGAAAACAATTTTTTTAAACCAGGCCACTGTAAGAATCAAAAAGTTGCTTGTAGGTGCATAATAGAGAAGCTCAATATAGAGATACGATAGGTTCTAAGTCATTTACAGCTACATCACTTAGAACAGACCTGCAGTAAACTTCACTAATTCATAACTAGTTAATGGATGAATGAGAACTGAGTGCTGTTACCCTGACCATTTGTCAAGAAAGCTTGCTAAGCTCACAGGGTAAATAAGCCTCAGGACACAGCGAGAGTGAGATGGGAGAATGTTTAACCTTCTCAACGGAACAAACAGATGACAAATGTGGACAAATGGATCTCTTTAATTAAAAATAAGTCTTATCTGTCCTTCAAAGCAAATTTTAAGCATCTTTACTTGGCAACACTTTATTAATATTAATGAATTTTTATTAGATGCTTGAAACTTTTATTTATTTAAATCTTTAAGACTTTTTATCTAAGTCAAATTCACTTCCTATCAAAGTTGGCCATATTATATGATTTCAGTATATTAAATAATTTGAAAAAGGCATCCAGTACTTGTATTTATTAAGTAAACTTGAGTGTCTATTGCTATACTTAATCGTGCAAAATGGCCCAAAAGAAATAAGCATGACCTCTGCCCACTCAAGGCAGTTTCACTGATGAGACACAATCAAAAAACATTTTGTAAAATAAGAATTATAACCAGGTCCCTGGGAGGAGCTTAATCTTCATGCACAACTCAGGAATTTGGAGTACCAGGCAATTCTGTTCCTCGCTTGAGGAACAGAAACGGGAAAAAATGGCAAGGAATACATTGGAACCAGTTGGTGACTCTGGTCATTGAGGGCTTTTTTTTTTTTTTTTTTAAATAAAAGTAGAGACACAGGTTGACTCAGCTTCCTCAGAAGTACTCCTGAATGGTCAGGAACACACCCTGAGGCAGGAAAGAATGAAGTGCTTTGCCTTGTTGCCTGGTGGAGAGATTGCATTTTCTGAGTTTTCTGAGTGTGTTTTAAGAATTACTGAGGTAAAAGCTACTGATCGGGCACCCAGAATGATTTGATAAGTACTGTGAGGGGAGACTCCCCGAACCCTAACAAAAATAGTGAGAGCAGCAGCAGTAGCAAAGGGGCCTGCTAGGGTGGGCATAGCCACGATGGATGTGCTGTGGGGGTGGTGCAAGCAGCCACTGACAAAAATAGAGCAGCTGGGGGTGACGGAGAGCAGCTGCAGGGACAGGACCACAGCCCTGGGGACGCCACACTGCATGTCGAGAAGACACAACCCAGGATCGATTTAGGCATTAGGCACTGTGGACACAGTACAGAGGGCCCAAGCTATCTTTAGGTCCATAAAAATGTTTTAATTTAAATCTCTCTTAAAACAGAACCCCCAAAATGATTGTTAGAATAATGAATGTATAATAACAAATCCAGTCTGGATTATATTTGTCTTTATACCAACAGTCATAAGACATGATTTTTAACTTTTCTTATGGAGAAAGGGGACCGTGAAAGCAAAAGTGTTAGGACCTGTGAAAGTCATCATAGCCCCTGCACCAATCACTCAGACCAAAGAAAGTCAATGTGTATGTGGTGGGCTTGGAAATCAGGTGACTTTTGTGGGTAGAGGTTTAGAGTTAAAAACTATGGAGATTGTTTAAAAAAAAAAAAAATAGACCATAGAGATTGTTATCCATGACTTTCTACCACGCAGTCTCCCCCCCTCCCCACCACATGCAGAGCCTGGAAGGGTACAACAGAAAGTGCCAGTTAGGCACATGACAGACGCCAGGGGCACAGCAGTTACATGGTAGAACGAAAGACTTCCTCGAGTTCTTAGGCTAGGTGATTGGAGAAGAGTGCATCTGTCATCTGGAAAAATAATGCTGTGGAAGAAAAACAGGATGGTAAGGAAGAACTCTATGGAGGTTCAATTGGAAGCCCTCTTTTTAAATGCCCTGTGTCATTATTTTAAACAGAGAGGCAATTTCTTCACTGCAATTTGACTCTCCTTATTAAGGAATCAGAAATCATGTTGTTTCTAGCTACAAACATGTCCCTAAACCAATAGTGAATTCATTATGATTTGTGAATCTCTAGTTAAGAGAATTCTGCCCATGCCTCCTAATTGTTTACATCTAAAGCTGTGCTTCCTTCTGTATGATTAGAGACAAGGATGAGACCAGTATGCCCAGATTTAGTTCTATTCGTACCACACTAAACATTTAGAGAATATTCTGTTGGAGGAGGGGAATGGGGATGAGTTGACTGTAACTCTGATAGAATCAGCAGGGACTGAGCCCTCCTCTATGTTGGTAGAAAGCTACAGGAACACACAAAATGGGAACGGACACAATATGATAGGCAGGGATCGCCAGCGTTCAGAGGATACCAGGAAGCATTGCTCTGACATTTTCCCATGTTGGGAGTTTGAAGACAGCATGACACTTACCATGACATTTACCTTTCCAAGTGAAAGAAGGTTATCCTGGCTCTGCACATGAGAGACGAGACAGCCATCAGAAATTAGCCTTTTTTGTGGCCAGTTTCCTGCAGGTGCGTGTAAGTCCAGCAACCAGAATTTATGAGATTCATTATTTTCAACTACATGCAAAACTGAATATCATTTCACTTCAAGCAATGTTGCTAAAATAATATCAATAGCAGGTATTTGTTTGCATATAAGTATATATGAAAAAATATATGTAACACATTCATACTTGTAAAGTTGATGGTAGTTTGCCTATTCTTAAAACATTCATCCTAAAAGACTGTTTAATCTCCAGTATGTAAATATGAAACATTGGGAAAATGCATGAAAATGTCAGTATTGTTATTTTTATTCTTTTATGCCTGCTTTTTCTCAATTTTTGGCAACAGCGTGTATTAATTTTTATAATTAGAACAAAAGGAAGTCTATTTTTTAAATTCATATATTAGATAATTTGGGGTTAGCAGAGATGTTTAATACTGTAGTCTTTTACTTTTCCCCTAATTTACTATTTTTCTATTTCTTCTTTTGAATAGCTCTAATGAAGACACTCTGGGTTATTGTTGATAGATTAAGAATAATAAACATAATTTTTAAATTACAATCTCTATAGTAGCAGTAATAGAATCTGCAACTAGAAAATTACTAATGAATGGGCCATGTAACTGTGGAATTGCATATTTTAAGTATTTCTTGCACCCAAAATTGATCTCGGGAAAATCCTAGTAAAGATGTCATTTAATAGCATTGAGTTAACATTTAATAAGAATTAGAGTGATGCTACAGCTTATAAACCTAATAAGATCTACAGAATAAAAAGAAGTATGTATACATGAAATCTGTTAGGTTAGTTTTCCACAAGGATAAAAGAAACAAATACATTTTGTTCCCAGTATGCTCATGAGTGAAGTTATGGATGGCTGATTCTTACTGACCATTACACACTGAAGAAAACATTTTTCAAAAAGTTTACTTAGATCCAGACTCTGTATACTGAGAAGTAACCTGCATTTATGGCCATCCGTGAGGGGGACATGGGAGAGAAGGAAGCACACAGGCTGGCAGGCAGCTCAGCCACACACGAGCTTTGAGGCCTCGGCTAAATCACACCATCTCTGAGCCTCACTATCTACCTAGCAAAGATACTTTGTATCCCACAGAGCTTTCATTGATCGTAGAAACAAAATAGGTAAAACAGCTAGCAGAGTGCCAAGCACATAGCAGCTTCTCCAAATAATTTAGTTCCCCTCCCTCTGAGACCGACCTGCAGCCAATACCTTCTCATCCAAAGACATCTGAGAAGATCCTGTGATTTCAGTACTTTGTACTCTGTTGTTTATATAGTCTATAGTAACAGAGACAAGTGAGCCAAAATTGGGTTTTCTTAATAAACGTTGATATCACTCATATACTACCTGCGTTCCATTCATTTATGCCTGGTCTTCTAACAGAAGTTAATAAAAAGATTATTTTCAAGAATTATTATGTGTTAGAACAGCTATCATTTTATATATTTCACTGGTGAGGAAACAAAATGAGAAAAGAAACCAATGAGTATTGAAGAATTTCCTACAGCAAATCACCAAGAAAAACAGAAATTTCTCCATATGGTGATATTTTCCAGTCAAAACTATCTCAAGAAATTCAATAAGGAAGTGGGGAAAGGTGATTTTGAAGTATTATTTGAAAAATCGGCTGAAATAAATTACTGGCGGGTGTCCCAATGTGATAATCAACTTGTAACATTTCTGTTCTTTTCTGTTGCTGCTAAGAATTACATAGAAGGATACAGGCTCAGTGTAATCTAAATCCACTTATATGCTTGAGAGTGTATTTCATTATTGCCGTCTCCGTGTTGTTTCAGATAATAGATTAATACTGAGTCTTCAGTGTGGTTATATTTAGAAAATTGAGCTTGAAGTCTGGGTAATTATGCCTATATAGTTGTTACAATGTATTAAGCCACTGACTTCATAAAGGAAAAAGCTTGTATGGTGTGTTACTGTCGGCCCTGCAGAGCTGCTGATAAGCAAAGTTGTATATTTCCGTGAATTGCCAAATGAATTATCAGCCAGGTTCTGAATTCTAGAAGTGTTACCCCACAAGATATATGGACAAGTCAGAAATAACACAGCTTGATTTGAAGATACCAGGTGGAGGTGGCAATATGGTCTAAGGGAAATCTTGCTTTGATATATGAGTGTATTCATTTGATTTGGCAGTGGTTTTAGACACTCTCTCTGGAACCATGGAGATGTCATTGTGGCAGACCTTCCCATTCTGTTCTCAGACTGTACCACACTTGTAAAACAGTGAGGCTCACGGGGTAATAACTCAAAAGCCAAAAGGCTATAAAGAAAAAAAGTTGCTAGCAGGCACTAACATGGGTGTCATGACTCTTTTCAGGTAGTAGGTGTAACCTTGAAGAAAAAGTGGCACTGTCTTCAAAAAAGTGACCTGACCCTGGCTTTGGTGGGTTTTTCTGCAAGAAATAAAAAGCACCGCATGTGTTTATTATACATCCTTTCTAGCTGACCACTGCTTTGTTCTAGAGTTCAGCATGAAAGGACTAATTTTTGTTTTGTTTTGTTTTTCGTTTTAGTGAAATGGCATGTCCGTTGCTAATTCTAGCTATAATAGTTGCACATGTGAAAAATATCTATATATAGTTTATGATTGGTAGCATTTCAAATAAATGGTGTATTGAAATATTGCCCTGAAATTTTTTGAGATGCTTATCAATTGACATTTTTTTCTTAGCCCAAGAACAGATTCTGAATTATTATTATTATTTTAAAATTATACCTTGTAACATTAGATTTGTTCTTTTAAATGTATTAGGAATTTAAATATAAGCATGCCACTTTGTTTATTGCTATATTATTAGAACTTCTTGGAGCATGGAAAGAATTCTTCACAAATGATTTTGCTCTTTTCAAAAAATAAGCTGCAAAGATCTTTGTTAAACTATATTTAGTCTGTAAATGAGCGTAGCTTTTACAGCTTTATCACTTTATAGTATGTAATGCTTCATCCAAATAATTTTTATATTTTGGAAAAGTGTTAAATAGTGCCATAATAAATATTTTCCCAGAATTCAGAATTGTATGCATCTCTGTTTTAGGAAGTTCACATTGCTTCATCAAGAAAAAACCTGGGATCATTATGCACCCCAATTTGTTATGCAGTAAATCATTGTTTTTTTATTTTTCCAGAAGTCAGTTATTCTAAGAATTGTGGCCATATAAACTTTTCAGAACACATATGGAAATTACTATGTTATATTGCTAAATAAATAAAATCTCACTAGTTGATATTCCATCATGGAGATAACGCATCATCATTCAGTAATGCTAGTTCTGTTAAGTCAAAACAAACCAAAGAAACTCTCAGCATTGTAAAGAGATCCACACATTTTAAAATCTAGTAACTGTAGAGAAAGTGTTTCTTTGTTTTCGTTAATAAAACCTGCCACTCATTACCTTTTAGAAAGGCAATGCCTGAGAAAATAGTTTTGCTTCCTAGAATAAACCTACCTTCTAAATACTTAAAGCCCTGTGCGAGCCCAAGATCATAATGTAATTCCATCCTTTTTGGCTGCAGAAACTATCAAGATTTATCAGTCTCTGGAATTTGACCCTCGCTCTTGATTCCCTTTCAGATAACAAACCCCACATGTCCATTTTTGTAGCTTGGCCTATGACATCCCTATATGCTACATTTGTATTTTAAGTAGATTTACAACACAGATACTCTCATATGTGCTGTTAGCATAAAATTAGTTTCTCTAAGGAGGCTTTGCCCAGAGACCTGAGAAAATGGAAGTTTTTGTTTTTTAAATGTTTAAAGATTATTTAATTTTTACATAGTATTAGATGTTTCTAATTGGGTTGGGAAGGTGATATTTTGTTTTGTGTTTTTTCCATTATGCCATGTCTACTCACAAAAACTTAATAATCTGGTAAACTAAAAAGACCAAAAGCCAGCATACCCCTTTACAGTCCAAAATTATGCTTGTATGGGACAAAAAATGTGGGGATATATGTATCAGTGCTTCCATTATTAGTCATCCTTTGTTTATACCTAGATTTATGGGATTCTCCAATTAAAAGGCATTTCTAAAATTCTATTAAAATTCTTTGGTCTCAAAAACATTGAGAGTTGAAAATTTTTTTCACCAAGGTCATACCATTTCCACAAAATACACAAGCTGGGTGAATTTCTGGGATGTTAGGCCACTGAAGAATTTTTAGAGGGTTTATGACACTTTTACTCTTTTTATGTCCAAGCCACTCAAAAATGACAGACTTCCAGCAAAATCCCTCTGTGGAAATCAGACACTAATCCTGATCCTTATCTCAGACTCCTCACTGTCACGGAAAACATTTAAGGATGTTATAGGAACAGTTAGTAAATGAACATAATAGGCAATCCATAGTGTTTTTAAATCTATACTATAAAAATTATGTTCATGTCATGTAACTTGCCTTAAAATATATTATACATATAAAATACTATGTTAAAATTAAATATATAATATGTCAGCTGTAAAGGTGAAAAAGTAGCTAACTAAAAGTTCACAAATAATCTTTTTTCAGATTTTGTGTGTTTTCTCCTCAGCCAAAAGCCTCAAGATTCACTTGCAGCAGCCTACCTCTTCATTTATGTTGGATTGCTCTTTAAACATTAGAATATCTTGTAATAATAAGTTAAAGATTTCTCCTGACACAAGTCATTGTTGATTTCACTGTTATAGGGAAAAGGCTCTAGGGCGGCAGATAAGGCTGTTGCCATGGTGATGAAGGAGATACCGAGGGAGGAGTCTGCTGAAGAAAAGCCCCTCCTAACTATGACATCACAGGTGGGCAGACCCATAGGGTTCCTGTAGGAAGCTGACATATGTTAATATATCAGACATTGTGATTTTTAACTAGCAAAAAAAAAAAAAAAAAAAAAAAACCATTAACTTGAACCAATTTTTAAAAGACACAGTTTCAATGAAACAATTATACAATATAAAATGAAAAACAAAATTGCTAAAAAAAAAAGGAAAATTCCATCATTTAGTTATTTGTGGATATTAATTTTCATTACTCAACTTTAGTTTTTAAAAAATGTATGTGCAAGTAAACCATGTTGCTTCTTTATAAAGGAATCTTGTTAACAACTTTGGGAAAGAAATAACAATTAAGCTAATGGTACATTTGAACAACAACAACCAAAAAAAAAATCAAATTCCTGTGAATAAATACAAGTTCTATTGTATACATATGTCAGTTTACCAGTAGAATATCTAAATTTTCTTAAATGTTAAATATATTTATGTTGTGACTATGCATACTACATATATGTCTATACATATTTATGTGGATAACTAATTTACAGGAATGAGCCAGAAGTCCCTGAGTCCCCATGCAGAAAATGGCATTTATAACCCCTCTTATACTTAGTGACCTTGACAACAAAAATACCATCTCTATTATAAGCGCATGAGAGCCATTTTCAGCATTTATTATAACAAGTATAGAAAAAACTTTGCATTTGTATGCAAAGACATGCTGAGACTGTGAATCCTGTATGTCCTCAGGGACTTTTGAAACACCCTGTAAAATCCACATAAATATGTATAATATACTCATCACCACTCTGTGGAACTATCAGTTTTAAATTCTTAAATGAAAAATATTTTTACTTGCATTTATCTTATAATTTAGATTAGATTGTTATCTTAAACATTTCTTTTTCTCTGTAATGCAATAGTAAATGCAGTGATTCAGTTCCAATTATATGAACATGTCTAGAATTAGAAACATGTCCATTTACAGTCCTCATGAAAGGCATTTATATCAAAAGCTAAATTATGACAACTTATTTTTAGAATATCATCAGATCACATCCCCAGCTGCTGCCAACATGTGTGGATTTATTTTATTCTAAACACTGTGTTGTAAGTAATGAAAATCATAACAACATACAACAATCAAAATTGAATAATAAAAAGGTTATCAAAGATTCCTAGGACTTTGGGATAAATTTTATATTGTGAGTTTTTTATCCATAAAGAAGAGATGCTTCTTCCCAATCACACATAGTAGTAGCAGTTAGAAAGAAATTTGCTTTCTATTTACCTAGGTGTCCATTCTTTACTTAACTTACATAGTAAAACATATACAGTTTTACATTGATCTCCTGCCCTTTGTAGAATCCACGTCCAAGATATTCAGCTCACTGTTCCTCAGGTGAATGTTGTGGGAGGTGAGAACTAGTTGGGAGTTCTTGGTTAACGACAGCCATGTTCATCAGTAGATGAGAGCTACCCAGATTTGCCATTAGCAAATGCTAATGTGCTGTAACATATCATTCAGAATATCACAAGTTAGGACAGGCTCCAGCACCCAAAATTCTTTTCCCTAAACCATGCACTGCTATATGCTTTCCAGTAATCCCTTTCAAAGGTCCAAAATTGCCATTATAACCTAAGCTTGAATTTAAAATTTAATGCAAAAATAAGATTTTTGATTTTTTAATTTAGAAAAGAAATTGTGATTATTACCATTTTTTCATATTCAGAACATTTGTGTGTAGCAAGTTCCTTCTTTAATCCCTGTCTAATGTTGCACTGACTGTTTTTGAGGTACTAGTTACAATTTTACTGCATGAAGATTATGTAATGCTTTCTTTGATGCATCATATTCTTGTTGCATACTGGCTAGTTTATGAATCAGCAAACCGAGTTCTGATTCATAAAATGTAATGCACCTGTTGTGTTGATAATTTTATGGAATTAATTCAGTGACAGCTGTAATACAATTATTTCTCAGTCAAATGCAGCTTTATTAGTTGACATACTTTTTCCACTATATACAAGTGGCTTCTTCCCTGCTATGCACCAGTGGCGTGCACAAGCCAAAAAGCAGCAGAATGATCTGAAAAAGTGAGTACTTCTCATAGCAACCATAGCATCCGATCTGTGTACCATACCACATTCTTACTTGTTATCCTGTGTGAATGTATTAGTGTCTTGAAACATGTTTGTCCCAGCATCTCCTGTAAAGCCCCTTATGACATAGCACTACATACTACTAAATACATTGACTCATCCTCATCACTGGTATGTCGATGCCAGCTGCTCATTCATAGATTCCAGATATGTCTGAAGCTAATTGCTGCTCTCTCCATAGTGTCCTTAGGACAATCATAACTGGTTAAATACAAAATAAGTTCTTGAAACCCTGGGTCCCTAACTCATTTAATAACTGTTCAGTCAACAGGTTGTAAGTGTAGAATAGCTTATATTGAAGAATTTTTTTGTATTATGTGATTATTACAATCACTTTTAGAGGGATTTAGCCAAACATACTCCAGTGAAGTCATTTATAGTACACTGAACAAATCGAACTAAAACAGAAGAGCTGGCCAGGTGACCTGAATTCAGAAATTGCTGGGCCCCTGAAACTTGCTTTTTGTCTAATTTAATTCTTAATTCTGCATTAACAAACAGTATATCAAGCACTTCGTAGAAGCTCAGGTTCATGCTGTCCTAGACTAACACTTTAAGTCAAGCACTATGTAAACAAGTGTGCATTGATGAAAGGTCTGAAGGAAAAATAGTATGCCCTCAAGTCTTTGGGGAAAAAAGTTTCTCTAGGCCTGTGCTGTCCAACACAGGATATTGAATGCTTTGTGGCTCCCCACGATTGAGATGTGCTCAAAGTATAGAATACACACCCGATTTTGAAGACTTAGCCCCAAGGAAAGTAATATAAACTATGGCATTAATAATGTTTATATTGATTACATGTTGAAGTCATCATTTTTGGATATATTGGGCTAAATAAAATACATTCTTAAAATTATTTTTCAACTTTCTTCAATTTTTTAAAAGTGCTACTAGAAAATTTTAAATTATCAGGTTCTCATGACAGTTCTATTGCATAACACTCCTCTAAACTATAATAGTATAAGTTAATCCAATTTGAGGATAGAAGGAACAACTCTGTACCAAAGGACTGATTATATCATAGAAAAAATTATTTTTCTTTATGAGAATGAAATTATGTTAGCAAATATTTTTTTCTCATAAGGAACCACCAAAAGTTTCCATTATAACCACATCCCCTGGTACTTTTTTTTAGCAAGATATATCCCATTCATTTCTTGTTATAGGGCACAGTATCTTAAAACTAAGTGTTTCAGATGTCTTCTTGCTAAGGGATTTTTTTTTTTTTTTTCAAACTCAGCCTGTGTTTCTATCCATCCCCACTCCTTAAACCCTGATACTGATACTATTCTTGTGTCTGATAAACATAAAAAGAATAATGTCCTTGATCGAAAAAACATTCTCAAGGCTACTAAATATAGCCTTGTTTGGATTCCTATTACCAACCTGAAACAATTGCTTTATGTTCTCCTGCCCGCCTCCGTGTTAGTACTACCCAAGCTGTAAACAGTAGTATCTGTTCATTTCCCCATGAAGAGAGTCACATTTTTTTAAGTCTTACTATTCTGTCAAAAAAAATATTTATAGGTTGACATTTAGATCAAGTCAAAGAGTTGAAAGTGATTACATGGTTATCCTTTACTAGAAGCGCCCCTGGGGCCCATATTAGGAACTGGGGTGGGGGGAGGGGAGCAGAGCAGAACTGTTAGTACTATTACCAGCTCACAAGAAATTAATTCTGTCGGGTGTCAGAGTTACTATGACAAAACTCTCAAAGTCTGAATACTTAAAGGATGCATACTAATGATTTAGTTAGTTGTCTTGTCTTTTCAATGGATTGAGTCAGTTAACTCAGTTTTGATAAGGTCACTATTTTGACGGGCATCGCACAAATTTCTAAACTTGCATAGGACTAATAAAGCCATAAACAAGTAGTTCAATTACAAAATTATGAATGAAAACCTACTTAAAAAATGACACATACTTTAATCAACAATATCACAAATAATAAAGGAATTTTCAAAATGCATAAAAATGTATCTGTTAAAATCATATTTATATTTTTACATAGAAAATATCTTAATTTTTTCCTATTATTTAGATGAGGTAAGAGAGATGGTATATAATTACAAATTTTTTAAGTCAACAGTTCAACTGAGATACTTGTCAACTGTTTTTTTAACTTACTAGCTTCAGTGTTTTAACTTTTAAAATTACTCTTGAAGTACTAAAATGTCTAAAACTAAACACAGAATATTTCACTTTAAACCAAAACAACAGTTTGAGATCATCAACCTGAAGTGTGAAAGTATGGGATAATGGATTATTACCATTTACAGACCTTGTTCTATCATGTAAAATGTATTTTGGTTTAGAGTTAATTCTTAGTGAGAGAAGTTATCACAAACCCTTAGGTCTGTATTTTTTAATGGAACACCTAAGCAATGCATTGTTTAAAGGTAAATAAACTTAGACTGAAGTCACAAAACAGACTATACAAACATACACTGGAGTTAAGTAACAGGCAGTGTTTAAAGGCAAAATACTCTACTTTCATCTTGGTTAAATATTCCCCTGTAGCTTAGATTACATAATAATTTAATTTTTTAACACTGAAATTAGAGAAATTCAAGTTGAACTAAGGCAAATGCATATTTAGATAAAGTTTTAAAATAGGAAATAATTTATTAAAGCTGGATGTGATCGTCTGCATTCTGCTCAATACTAAACACAGTATTGATATAAAATAAGAAACAATTTGGTCCCATGGTGGCTAATATTAGCCACATCAACTGACCAGTCTGAGTCATAAGTAAATTGAAGGCATTTGACTGAATATTTCATTCACAACCTATGATTACAAGAAAGTGTAAAGGTTCAATAGTCTGTTGAATTCTGGGTGACCGGGAAACCCCTCCATGCAAGTGCTCAACTGTCTTCTTACTCCTGCAGTTTTCTTTCGTTTCCATGCCCACTGACCACATAAGGTTTTCCCTCAAATCTTCAAATTTGGATCTCTGATTTAAAATCCCTGAGTTAGGTAGTGTCACTGGCCTCCCATTCGTATTGGTCCATTTCCTTCTTCCAAGGATGGCGTGGGGCAGACCTATGCCCTTATTTTTCTCATTAGGCATTCACTCTTTGCATCCTTGACTATTTGGTAGAAGCCTTGCATCTGGAAATGAACCTTTAGGTAACTCTAGTTTTCCAAATTTTTAAATGATGTGACTCTGAGGGAACATGGACTTAGATTTATGGTTTAAAGCCTGCCAGGAAATTGGTAGACATTTCTGAGGACCACCAGCCTCTCTGTGAGTTGATCAAACCCAGTATGAAATTGAGAATGCTCATGTAATCTTTCTTTTGTGCAATTCACCACTCAGTTGGACTATAAATCAGTCAATATTTATTAAACTGCTGCTATGAGATACAAAAGTGAACTGGATAAGATCTCTACCCTCAAAGAGGTCATAGTCTAGTAGGGGAAAAACAGGTAAAACTAAAAATCTAAAACTGGGTAAAACCTGGGAATGTGGAGATGCCGTAAGAAGGCCCTCACTGCCTAGTACTGAAGAAGGTTCCCAGACGACGTGCTGGTGGGATGGGGTCCTGAAAGAGGAGTGAGAATCCATCACCATTAGAAAGGCTTGAACTGATTCACATCCTGAGAAGAGGAATAGAGGAGGATAAGAAATGACAATTTTACATGTAATCAAGGGAGGAGACAAAGGCCTTAAAAACTAATGAAGTGGGTCATTTTAACTCAGATATGATAATCTGAACCAAACTGCAATCACTCTAACTTAATTATTTAAAAAAGTGGAAACCTTTTGACTCACCTTTTATTATTTTTTATAACATCGATATATTCTGTACTCAAAGGATGAAAGGAGGTAAGTTCACAAAGCATTTTCAAACTGAAAGAAGTAATTCTCAGAGAAAGTCAGTAAGTCATATCCTACCACTGAATAAGGAGAGAATAAATGGCATACAATTTGGAAGCAAAGCTGAGGGGAACTCTGGGGGATTCAGTTCAGTTTGCAATTGTCCTTTTTGACCTGAAAGATTTACTTATTCTCAAGTCACCACAGGAAAACCATAAATTTGTTTGAAAATGGGGAGGGGGACATGTGAAAAGCTATTCTTATCTATACAAATACAAATAAAATGGGGCTTAGTCTAGCTAAAATAATGATTCCCAAATTCATCAGTTGAAGACACAATTCAAAATTGGACTGTTTGAGATAGATATTTTTATATCCTCAGTTTCTGCAAAGTCACTGTCCCATTTGGTAGGCATTTAATGATCCTCTTGTATGAAAACATTCTATTTGAAGTTGTGAAGGATATAAGTATGAGTAGGATATAGCCTCTGACCTCAGAGCTTGTAAGAAAAGGTTTCATGATATTTCTTGTTTCATCTTCCATATCTCCCTCAAAACCAAAAAAAACTTTCAGTTCCCAAATTAGCTTTTCATGATATCTGAAATCTGGCCCTTCATCTTTTTCACCCCAGAGATCTGCCACCATCCCCCACTCCAACCCCAGCATTTTCCAACAGTCAGACTGTGCTCCACTTTGAAAGACATGGACTCAGAAAGTAGTCTGTTATTTCACCTTTGATTTGTATTTATGTAAGAAAGCCACAGAAACAGCTCAGTTATGGGAATTGGGCAGACCTAACAACTCCATCAGTCTGGGAGTGACGTGTGCTGAGAAACTGGACAGTAGGAGTGGAAGAGATGCAGGCCTTATGAGGCAAAGGAGAAGCCATGGGTTTCTGGGTTCCCGAGGGTCTCCCTGAACAACCTTCTCTTTGGAATTTCTTTCTTCCTGTGCTGAGAAAATCTGAGAATGCTACAAGAGCTTTCTTCAGAAAATAAGTCTGAAGTTTCATGAAGACAGAGGCTCCAAAAAAATCCTATTACCTTTGACAAACAGACCTGGCTCCAAAAAAATCCTATTACCTTTGACAAACAGACCTGCCTAAAAGGACAAGACCTCTCAATGAACTGTGCCTTTTCCTTTGTTTCCCATTTAGATGTCTATGTCGACAAGGGCCTTTCTAGAAATCTTTTATCAAAATCAGACTGTAATTTTTTAGTGTTTACAGCTAAAAGTATCTGCAGAGATCTAACACCCTGGTCTTCTAAAACTATAGTTAATTTAGGCCCGTTCCACACATTTACTCACAGAGCTGTGATATAGGAATAAATTATTAGTCCCTGTTTTTACAAAGGAATTTAAGTATATCCAAGATGAAGAAACCAATAAAGAAAATAAGACTTCATTTTCATTTTATATGTCTCTCAAAATACAGCCTCACAAATCAGTATTTAAAAATCTAGAGATTTTTCGGCACATCTTTTTCTTAGAACAAGTAGAAAGCTAGATGGCTATGCCCATTTTAAGAAAGGCCAATCTAAAAACTCCTGAAAAACTAAGATAGTTAATTTAGGAATTAACCACTTGCATATCATGAGTATATTTCTTCCCTTAACCATGGAAACAGAACTTAAGGAAGCCTGGATTCTAAGAGGGGCAAAATAACTGAAAGTAAATAATTGACTGCCACTGAAAATCACACTTAAGTATTTCTGAAATTAGAGAACAAGCCAATGGGAAAAGACAACTGAATGGATAGAAATCTGTTTTACACATAGACTTTCAGAAACATCTCTACTGGATACCTGTACAGTTAATATAAGTATTTTCTACTCTCCCCAATAATGCTTGTCATGCACCACAAAAGCATCCTAAGGAAATGTAAGGAAGGATGACTTGAGCTTTTTAAGAAAGAGAGGAGAGGAGAACATTTATCCACATACATACAGATCTCTGTGTGTGCACTTAATCGCATAATGCCGACTGCCCACCCTAGCCAGAAGGTGTCACCTCAGCGGCTGAGCCCACTCTTCCAGGTCTCAGTAATGTTTTATCCATGTGAAGAGTAGGAACTGTGATTCAAGAGGTGTCATTTTCCACATATTAGAATTTAGAGAATAATTCTAAAACAGATCTAGGAGAAAAAAAAAAAGGCTTGAGCTTTAAAAACTGAAGTTGGCTGCATCGAAAATATGTTGACAGTGCTAAAAGGCTCATTCCCCATCCCTTGGTATTTTTTTTCTTTTTTGCCCCTCCCTATTTATTTATTTATTTGTTTATTTATGTATTTATTTATTGGTAGGCTTGCTATTCTCATTTTGTTGCAAGGCTGCATTGTAATTCACCCGATTCTGCAGTTTAACAAAGCCCTTTGATACCTGTGTTCATTTGTTCTCAGCTGGTGAATGAGCAGCAAGAAAGCAGACCCCTCTTGAGTCCCTCCATCGATGACTTTCTCTGTGAAACCAAATCGGAGGCAATAGCAAGGCCAGTAACGTCCAACACAGCCGGTAATTCTTTCGCTTTTAACTGATCCTCAAGTAGAGCTCATTTTCACTACAGCGAAATGCAGATTTTCTTTCTGTGATGCGTCTTCAGTAAGAGTAATGTTTGCAACGAAACGAAGGTTGAGGACATACGCTCTTCCACATAAACTAACCCATCGCTTTGTATTCTAAAAGAACCTGCAATGTATTTACCCGCCCAGCTTCGCTGAACAGTAGCGTGCCGTTATTAGCAATGAATCATCTCTCTCTGCTTCTCTCCATCTTTGCATCTCAAGTCATATTACAAGGAACCTTTCAAACAAAAGCATCTGCTTCAGAGTAAGGTTTTTCAAAGTTCTGGCTGGAAATATTGTGTATGACCAAAGTCGTGTAAGGTACAATGTAGGCAGCCCCTTCAAGTGGGTTGAAATGACAACATTAAAAGTCCTAGAGATTTGAAACGTTATAGAGCCAATTTCATTTTTCTGTCATGTAAATGTGTTACTTGTTTCCTCTTAAGACAGCTTATTTGAAGGGCCTTCTGTAATTAAACCTACCCAAACAGTGAACTGTCATCTGTATAGGCACGAACCTGTAGACACTAGTAAGCGTTCATCCAGGGAGCGGATGCAGAATGCCACTGGGATGAACCACGCCTCCCTTGGTCCCCTCTGCATTTTCCAATTCTCACTGATGCTATAACTAAGTCGCTTAGTCAGGGCTTACCCTGAGGGAGCTGCATAAGATCTGATGCAAACGCTACTTCCCACCTTCGGTGTCGGAGGCAGCCTTTCTGCACTGATTGTATTCTGTCAGCGTTCACATCCAAGGGCACGTTGTTCAAATAAGGATGAAAAAATGACGTTCAGAGTCAAAGAACAAAGGCTATGTGGGACTGCAGGAGAGCGTTTAATGGAGCAAGGAGAGAACAATGGTGTACTTACAGTCTTGTTCAGTGCATTCCATTTCTCCATCTTGTCCTCAGCTTGCTGTCGCCTGCTATATTTCCATTATACTTTTTAGTAAGTGAAGAAAATCGTGGGTGAAGGAAATTGTGATTTTTCTTAAATGCTAAAAATTGCAACAGCAAAAGTAATTAACACAAGTTAGAGGCACTTCATGCAGGAGTGTAGTCTACGGTCTCTGGGGTCAAACTTGGCAGCGTCAAACCCCTGCTGTGCCACTTAGCGGCTCTTGTCCTTGGGCAAGTTGCTTAACTAAGTCTGTTTGAACAGGAGCAACATCTATATCTCATAGGTTACTTGGGAAGATGAAATGAAGCAATCTATGGAAGCCCTTCCTTAACACCATGTAAGCTCTAACAGATGGTGCCATTACTGCTAGATATCAGTTTAGAAAAACAGTGTACCCAACACTTCCCTTTTCAGATGCATTAACTTTCTTTCTACCACACCGAAGCAATCATTTTCTAATTTCAACTATCACTTTGAGCGATCAAGCAAATAAAATTGTATTTGGTACATTTAAGCAGGAAATTAAGCAAGTTCCAATCCTACCAGATCAGATTTATCCTCCTTATCTATGAAACTGGAGCTCACCCCTCCAAAACTGGAGAGCTACCCTTAGAAAAATACAGAGGATACTTGTGTCTCTAATTTCAGGAAAATCCATGAGAATTGGATGCACTGAGAAGTTCCCACTGTTCAAAAAAAAAAAAAAAAAAGCTGCAAAGCATAGAATTCTTAGATCTTAATTCCAGTACATTCTGCACTTTCCAGCTCCCACTGATGCGAAAACTAAGTCATTTAGGAAGGGCCCACCAAAGAGAGCAATCAAAAGCCACTTTTCACCTTGATTTTTCTAACATATAAAAGAGACAAAATATTGGAGGAAAGAACTCAAAAGAATATGTAATTTCTTATGATTACAATACTACAGTATTGCCTTCCACATTCATTTTCTAGGCTTTTATGACAAAATACCATAAACTGAGTGGATTAAACAACAGAAACTTATTGTCTTACAATTCTGGAAGCTAGAAGACCAAAATTAAGGTGTCAGCAGGGCCATCCTCTCTCTGAAGGTGCTCAGGAAGAAACTGTCCTAGGCCTCTTCCCTAGTTTCTGGTAGTTCCTTGGCTCATGGCAGTGTGACTCCAGTCTTCATATGACATTCTTCCTGTGTGTGTGTCTTCCTGTGTGTGTCTGTCTCTCTATCCAGACTTCCCTTTTTTATAAGGACATCCGCCATATTGGATTAGGCGCCTACTCCAATATGACACATCTCAACTAATTCTATTTCCAACAGCCCTATTTCCAAATAAAGTCACATCTCAAGGTACTAGGGGGTTAAGACTTCAACATATGAGTTTTTGGGGGGAACACAGTTTAGTCCACAACACCCTGCAAAGCAGAGGTTCAAGAAAAATGGTATTTTGAGACTGTGTGGTTTTCTTTTCTTGTCCTCAGCACTCAGTACATCTGGGTCACACAGATTTTTATCCTGAAAGAATACTCTTGTTTGATAGTATTTTTTAATCTTAAAAGTATATCTCAAGTCAGAAACACTATATATTTTTAATACCTAAAAATATTCTTTTGAAAAAATATTACAGAACCCACTATTTGGTATCTCAATATGCAACATTATTATACATCTTTAAACAGGAAAAATTTTATCATACAAACCCCTTGGAAAGAATTCTAATCCGGTCCAATAATTTTATAGCTAAGGTTTCTGGGCAAAAGATATAGTTATCATTTTCTGTCCAAATTTTTAATAAAAAATAGTAATTTTAAATATAGCATTGTCATTTTATAGAATAGTATGAAATTATATTGAGAAACCAGGACAGTCATTTAACTCCAAGTATCTGTTACATCCCAGGTATTATTTATATCTTTAGACTTACAGAATGGATATTAAACAATTTTGGATGGGGCGCCTGGGTGGCACAGCGGTTAAGCGTCTGCTTTCGGCTCAGGGCGTGATCCCGGCGTGATGGGATCGAGCCCCACATCAGGCTCTTCTGCTATGGCTCGAGCCTGCTTATTCCTCTCCCACTCCCCCTGCTTGTGTTCCCTCTCTCGCTGGCTGTCTCTATCTCTGTTGAATAAATAAATAAAATCTTTAAAAAAATAAATAAATAAAATAAACAATTTTGGAGTAAAATATGGAAGAAAACCTGCTTCAAGTTTATACCAAATCAATCAAGAAGAAATTTGAAGAACTTTATGTTAAGAGAGGCATTTATACTTGGCTTTTTCTTCTAATGAAAAAATAAAGCTACTGTGCCACCATCATAACATTTACTTAAATATCTAAGGAATATAGTTCTTATATAAATTAGCACAAAATACAATATAGATAATATTTATCTCTTCCAAATGATAGGGTTTTTTTCCTCTACTGACTTTAAGAGAACATATCAATCTTCTGCCTCATAGAAGTTCTAAATTATAATCTTTTTCTTAAGGATCTAATTACCTTTTTTACTTTCTGCTTGTTCCTACATCAGGATTAACTTTTTGTCATCCCATAGTGATAATAGCAAGCAGATCAAATAAGGATGTTTTTAATTTCTTTGCCCTTAATACCCTAAATTATCTTTTAATTCATCTGAAATCTAGATGATAGCTAATTCCTTGGCCCTCCCAAACTGTATCCCTAGATGGTAGGTAGGCTAAGATCATTGCTAATATCCTTGATTTTAAAAATGACAAATAAATATATATTATGACAGATGCATATAACAAATGCTCAGAACGTGACTAGACAATGGATGTTTTAAGATCATGATTACGTTATAGGACAACTACTTACTATAAAATTTGCAATAATAACTTGTTAGTCTGTAATCTCCCAAAAAATCTAACATATGTCAAAGTACAGGAAAGATTCTTGCCTAAAGACCAAGTAAAACAGGAGGTCCCTAGTTTACATTTATCAATCTGCATGATCCAAAAGAATTTTATCCCTCATCTTGAGCCATTAGATGGATAGTTACTATAGAAGAAACATTTTTCATGGTTTAAAAAAATAATAATTTCATTCCTTGATATAAGACCTGTATACCTCTATAAGAGACCCATATATGGATGGGAAGAGTTGCCCTTAACAAAGTTCACACTCCTGTCACAGCCACCTAATTATATATTTCAATTGCAAAATTAGTGTAATATTTACAAAATACATTTTTATGAACCCCAAGTAGCAGTGAATCCAATGGCATGCTTCTTGAGAGAACTTAGAAATTGGGAAGTAGCTTGGGACACCTGGGTGGCTCAGTCAGTTAAGCATCTGCCTTTAGCTCAGGTCATGATCCCAGGGTCCTGGGATTGAGCCCCGCATCGGGCTCCCTGCTCAGTGGGGAGCCTGCTTCTCCCTCTCCCTCTGCTGCTCCCCCTGCTTGTGCTCTCTCTGTCTCTGTCAAACGAATAAATAAAATCTTTTAAAAAAGAAGAAGAAAGAAAGAAAGAAAGAAAGAAAGAAAGAAAGAAAGAAAGAAAGAAAGAAAAAGAAGTTTGGGAAGTAGCTTTAATTACATAATCCAATAAAATAAGCAAAAATTCTTTGAATCATTTAAGTGCCATGTATCTATTTGACATCACTGGCAAAATCCTTCCTAAGGGACTTTGCTTTGTAGCCTCTATATTAAAGAATACTTGTTTCTAGAATGCCAGGGTAGCTTACAAAACAGAACAGAGTTCCCATCAGCTCCTTGTGGCACATCCTGTGACTGCACCAGTCAGAGCTGTCCCTTGATCTGTCCTCTCTGACCACTCCATGTAGATTTATTCATTAAAAGAAATTCACTAAAAATCTAAGGCTCATTATCCTATAGTGGTGTAAATAGCATTGCGCTTACCATCAAAGCATCAAATCAGAGCTTCATAATAGGTGTTATTCTTCCTGTTTTAAGCAGCCTCACTTCCCACAGCCCAAGTATCCCAGCATTTGTAAACATCTTTGGCACCCCATAGGAGCCTTCCAGTTCAATAGGTTGTGGTCTTCAATCATGTCTCCTTGAGATAAATGGAAACAAATACTTACATATCATTTTACAGCTTCCATCTTCAGGAAATTCCACCCAATGAAAGTAGGTGATAAAAAAAAGTGTCTAAGATTATCAGCTATTTAAATTATGCCTTGGACTACCCAAACTGCCAGACAATTGGGAGCTAAACAAAAAAATAATCAAAGCCATATCAACGGAGTCAGCACATTGCCTCCAATTTCAGATAAAGTCTAGTGAGGACTGGTGACAAACACATGCTTGGGAGTGACAGGGCCGGTGTTTGCATCCTGGCATGGAAACTGACCTAGGAACTGTGTTAGTTTCCTATTGTGGCTCTAACAAGTGACTGCAAGTTTAGTGGCTTAAAACAACACAAACGTATTATCCTACAATTCCGGAAGTCACTAGTCTCTAAAGGAGAATTTGTCTCTTTGCTTTTTCCAGCTTCTGGGAGTACCTGGAATTCCTTGGCATGTGGCCCCTTCCTCCATCTCCAAAGCCAGCAACATAGCATCTTCAAGCTTGTCACTCTGTCTCTCTCTCTCTGTCTGTCTCTCTCTCACTCTCTCACACACACATACACACATACACATTTTCACATCCACTGTAAGAGGTGGTTATCTCAATTTAGACGCACAGATTCTGGAACCCAAACTTTCATGTATCTAAGAGAATTTTTTTTTTAATTTTGTTTATTTATTTATTTATTTATTTGAGAGAGAGAGAGAGAGAGCACAAGCAGGGGAAGCAGCAAAGAGAGAGGGAGAGCAGGCTCCCTGTTGACCAGGGAGCCCGATGCTGGACTCAATCCCAGGACTCTGGGATCATGACCTGGGCCAAAGGCAGACACTTAACCAACTGAGCCACCCAGGCACCCCCCCCCCTTTTTAAGAGAATTTTTAAAACTGGGTTAAGAAGATCAGCAGAGCAAATATCCCCTTCCATGCCGAGATAGGCCCCTTCAAATTTCATATGGAACAGTGAGATCCTTTACTTCTAAGTCTTACTAAAGTGCGTATGTGTGCAACACACACACACACTCGCACACACACACAAACACACACACACACACTTGTTAAAATGCAATTTGTCCTCCTCCAGAAAGTAAAAGGCTGCACCCATCCTTCTATGTTTTTGAAATTGTAGTCCCTAGGGACGCTCTCAGCCTCAAAGCTTACCATTCAACCTCCAAGCCACCCCCTTCATCAACTGGATAACAAATAGGGCTTTTTGTGTGTGCCAAGCATTTGTTTCCCATTTGCTGGGCAAAGAACAAAGGAACAGAGAGCTCAGAATCAACACAGGAAGTGCCCAGGCCAGTTTGGAGAGGGAACAAATGTTGCTGAGCCAAATTGGAATTTGCATTTCACTCTTTTGGTAATTCATTTGTTCTGAATGGTGAGAAGCAGATATAGAATTAAATTAATACTCACCAGTTATTATTCCGTAACAAATGTACTTCCTATGTACGAGTAGACAAGTCCTATATAATTTGCTTCTAAAAGAAGTGTAGGAGCAAGTGACTAATTCCTAATTGTTTGAACAATTAGTAAAAAGACATATATGGCATTCCAGAGACTGTTATCCATTTCCTTCCTTCTATTATAAGGAAATCTTGGTGGGCCTAGAATCTCTGCCAACATAATAGTGGCCTGGAAATTTCTGTTAAACATTCAAAGAATATGAAATGTGTTACATCCTAGCCTATTTTGGCTGCTTGCCATGCTTAAATTTTAGACACCAAGCCAGGCAGCTGAGCTCTAAAAGCCACTTCTTTCCCTCTAGTTTGAGGTGCTTGCTGGCCACAAAACACTGCTCATATGTCAGAGCATCTTAGCCCTGGAAAGTGGCTCCCATCTCCTCGGGAAGACTCAGATGAGATAAGCTGATGCTTTCAGGCCATTTTCTGATAAATTTACTTCATAGCATCCTCTGTAGACCAATATCTTTGTCTCATTCTCTCTGTTTTATTCCCAGTGGTATTTCTCCTTTCTGTCAATGTACGGATCTGCTTCTTGCCCAAAATAGAAAAAAAAAATCAGGAAGATTGGAAGAGATCAACAAAAAGGAAAGAAAAGCATCACAAATTGGCCACCAAAGAATGGAAATAACATTTATTGAGTGCCTATTGTATGCCTGGCACTTTACACAGTCAATATACAAATTAGATAAGTTAATCTTCATATCCTACCTAAAAGACTTAATCTGCATTTTTCAGAGGAAGAAACTGAAACTCAGCGAAGTCAAGAAACTTACTTGGAGTCACGCAGCTAAGCAGGGGTAGAGCCGGGTCTTTCCTTAACATCCAACCACTGTGATTTATAACTGAAATCAGAAAACATGATTATTGAGAATACAGTTTGACAAACTATCCTAAGCATCCTTTGGGGTGGTTAGCTCATGAGGACAGTGTGGTACTAAAGAAATCCAGCTTGTGAGCTCCACTGAGCCCTGACCCTGCCTTGAGTGCAAGGGGGAAAGCACATGGAAAGAGNGTTGAGATATCAACAAAATCCATTCCCTACCAAGAGGACAAGACAGAAGTCAGAGAGGAGGAATGGTGCAGTCATAGTTGTAGACGGTGCCAGAAAGGGTTAACACCAGGATTTCTCTGTCACTTTGTTGACTTTCCTAAACTCGGTGAAGAGATCCCAGGCCAGGAAGCCACCAGGCCAGTTCAGAAGCCAGTGGCTCAGGTACTTGAGCTGGTGGAGAGGCAGGGCTGGAGGGATGTTCCCTAATTGAAATTTTCCATTTCTCAAGATAAGCTAGTCACACCCTGGTGACTTGCACTGTAAGAGAAAGAAGGATAAAGAGTTACAAAGCTTGCCTTTTTCATTCTCACCTACCTGCTGTGCATCTGAGCAAATTATTTCTGCCTTCGCTAGAGTATTTAATGCAACATAATCAACCTGCTAGGAAGTTAAAGTGTAGCCATTTTATGGTTTGTTACATTGAAATTTAAATCTGCATGTTAAGCAGCAGAGGTATTAACATGTGTGCCTGTTCATCAGCTACGGATTGTAAGATACTTCTCTAGTGTGAGCCCAAACACCAAGCCGCTTTCTGATTGAACTGCTTAATTAAATAAAAGATTATTGACAGCATTCCTTTATATCCTGTATACTCTAGTAGTCTGAAATTTAAAACACAAAGACATTAGAAACTTCTCCAAATCTTGCTCATAACTGTTTTGCAAACAAATCTCTAAATATGACAGACTCTTCTCTGGAAAAACTGTGTGCAAAATACACCTCTCAATAAATACGGCAAAACAATAAAGTAAATAGTACCTGAATTCCTATTCCATTTTATTATTTTGATTTTATTTAAACTTTCATCACTGGTAAGGTGGGTCTAAGTCCTATTTTGTGGGTTTGTACTGTGCCAAAGTAAAGGAGAACATGTAGCAAACTTCTCAGTCTAAACACAGACCATCTTTGGGGCACCTGGGTGGCTCAGTTGGTTAAGTGTCCGCCTTCGGCTCAGGTCATGATCCCGGGGTCCTGGGATCGAGCCCCGCATTGGATCCCCTCTCTGTGGAGAGCTTGCTTCTCCCTCTGCCTTCTGCTCCCCCTGCTTGTGCGCTCTCTCTCTTTATCCCAAATAAATAAAATCTTTAAAAAATAAATAAATATAGACCATCTTTATAAATCAATGGTGAGCTAACTTAATTTGATCATTCTAACCTACACTACAACCACAAAATCCTCTGCGCCCAACTGAAACCTATTTTTAAAAAATAATTTCAGAGCAGTGATTGAGCTTATCCTAACCTTTTCCATCTCTGATAGTATTGACCACAGGCTTAGATCTCCTAGACCTGAGTGAACCCGTCTCTCAAACCCAAACCAAAGCCAAGAAGTTGGAGGCCTCATCGAAAACCTCATCCCTCAAGAAAAAGGCTGATGGATCTGATCTCATCAGTGCAGATGCTGAGCAGAGAGGCCAGCCACTCCGAGGCCCGGAGACATCATCCTTAGATTTAGGTAAGGTAATAGCATGTGTCTGCTGCCACTGGCTCTTGCCTTAATACAAGGAAGTTCCACAAATGACATGAAAACCATGGGCAAAGGAGTAGAAAAGATTAATTCCATGAAGGAATGTGGGCAGCACACACTTCTTTTGTGCTTGAATTAAATAGCATTTGGGAAGCTCAGTTTTGCATAACTGATGTGGATTCATTCATTCATTTATTCAACCTACATGTGTTGAATTCTTGATAGATGGTAGGTGCCATATGAGGCATTGGAGTTACAAGTAAGAATGAGACATGAATCTTGCTCTCTAGGAGCATTCAGTCTAGAGTGGGAGCTCGCCTGTCGAGAGAGAGAAAGAGAGAGAGAGAACAGCTTTAACGCATAGTCCAGGAACAGCCAGCCGGAACATGTAACATGCAGGGGGATGTATCTAATACAATAATAACAGCTACCATTGATTGATGCTTATCACATCCAGGACTACGCTACATGATGTACATGCATTAGCCCGTTAATTCATCAAAAACTCAGGTTTTCAAATTTAAATAACTTGCCCAACATCGCAGTTAGTATGAGGAAGACCTGGAATTTGAGCCTAGTTCTGATTAACTTCAAAGCCCATACTTTCATCTACTCACATCTTCCTAGAAAGAAGAGCTTAACTTCATCTCATGGAACCAGTCAAATTAATGGTCTCCTTTCTCAGGAGAAAGAAAAGTGGCAGATAGTTTAGAAAACCAAAGGCAACATGTCCCCTCTCCCTTGCTGTGTCCCTCTCCGAGGCCTGTCTCTTTGGATGAAAGCTTTATAACTCTCTCCAATACTTCTTCACTATCAATGTGTTCTAGGTTTTTTTAGTTGTACAGATGAATAATGGAATTTATACACTCATATAAGGATATATTATTAAATGTGTTACAATATAACACAATAAACTTAAAAATGGAACTTTCATTTCTCTGCTTTTGAGAAAATGTCCCGTGAAGAAGTCATAAAAATACTTAAAGACCTTGGGAGGACACCGACGGCAAACCTATCTTTTTAGAAATGAAAAAACTGGCCCCCAAAGTTGTTCAAGTGATTTATTTACAGTCACACACCTGTTAATGAGAGTGAACCCAGCCAAGTTCCTTATCTGTAAGAATTAAACCACGGGGAGAAAATGGTTCTAGCATTCTCTTGGCTTTCTCCATTGCCTCCTTTCTTTCTATTCCCATTTTTCATCCCCTCTTTGATGAAAAATTAAGCAGTTTTACAAAATGCTGTGAAAAGTGTTCCAGTTCCTTCTCACCTCCTTTTAACAGTGAGGTTCATCTCTTTAAGTAGAATTTCTTTCTAGAAACATGCCAGAAGAGCCTCAAAGCCACTCCTTAGCTGGAGGCAGATGGAATAGTACTGCATATGTTCATTCCCATGGGATTCCATGGATTTATACACAGAATTCAGAATGCACATAGTTCTTGAAATTAATTCAGGTAAACAACTTGATTGTTTAACTAAAAGCAATTTCTCTTACTAGGTCTCATTTTTATTTAGCTGAACATGTTTTAATTAATTTTCATGCAATCTTAAAAAGTTGGTCTTGGGCTTAGGAGCATCAGTTGAGTGAATTTCACTTGTATAAGACTTCTTAATCTTGATTTCTCTTCTTCTCTCTATGCCTCATAATCCACTGTCCCTGTTACCCCTTTCCTATCTCCTTCATAGACATTCAAACACAACTGGAAAAATGGGATGATGTGAAGTTTCATGGAGATCGAAATAGCAAGGGGCATCCAATGGCAGAGAGAAAACCATGCTCATCCAGAACTGGGTCAAAAGAACTCTTATGGTAAGATAGTTGAATATCAGAAATAGCTAGTGGTGTGCCAGCTGTATGGGTATTTTTCCCGGGTACTGAAATAGCCAATGAGTTAAGTCAATCCAAATACTTGGTGCCATGTATAACTCTCTATGTATCAATGTTCATTATTGTGGCTTCTAAAACTAAGTATTTCATCTGAATTGTCAAAAATTCAGCCAAAAATGATTTTGGTAGATTCATAATTCAGTACTCAGTATTTATTCGGTATTTGTTGATAATCAATAAAAATAGGTTTATACATGTGTGTACATATGTCTGTGTATTCAATATATTACATGAATGGCAGTTAAAGTAGATGTTTCTGGTTACACAGGTAACCTTTTCTGACTATCTTAATCATCACTGTCCGATAATATACTAATTAAGAATAATCTGTGGGGGGTGCCTGGGTGGCACAGCGGTTAAGCGTCTGCCTTCGGCTCAGGGCGTGATCCCAGCGTTCTGGGATGGAGCCCCACATCAGGCTCTTTATTGAGCCTGCTTCTTCCTCTCCCACTCCCCCGGCTTGTGTTCCCTCTCTCGCTGGCTGTCTCTATCTCTGTCGAATAGGTGAATAAAATATTTAAAAAAAAAAAAAAAAAGAAGAATCTGTGGATGCCCATGAGAAAAATTGGCTGCCTGAATTTTCCCAAGCTTTTCAAGCTTCCTAAAGGACAGCCTGTCTTCTTCTCCTGTTTCCCCTTGCACATCTCCATTTATTATGACATTTCAAGTTCTATATAAAGATCAAATCACACCAGGGACACTTTGTGAGATGCTCCCCTCCCCAAAACACAATACTTTTAATAAAGCAGAACTGTTGGTAACAAAACTGAGATTGCGTTTATTTATTGTTCGTACATAATTGAACCGAATTCTAAATCCGAGATAGTTACACCTAACACATTGCAGCCCTTTAAATTTCAAAAGTGGTCATTGTAATAAATTATATAGAAGTTACCTTTTTCATCAAAATTCTGATGAGAGCTTTGTTATCATGGTTCTCAGCAATCCAAATTCACTAGGTTTCTTGACTGGTTTTCTAGCTGAGTTTGTTTCTTGATGGACAATTGATCTCCTTTATTCATCCCCTATAGGTCCTCAGAGCACAGATCTCAACCAGAACTAAGCGGTGGGAAAAGTGCCCTGAACTCTGAGTCGGCTTCCGAGTTGGAATTAGTGCCTCCAACACAGGTAACAAAAAGAGAGAGAGAGAGAGAGATTCTTTAATGAACCCACCTATTTTTTCTTTTTTCTTTTTCTTTTTTTAATTTAGAGAGAGAGAGAGAGAGATTGAGAGAGAATGGGGGGCGGGGGAGCAGGGGGAAAGAGAGAATCCCAAGCAGGCTGCACACCCAGCATGAAGTCCAAATGGGGGCTCAACCTCACGACCCCGAGATCATGACTGAAGCCAAAATCAAGAGTCTGATGCCCGAGAAGGGGGAATGAAACATGAGAGACTATGGACTATGAGAAACAAACTGAGGACTTCAGAGGGGAGGGGGGTGGGGGAATGGGATAGACCGGTGATGGGTAGTAAGGAGGGCACGTATTGCATGGTGCACTGGGTGTTATACACAACTAATGAATCATCGAGCCTTACATCGGAAACCGGGGATGTACTGTATGGTGACTAACATAATATAATAAAAAATCATTAAAAAAAAAAAAAAGAGTCTGATGCCCAACCGACTGAGCCACCCAGGTGCCCCAAACCCACCTTTTCTAATAGATAATTTATATCACAAATGTTTTATTTAGATTTTCACAAAAATTTTGAAGTATTTTTTTCTATAGGCTGTATTTCATATGCTTTCTCACTCAATAATCTGTCTCAATGCTTGATATAACTGATGATAACTGAGATAGATAACTGATTGGCTAGGACATGATGTAATGAATTCACTATATATTTAGCACTTTTTCTTTTTTCTACCATTTACTTTTCCATAATTTTGCAATACAAAATCTCTTCTACTCCAGTATTAGCAATATTTACACAAAAGAACACCAAGAAAATGACCTTACATAGTGAGTGTTCATTCATGTGTATGCCCTGTGGACCCAAGTACTTACATATCAGGATCCTTTCTGTCACATTAAAATAAATTTTATGTTAAGGAATAAATAATTATAGTATTAGCAGTAATGATAATACTAAGAGCAACCATTTGTGAGTAGCCACTAAGTACTAGGGACTTTACTATGTGCTTTTCGTATGTTATGTCTAATACTCACATAATCCTGTGAATTACTATTATCCTCGTTTTTTTCGAGATTTTATTTATTTATTTGAGAGAGAGAGAGCACAAGCAGGGGAAGGGGCAGAGGGAGGAGGAGAAGCAGACTCCCCACTGAGCAGGGAGCCCCATGTGGGGCTCGACCCAGAATCCTAGGATCATGACCCAAGCCACAGGCAGATGCTTAACAGACTGAGCCACCAGGTGCCCCTTATTAGCCTCATTTTAAGCATCCTTTAAAAAGTCTTGGTGAAGTCAAAATCTTTTTTCTGTGGTACCTGACTAATCACTGGTGGAAATATGGTATGAACCAGACCTGTCTGTCTACTGCTTAACCCTCAACTCCAGTGTAACTGGCTCGTCTATAACTAGTCATCTCCTTTGGGGAGGATGCCAAGAAAGCCAAAGTTAGTCTCAATTTTTTATTCGCTCACTTTATAAGGGTACAGCCTTGATCTAAAGCCACAAAGATCTCTGAAGAAATGTGTCCACATTAATGCCGTCTACAATCTAGTTGAAAATAAGTGACGTGAAGTGAGCAAGAGAAATTTTCTTGAGTTTACCAGATCAGATCTTGAAGCTAAGAGAGGAGATACGTTATCTGAGGTAAAGTAAAGGGTTAATTACGATAATAGCCAATATTACTGAGTGCTATGATAAAGTCTTCTAATACATGTTAGCTCATTTGATCCTGACAAATGGCTGTATGAGGTAAGTTTACCCCCATTTTATAGACGGGAAACTAAGACACACTGACATTAAGAAAATTGGCTCTGCACCCTAACTAGTAAGTGGCACAGAAGAGGACACACACAGATAGGAAATGTTGAGGAAATGGAAGCCCTCTGGAAACCTTTCTAGGCCACTGGGAGAACCACTCCCCATTTCTATATTCACTGGAGAGGGGTGGACATTACTGCTCCTGGACTCTGCTGGAAAACAAGTCAGCTCACTTCTAGAACAAATAAGCCTGGGAAGCTTAATGAATTACAAAGGTAGTATGAAAATGTATTTTCATCCTCTGTGTTCATTCTTAATGTATCTTTTTTAAAATTGATAACATTTATTAGAGAAACATTTCTTGTTAAGTGCATTAGAGATTTAGATTCAGCTAAAATAATTGGTACTGTTTCATAACCTGGATCCTTGGAACAATTTAATGTAGCAATGGAACATTTGTTTCTGCAGCGGGGGGAGATTTGGCACAGGTGGGCTGTTCTACACAACGCTGGAGGGGCAGAGGATCAGCTGGGGTCCTCGGTTGCCATGGAGACCTACAATGCATTTATCTTATTATTCCAATGACTGCTACTCTCCTGCTGGTTGTCTGATTTCATCCCACCACATTGTCCTTCCACATGCCCACTGGTGTGCCTTTAAGCAAACACAATGTGCTTTGGACAATATGTGTGAGATTCCCAATATTGTCCTCCAAAACACAGTTTAAAGTGCGCTGTGACAGTTCTCTGTCTAGGTAAATTGTAGTGAATCCTTTAGAGGGTTACCAATTATTTGTAAAGAATTTATCCCTTAATTTGGTTTTTTAAAAACACTGCATGTTGGGGCACCTGAGTGGCTTCCTTGGCTAAGCCTCTGACTTTTGGTTTTGGCTCAGGGTATGATCTCAGGGTCGTGGGATCGAGCTGCATGTCTGGCTCCGTGCTCAGCTCAGAGTCTGCTTGAGATTTTTTTTTTTTTTTTTTTTTTTTGGTCCCCCTCTGTTCTTCCCTTTGCTCGTGCTCTCTCTCTAAAATAAATAAATAAGTAAAAATTTTTTAAAAAACACTACATGTTTATCAAGATTTGCCTAAACTAAGAAAATTCATAATCTCCTAGTTTTAAGTCCAGCCTATGGTTAAATTAGGACAATTTAATGAATTAAGAGTTTAATCATCTAAAATATTAAATCACTCAAATAAAACAGCAAGAGAATGGACTGATTAATTGTAATAAAAGGCAGGAAGGTATTTTTACTGTAAGAAACATACTGCCCTTAAATATATGATCTCTCTAGGTAGATAAGATGATGAAGGTGGTATAAAAAATGAACTTAAAACTGGCTTGCAGGGGCACCTGGGTGGCTCAGTCAGTTATGCGTCTGCCTTCAGCTCAGGTCATGATCTCAGAGTCCTGGGATGGAGCCCCACATCAGGATCCTAGCTCAGCAGGGAGTCTACTTCTCCCTCTGCCCCTCTCCCCTGCTCCTGCTTGCTTCTCTCCCTCTCTCTCTCAAATAAATAAATAAACTCTTTAAAAAATAAAACTGGCTTGCAAACTATTCAAGTAAACAATTTCAGCTTACCAAAACTTGTTAGTGCTCCACTATCACACAGATGGCTTATGGGAAAATCGAGGAAATGTTTTCTTCTCTCTCAAGCCAACATAAACTATCTTAGGTTCAACAGGTGAGGAGCTATTTACGAGCTTTCTTTAAAAATCAGATTTCAAAAAAAAAATCATATTTCAGAATCACAAAGAAAATGGAGTGAATTCCTGTTAGCTCATTTTCTTTTCAAGATAAAGGAGAAAATGTAGTCTAGCCTCTTTCAAATAGTGTTTTAAGTACACTAATCAGAGTGGCAGGAAATTATAATAAATCATATAATCTCTAAGTATTTAAGAATAAAATTTCGTGACACTTTTGCAACTGTGTAATTAGTATTCCCTGGAGTTAATTGTTTAAAGGAATCATACAACCTGAAAACATTTGAAGAGTTGAAGAAAAACACAATTAATGATATAAAATTAGCTTTTTCCAATAAGTGGGTTGAGATAGTGGTGAGGCAAAAGAAAATGAGTCCAACTTTTGCTGGAAAGTGATGGTTCAAGCCTTTCTTTGTCAAGTCTGGGCACTGGAAGAGTAGCCCTGCGATAGGTTCTTGCCAACCTAAGTTGGACCTAACGAGAAGGTGCAGGAACCAGGCTCTCCAGTATTTAGTCATAGACATGCAACTCTGATTTCGCTGACTTTGGCACAACAAATGCTTCCTTCCATATTCTCATAATTCCATCAAGTTGGCAGTATCCCAAACTAGAACAATTGAGACTTTAAGATGTAAGTGCAGATATGTTTTCTAAATTTTTGAAGGAGCAATAAAAGAAAGGCATGCTAATAGCTGTCTAATTACATACCTCATGCATATAATATGAGATATTTCTAATATATTTTTTAAATTCTTACAACAGTCTTGGAAATTAATATCCCCACTTCTTACATGAGAAATTCATCTTAGAATTAGCTAAGGGGCAGAAGAGCCAGCACTCAAATCACACGCATCAGCTTCTAAAGCCCCTGTTCTTAACCACATACCACCTCATATCAGCCTCATCAAAGCTTATTCACCTGGGAGAACTCACAGACCATCTATTTCCCTTCCCACTGCAGCCCTGATTAGTCCTTACATTTCTAGGATTAATATGAGCTGAGCCATTTTAAAGAGTAGTTATCACTTTCTTCCAGAAACTTTGTAAGATAAATTAGGATTGTTGTCAGATCTGAGGCCATACACAATTTTGTGCCCCCCTCCCAAATTCCTTCTGAACCTCTTACTCTTTGAAATACTGACAGCTTGCATTTCGTTCCATTTCAGTTCAGCAAATGTGATTGAGTATCTACTATCCACAAGCCGTAAGTGAGGCAGTGAAAAGGTTAGAAGGAGGAATTCAATTATAGGAAGTACCAAGACCTTTATGTCTATTAGAAACAATTACACAGTACACTTCATAAATACAGTTTTGCTTGTTGGAAGACGGTACAGGAGCCACGTCGACATCCCTTTTCCCGTCCCGACTGTACACAGTGAGCTGCCAATGAGGAAAGAAGCAAGCGAAGATGGAAGGGAGGAGCAAAGAAAAGGCAGCAGGGCAAGAACCACGGGCAGGCGAGGAGGAAGGAAAGAAATCTGAGAGATCACTTTCAGCGTAGTAGGAAATCTGCACACAGTAGGTTCTCGACAAATACTTGCTGAAGTGGAAAAATAAGAGAATACTAACAAAAAGGAGAAACAACAACACTTTTCAAGATTAACAATTTGAAGGTAGTGGCTAATTAATGGTCAACTAAAGGGCAAATAAAAAGAAAATTAAAATACAAAAATAAAAATTAAAAAATGACAAGATTTTATTCTTTTATCATTTTTGAAGCTAGTTTCAAAGATGATTCTTAGTTATGCATGATTATAGACTGTCCATCTCTTTTCAAAATCAGCACTGCTACGCTTCCATGTTCTACAACGTAGAACATAGTGGGATGGAGATGGGGACCATACGCTGCCCGCCTTGCACAAAGCTCTAGGAATTTGCTCTTTGACACATAAGGTTCAACTTTTTTTGTGTACCTTCAACACTAAATGTCTGTTGAATGATTAAGGGGGGAAAAAATCATGACCCGCTCAATGAGGCATGAGTTTATCTGTTCTATATAAGAATCCAACCAGTCTCCATTAACCACTGACCAAAAGTGCTCTAAATACAGATAATTTTTAAATGACCTTCTCAAGTCACACCTGCTAAGCGCTAACCAGAAAGATGATGACAAAAGCCAAGTTTTATAGCACTTGCTGTGTACTGAGCATTTTGAGTGTGTCTTTACATGAGTTACTGTACTTGATTCTTATACAGACTCTGTAAGTGAATATACACTTTGCAGATAAGAATGCAGGGGATTGTAGGGGCGCCTGGGTGGTGCAGTCGTCGGGCGTCTGCCTTCGGCTCAGGGCGTGATCCCGGCATGATGGGATCGAGCCCCACATCAGGCTCCTCCGCTGGGAGCCTGCTTCTTCCTCTCCCACTCCCCTGCTGTGTTCCCTCTCTTGCTGGCTATCTCTATCTCTGTCAAATAAATAAATAAAATCTTAATAAAAAAAAAAAAGAATACAGGGGATTGTAGAGATTAAGTAATTTGTCCAAGGTCACCAGTTACTATTAAATCCAGCCAGGATTTGGCCCTAGGAGGTCTGACTCCAAAGATTATGCTTTTAACTACTGTGTTACACAGTGACCCAAAGTCAGCTAGTTATATTTTTCTTTTCTATAGTTAAGCAACACCCTTTCCCCCATCAATCTCTTTTGAAAAGATACTGTGAGCTTTTTAAACATGTGTTTGGGTGGGAGACCTCCAGCAGTAATGTAAAGGCAATTGTATAAGGACTGAAGGACTGACATTGAGGTTAGCCAACAGAGTTATTATGCTAGGACAACCACAGCCACAAATACAGTAATTTTCAAATCAAAACTTTAATCACAATCATAATTTTGAATAAAGAGAATAAAACAATATTCTTAAAGAGTTATTCTTCTTATCTTTTGCCTAGTGCTTATCATTCAGAACAATCAACAGCTGAGAGAACAAAATGCTTTCTTCAGAGAATGTAATACCCTAAAATCCAATTAGCCTAAACCAATTAAAATGGCTGTTTTTATTTTATTTTTTTTATTTTTTTTTAATAATGATTTTTTATTATATTATGTTAGTCACCATACAGTACATCCCCGGAAAATGGCTGTTTTTAAAGCCAAGGCCCTCCGAGGAGGTTGCTGTAACCGTGGAGCATTTTTCAAAATCATGCTATGAAGCAAAGAAATGCCCACGTCACGGTACCTTTGTGGACTCCAGAGTTCCACTTGCAAACACGTGAGGTCCGCCTCTAATCAGAAGCTCTCCGAGGGAGGTCCCTCCCTGGGCGGTAGCAGCATCACCTGGGAACTTGTTCGAAATGCAGATTCTGGGCTCCCACTCCCACACCTGCACCCACTGAAGCAGAAACCCCAGATGTGGTGTCCAGCAATCTGGGTTCGGACGAGATTTCCAAATGCTTCTGCTGCCCACTCAAGCTCGAGGACTTCTAATACAGCTACTGCGATACCAAAACAGCCGTGACTCAAGTTTATGGCTGTTTAGTTGTCTTGTTTACCGCTCCTCTAGTTACGTACCTAAGAATATATGCGGTCTACCAGCATTGCTTATATATGTTCTCCCATATTCCGGTCTTTGTTTATAATGAAATCAGAGGTTAAAAATACATAAATGATAGTAAGGTCTTGGCTGAAAGGAAGGCTGCTCTTTACCATGTGTTATGACCTGTAGTTCATCCTCAACCCTAACCCAGTATGTCTGGTGGGTGGTCACTAAATTGCTGAAAAGTTTCAGAATCTTTTCAGTTGCCTATTACTCTTGGCTTGAAAACAGCCTTTGTTTACATTCAGTGTGTTTCCCTATATTTTATAACATTTATCTTAGCTTCCTTGGATAAAATAAATGGCTTTCAAATGTGAGGTAGACAACACTTGTCTTAGTAATTACTTAAGGCCTTTCTAACAATGTGGGAAATAGCACTTACCTAAATAGTAATTGTACTACTGAAATCAAAGTTCATTTGCGCAGTAAGATTCTATTTACACTTGCCGTTTTAAGTGGCAAAGAGAATATGGACTGTAAGTCTTGAATCCTGAGAGAGATTTTTGCCTCTTCTTCCTGATACATGGTGCCCTTTGCATCCTGTGATTCATAACCCACTTGGGTCGTGAAACATTGATGAAGGGAAGCCGGTGACAGTAATGGAGTTCTGTTAGGTCAGGCTTCACAAGAGAGACAGATCGTATTTCACTGGTGAGAAGTGCCTCTAATAAAAGGAGGTGCCTGGGGACAAAAATATTAGTGCTTTCTCTTTCTTCCCATGCCATTCATGGGTCATTTATGACATTATTATATAAATGCACAGTTTATTTCTTACCGTGTGTCCACATTTTTAAAATTTATTTGTTTGTTTATTCCATTAATGAGGGAACCAGCAGGAAGACAAAAGAGCTAGTTCCAAAGTAAAGGAACAGAGATTTACGGAGCTGGCTGGAAAAGAAATGCCAAAATAAGTGTGCCAAGTTTGATACAAGATTGGTTAATTTCTATAAGATGATAAGATCATAATGCCTTTGGGGTTAACATCTCTACCAGGCTATGACATCCTAACAACTTAGCAATTCTGAAAGGTTGTAAACCATCTGCACCTTTTCTTTTTTAAAGATTTTATTTATTTATTTATTTGAGAGAGAGAGAGAGAGAGAGCACAAGCAGGGAGGAAGGGCAGAGGGAGAAGCAGACTCCCCACTGAGCAGGGAGCCTGACTTGGGACTCGATCCCAGGACCCCAAGATCATGACCTGAGCTGAAGGCAGACACTCAACTGACTGAGCCACCCAGGCGTCCCCATCTGCACCTTTAATCAAATATATTTTGACCCAAGATTGTCAGATAAGGGTTGTAGTGGGTTGAATAGTGGCCCCCCAAAAAGTTATGTCCATACCCTAATCTCAGGAACCTATGATAGTCAATCTCACTTATGTTTTTGGAACTCCCTCTCCTCAGCCCCGCCTCAATTATCTGGGTCGGGAGAAAGCAGGGCCCAGAGAATAAGAGAGGGTGCTGGTTCATGGTGACCATTGAGCCTGGCCCACCTGAGAGTGGGTCACTGATGCCTATGCAGGCCTGGCCACACCCTCATCACCCTCTCCCTCTTCTGACCACAGACACCACTCCAGACGCCTTACCCCTGTGCTGCTAACAGGCCTGGCTCTTTACTAGGTGCCCCACTAAGACACCCTGCAGCCATTCCCCATCCCCTGAACAAGGACAGTAGGGCTTTGCTAACACGGACCTCTGCTGCTCCAGGCACAGGACAAAAAAGCAAGTCCCCTCTCAATTTCCCATAATTCTCCTTAGCCTCCTGGACTGACCAGGAAACCTTGACCGAGAACACAGAGCTTCCTTCTGGGAGTAGGGAAGAGAAATATCTTTAATTCATCAATTCACATACTCCCCGACAGCATATTTTCAACAAGTATTTACTGTTTATGGAGCAGCTACTATTTATAGGAGACACCAAGGATACAGCAGTGAATCCAGCAAGGAGGAGGAAACCTAAATTAATGTTTCAATAAATTAACCTTCCTCGCTCATTAATGCAAAACCCAGTCTAAGAGTGCTATTTATGTTCCGAAGCGTTCATAACAATTACTTCATTATTGTTTTCAGCCCACAATATTCTTGGGGGCTTCTTGGTTGACACCCTCATCCACACATGAACCTCTGAGAGACAGCTTTTCTAGCTTTTGTGTCTTCCCAAAATGGCGAGTGGAGCACAGCCTCCTGTGAGAGGCAGTGTCGTGCAGTGGTTACGAACATGGCCCAGAAGCATCAGCTGTCCCACTTGCCAGCTATGTGGTGTCCAGCAAGTTAATTAGCTCTCTGTGCCTCAATGTCGTGGACTCGATGATAATACCTACTTCACGGGTTGTTGGAAAGCCAAAGTGAGTTAGAGTCTCTAAAGGACTTGAAGCGGCTTCTGGCGTGTAGTGAGCCCTGGTATTACTACTGTGTGATGATAAGGGGCTGGGGCTCCTCCTGAGGACCCATGGTGATGGAGAAAAAATGGAAAGCAGCTGAGCTGTATAGATCATAAGTGCTGAGTGAAGGCCAAAGTGTCGCTAGAGAACAGTGGTTTTCAAACATGGCTGCTTTTCAAAATCACCGAAAGAGCTTTTCAAACATTTGAGGCCCAGGCCCTACCTCTAGAAATTCTTTAACTGCTCTAGAGTGGGGCCCAGGCCTGCTCCAGTAATTCCCACAGAAGCCGAGGGTGAGCATCCCTAAAGGAGAGCAATCAGACACGGATAAAAGGCGATAAAAGGGCGGAGGGGGGCTTCACTCCACAAGCCTCCCTCCGCCTGCTCCCCAAGTTCTGGCTGCCTTAGCAGTGCAGTCCCTCGTCCTGCAGTCTAGAGACATCCTTAGGGCACACATCACCTCTCAGGCCCTGGGCCAGCTACAGGGGAGCACAAGGGTTACCAGACAAAATCCGACTCTCATGGATTTTACACAGTGTAGCAGAAAGATAGACAAGAAAATAAGCAATTACGTGGAGAAAAATCACCAACACCACGACTGCTCATGGAGAGAGGTCGGAAACAACTACAGTATGTACTTATTAGGAAATCCCTGGGAAAGAATGAGGTGGATCTCTCAATACCCAGTGTGGACCCTCTCCAAGATAGAGTGTTGAACAGAGAAAAGTAAGCTACAGAATAGCATACCATATAAGTTTCAAAAAATTTTGAAACACTTTACTATCTCAGGTACATAAATATATATGCAACTGAAAAGGAGGAGTTCTAGAAATTTACCTCTTATTTTCCATGATGGCTTTTTTCAAAAAGCATGCATTTAGTTTTTGTGAAATTAAAAATGAGTAACATTTTTTAAAACTGCAGCAGACTCTTGGTGGGGCTGGTCTATCTGGAATATTTGCATTTAGCTAAGATGTATATCACGTTGCCTGTTAATTGTAACAAACCAGTCGGCATTATCAAACACGATTCTATCTAAGCAAGGATTTAGCAGCGCAAGTCCTGAGGAAATGGGACACGAGACAAATGTGTGCTAATAGAAGGAAAGCAAAGGAAAGAGAATTCAGCCTGAGGATCTGCTGTGTCTGTAAGGAAAGGGCCTAGCAGCCGACTCCCACCTCTGCAGCTTGCAGTCTTACCTGAGGTTAGTCCTCCTAACAAGCTGGAAGCTTGACTATCTCAGTTCCTAGGTGGAGGCTTCGAATGGAGATTCTCCTTCTTAGCTGCATATTAGAATCTGCTGGGGGAAACTTACTACAATATCAGTGCCTGGAACCATGACCAATTAAAGTAAGATCTTTGGGAGGCTGGGCCGGGCTTTGGTTTTAACAGGACCAGGGCTGAAATGCACTCTTGGAAGAACCATGCCTGCGTGCTCACACACATTTTGGCACCATCCCAGTTTGGGCAACATCATGCTTGCAAAGTACTCCCAAAATAACATCCTTTGCAGATGCTTCTTAAACTCTAGGGAAATATGAGAAAAGGAAAAATACTTGGATTTTTGTGTTCTGTGATTCCAATAGTATAACACCATGTGTTTGGTTTATTTCAGGCTCGACTGACCAAAGAACAGCGCTGGGGAAGTGCATTACTTTCCAGAAACCACTCCTTAGAAGAAGAATTTGAAAGGGCAAAAGCAGCAGTAGAGGTAACTTTTTTTTTTAATTATTTTTCTGTTTCATGTTTCTGGAAGTGGAATTCAAAAACTGAAACTTGAGCAGGATACATATGAAACAAGTCTAACTTTATAGACATGAAATAACCATGATAATGATTGTTAGAATGGATTTGTTACCAGAGAACTTTTGACTTGCCACCAGGGCTGATTAATAGATGCTAAATCCTGTGCCAACTCTGTGATAGATTAGCAATCTGTCTGGAGTCCTGGGTCAGAAAGATCTGAGCCTCGTCTGGGTGCAACGATGAATCCGTGCTTTGCTTTGCTATGCCCTCTGTGAGGCCAGCGTTCATGCCTGACGTTTTTTATCTCTCTAGCATCTAACATAATGCCTGAAACACAAAAGGTCATGCTGTTCCTGAAATACACATTTTCCTCAGTGGGATAAAAAGCATGGCTGAGATATTGTAGCCAATGAATAGCCCATCCTAACTTCAGCCATAAATGTTTACTGTTAACAGTGTCCAAAACAACGACAATGTTGATAAATCAAATGAAATACTTAATTTGAACATTAAGTTCCTTATTTAGCCTTCCAATAAGATTCCTTCTAGGTTGGAATCACAAAGGGTGCATCGCAGATTCCATCTATGATTCTCATCAAAACGCTGCTAGATTGCTATTTCAGAGCGGAGCTTTTCACCAAACCCAAGGATGGACTTGTTAGGACCTCCATTTCTATCACTGATAGGAAATCTTGAAGATTGAAAGTACTCCTATGATACGATTCATTTATGTGGCTGTCTTACCACTAGGATTTAGATAAAATTACTTTACTATGAGCAGTCTTTCAGGAGCTCCATACTTGAAGTGCAATTAAATCATATTTGCAGTTTCATAGTAAAAGGGCTCTTTAAATTCTAGGAAATAATTCTAGCCATAATTTCATATCATCATTCAGCAATCCAGTAAGAGAACAGCTTTATCTCATCACAATACAACCCACCCAAATTTCTCTTTTCATTTTATCCCTTTTTAGTTTAAAAAAATCAATGCATTAGTGTTCTTGAATGTAATCAACTGATATATTTGATTGAGACCAGCTGAGTTCAATCAACTTGTTCAACTACACGGAGCCGGTACCTGAATTTATCTTAAATGTAGATTTTTCCAGACTTCAGAGCTAATTTAAATTCATCTTTTGAACTCCTACTATGTGTAGCACACTGAATTATCACTAACTAGAAGATGATTGAGAATCATAGAATCTTGAATCAGTAGATATCAGAATTTATCTGGTCCCAGAAACACAATGGGTTCAATCTCAGAAGATTTAATTACAAAGTAACGTATCAACAAGGAAAAAATTATTCATTTATCTGTGTGTGTGTATGTGTGTATGTATACATATATTCATAAAATCATTTAATCTTGATTTTGGTGGAGGCCTTAGAAGTCATCTATCCCAACCAGGCATATAAAATAAAATTAATTTTATTTTCAAACGTACTTGATAAATTATTTATTCAAACCTACCCTGTTTTTACTTGAATACTTCAAATTAGTGGCACCTTCTTTTCAAAAAGACCTGCTTCCATTTTGGACAGTCCTAACTATTAAAAAGCTCTTCCCTATATTATGCTGAAATTGGCCTACTAGCAACTTCCAGTTTTCCTTAGTCTTGGCTTTGCTGTCTCTGGAACAAGGCAGAATTAGTTTAATCCCTTCGCTACATGATGCCCACCTGACCCCACCAAGCCTTGGTTCTCCCGGGAATTGAGAGACTGATTTGTTATTCCAACTTATCACTACATGACAACATACGTTTCATGAACCAATATAGGTTTCGGTTCCACACTTAGAATCCTCGGAGGCTGTAAGTTACTTCAAGTAGTCCTTCATTCAGCAAATAATACTGGCTGTCTGCACGTGCTGACTGCTGCCCCAGGTACTAGAGACAACGAAACGAGCCAGCCCCAACTAGCTGTCTAATAGCGTGGACCAGAGGACCAGCTTGGACAAATCACTTGCTCCACCTACTTTATTTCCTCATCTTTAAGATGAGGGGCTTGCATTTCTAATATATCCTAAAACCCTATGAGTTTATGGCTTCAAGTGAAATGAATAGAAGTACGGGATTCTCAGCAAATCAGAAAATTGTAAACAAATTGGCTCGTTGGCAAACCTGGAACTGAGAAGCTTCCTTAGGGAATGAAGGAGGAAGTTGCTGACCAGAAGGTAAGAACAGATATGGAGAAAAAAGGCAGGGGGTAGAGGGGAGTATTTCACTAAGCTGATGGGAAATCAGACCTACAAAACTGCACATGTTTGTGGACTATTTACTTCCCAACATTATTCTTATCCAAGGGGATGATGTAATTCCCAGTAGAAGATAGAATGAAATGCATCCAAGCACACATGCCTTTGACCCAGCCACTCCTTACAATTTATCCTAGAGAAATAATCAGGGAAGTTTACAATATTTTTTTAAACAGTGAAAATTTGGAAACAGCCTAAGTGTCCCATACTAGAGAATTAGCTAAATTATATCTCTCTAGGAAAATGCTGTGTAACCATTAAAAACTACATTATGGAACAATATTTAAGATCATGTAAAAATGTCTGGTGATGATTGGAATAAGAATGTATTTACTGACAGTCTTACAATATGGTCCCAACTTTGTGAAATGATAATGGCATAGTACCTACCATGTTAACACTACGTATGGTGTGCCAGTCAGGAGCGTTATATGGGTGATCTTATTTAATCCTCATAGTAGCCCTGTGAAGAGGATAACACTACTATTCCCATTTTGCTGAAGAGAAAACCGAGGCTTAAAGAGATTTCAGTTATGTGCCATTTTATAAGCAATTAAGATCGACTGAAAAATGAGTAACACTCATTTAGCAAGTTTCAAAGCCATGATTTTTACCCGGATTCCAGAGCCCGTGTTCTGAATCACTGCACTATATGAGCATGAAGAAAATCTGTGCCCAAATGTTGGCAGTAGTTATATCAGGTGGCTGGCTTTGGAGTGGTCTTACTGCTTCCATTCGTTATCTGTATTTTCCAAATGTTCCATCATAAACATGTATTATGCTGGTAATCAAGGAAAGCGGGTAAGTTATAGACACTGTAGTGGGATATAAAATACTTAGAAGAACTCAAAGTGCCTCATTCTTCATTTCAAAACAAGAACGGTGCTGCAGATTGGCCTCATTAGAGACGGTTCTAAACCCCAGTGAGACCCGGATGAAAATCATGGAGCATGGCGAGTTTTTCCAAAGCCTCTTGCTTATATTTTTATATCATCTAATTCCAGTATTCCTTCTATTTCACATTTTATTCCATTTTTAAAGTCCTATTTGTTTTTTCTTTTGGTCATCATGCTGCCTCTTGACTTGACACCTTGTCCCCTTTCCAGTTCCTTCTTCTCCTCAGTTCCCTCATGAGCCCCAAGGGCACTGTAATTCTCTCTTGTCCTCTCACAGGACAGCCTCCTCACCCACTGTCCCTGCTCTGTCTTCCGCAGGGACACGCTTCCCCCAGATCTTCATGTGGCAGGTTCCTTCTTGTCATCCAAATTTTAGCTTGAGTGCCACTGCTCCAGAAAAGCTGAACCTGACCACCCAGTTGCTATCATAACACCTAGAGTTCTTTCATCCTTATATTTATCACTGGGTCTTTTCTTGTTTGTTTTTATTATTGGTTTGTTGTCCGTCTTTTTCTTTAAAATGCAACCTCTGTAAGAAAAGGGGCTTTGTCTCTTATTTATCACTGTACCCCAATATCTAGAACAATATCAGGTACCTCGTGAGTATTCAGTAAATATTTGTTGAATTAATGGATGGCTGGACGATTGTTAATCACCTAATGTGGGTGATTAACTTTCTACCTGTTGTTGCATATAAAGCACCATATCACCTCCTCATATCATCTAGTATTTACATTTTCATGGTTGATGGAAACAGTTCTCTCTGCATCATACGGATTTCTGCCAGGGGCTACGTGGAGATGTCCTCTGTGGTCGTCTTGGTCTCAATGTCAGTCAGTGAGACATATTTATAACAATGCAGGTAGCAGCCACCAGTCCTCGCCACAGAATAATATTGGACAGGTTTTATATTTTACATGGCATGAACTAGTTTTTACGTGTACTGCGTAATCCCTGACAATATACAATCCAACTAATGTTTGAGCTAAAATGCCCTAAAATATAGTCTCTTCTGTGAGAGAAAAGACAGCAAATGCCACCTGCACATTTATCGCCTGCCTTAACTGAGCTGGGAACCTGCGGATGTGAAGGCTGCCATCTCTCAGGCTCAAGTTGAACTGTTAGATCTAGTGAGGCTTTGTCGGGGGCGGGGGGGGCTTTGTCTCTATATCTTACATTTTATTGAAAAATCACCAAAAATTCATCTCTGCTTTAAGTATTGTAATTTTAGGATAAAGAACCAAATATTCCCATTCTAGGCTTTAAAAAAATATCTCCCCTGAATAAGGAAGGAAAGGAGCTTACTCTGTGCTTCCCGTTGGATTTTCTTTCTAGCCAGCATCCTAAATGTTCCGTCAGCTACAACGGGTCCCTAGGAAGGAGGCACAAGGAGTCTCAGAATTGAGAAGCAGGGAACGAGCCCTGGGAGCTCAGTGAGGCCCGAAGCTGCCTCCCAGGAATGGAGGTCCCTAGAGAGAACTGTGTTGCATCTGTGGAGGAGAGAGAAGGTCACGTGGGCAGTCAGCACACCTGCAACCACACACGAAAAATACATCCTTTATCACCGTTAGCAAGGAAGGAAAGAGCTAGCATCTGGTAGTATTGTATTTAGCTAGTTAGTCTCTCTAGGTGCCTCAGCCTTCAAATTAACTGGATTTAGCAACAAATTTATCAGATATGGTTAAGCTCCTTCTATGGGTTGGGTGCTAGGAATAGAAAATTGAATAAGACAGCCTCTGCCGTTATAGAGCTGCAAGAATCACTGGAATACGCATGCAGCTCAGGGGATCACGCAAGTAGAGCTTGTCATGTGATTTCGTTACTATGGCTTTACATGGCCCTCTCCACACTCGACTTTGACCTCTTCGCAGGCAGGACCGTGTTGCATCCTTCTTTGTGCTCTCAGCACCTTTCAGAGTCTGGTGCACAGCAGGGCTCCACAAATGTTTGCCAGATAAATAAAGGGACAAAGTAGGAATTGATTCCTCCAATGCATCTATTCCACGAACATCTCTTCTTTAATGGGTGCTTAAGAAATATCACAAACTTCCTAACAGAAAGAAGAGGAACTTGTGTCCCTGGAACCGAAGTCATGTTTTGCTTGGCTCCAGTACTATTATAACGCTTGCGGTGTGCGTTTTAATTGATGTTTTCACGCCTCTACTTATACCCTAAGTGTGAGCAAATTTTGAAAAAGAATAATGAAGTATGTGAATGAAGAAAAATGAAGATGCACGGACAAAGGGAAGTACAGAGGTCAAAAGCAAGAGAAAGAGCAGGAAGTGTAATTTTAAATCCTTTTGGCTAGTTGAGTCTATTAAATTCTACTAAATCCTCTAAATTCTAGAGCTCTGGTTTCTCCCCAGACCCCGATTCTCTTCCTGTTGAGCCTCATTGGTGAAAATATCCACAAATTCTTTGATATTCCCTTCAAAATATGGAGCTTAGTTCTCCTCCCCTTGAGTGAGGGCTGGGTTTAGTGATTCACTTTTAATAAATAGAATAAAGTGGGGGCACCTGGGTGGTGCAGTCAGTTGAGTGTCCGACTCTTGGTTTTGGCTCAGGTCATGATCTCAGAGTCGTGAGATCGAGCCCCACTCCAGCTCCATGCTCAGCACGGAGTCTGCTTAAGTTTCTCTTTCCTCTCCTTCTGCCCCTGTCCCCCTGTGCACTCATGCACTGTCCATCTCTCGCCCTCTCTCTCTCTCTAATAAGTAAATAAATCTTTGAAAAAATAAACAGAATAAGTGGAAGTCATGATGTGTAATTTTAAAGATTAGGTCATAAAAGGTACTATGGCCTCCTCCTTGCTCTCTCTCTCTGCTCACTTGTTCTGGAGGAAATCCAGCTGCCATGTCATGAGAACCCTTAGCAGGTGAGGAACCACACATTCTACCAACAGCCAGTGAGGGCCTGAGGCCTCCTGTCAACAGCCATTTGTGTGAGCCATCTTGTAAGTGGGTCCCTTGCAAACCCCATTAAGTCTTGAGATGACTGCAGTCCCAGCCAGCAGCTTAATTCCAACCTCAGGAGAGACCCCAAATAAGAATCACCCAGCTAAGCTATTCCCAAATTCCTGACCCTCAGAAATTGTATGACATAGTAAATGTTTGGTTTTTTTTTTTTTTTTAAGTTGCTACGTGTTGGGGTAATTTGCTAAGGGGATAGATAATTATTGCATCGTTCTACTCCTCCAAGCCCATTCTATTCCATACTCTCTGCCTCATCTCCATTCCCAAAGCATTTCAGTCCTTCAAAAATGGAAGGATTACCCTTGTAGCATAGAAAGAAGGCGTTCATTCAACCTAGAATGTAGTCTTTTAAACTACCCCCTCCCATTTCTACCAGTCCTCAACTGATCTTCTCTGATCCCCAAAGGAGTATGAAAAAAGACCTTTTTGTGACAGTCCACATTCCTTAGGGGCATAGTCATTCCTTCACCAAGGTCTTGCCTTTTCTTCTTCACAGTAGACCTCCCTTTATGACAAGCAGCATTTTTCCATTTCTATGTCTTATCACAAAGGACACAGCCCTCAAGATAACTTCTCTTCAGACTTTGCGCTAACTTTCCTCCAGCAATGCTTTATGATAAATCACAGGCAAATTGGTAATTACTGTTTAAGAACATGAGTAGTAAAAGACTTTAATGCTAACTAGCATTCCTCATTCTAGAAACATGGCTGACCTTCTTTATCTCTCTGCTAGTTTAACTAGGATTTGCCATACTCAAAACAACTCAACAGCTAAGTCCAGGTCTAGTGATGTAAGCTAAAAAGTTCTTTCCATATAGAAGTTTTGTTTTTACTTTGAAGTTATTCTGTGTGTAGGTACCATAGATCTGATAGGCACCTCCGAATTAGTAAATGACTGAAAGAAATTGGAGACTGTTCTCAAACTGCTGTTTTATTAATATAAAATTATGTAAAATATTGCTGACTTGGGTGCCCTCCCACCATAAAGACGACCTGCCTCTACCACGCCCTCGTACTTCCTTGTGCTTTGTATGACAGTGTCACTTCTTTGAAGTCTGCAGAAGAGATTAATGGATCAAACACCACTTAAATCATTCTGACTTAGAGTCAATATCCAGAAAAGAGAAAATCTTTTGAAAATATCCGAAAGCATTGTTTGGGCAACAATGAAGGAATCTTGAGATTAACTGCCAGGGTACAGATTCCCTAACGCCTACAATGTCACATTAGCTAACAGGCTTCCCATGTTAAACTGCAGATAGATTACACAGAAGTTAGATGTATTCTGCAAACTTGTTGTACTATGCATTGGGGAACTGGTGAAAGTTCCTTTTTTTCTCATACTGACTCAATTTCCTTTCATTTTAAGCAAACAGAAGTTGATTTCCAAAGCAATATGAAGCATAGATAAGAATTATTGCAGAGTGGCTTGTGATAAACCCTCATAGGTGATACAGATGAAAGTATAATGACATGTAAGATGGTCTTAAATCAATTTATGGGTAAATGATCTATTTAAAGGAAGAGGGTAATTTAGAATCTGGCTCTAATTTTTTAAAGTTAGTGCCATGGGGAGTTACCATATTCTTTCACTGTTCCTTTATATCCTCTGTGTAAATACTAAACTAATAAAAATCTTGAACTTGACACATTCTAACAAAACTTCAGTTCTCCACCGATCCACCGATTGGTCTTCTAGACCATCATATTTGTAAACGAGCTCCAGACCAAAAAGTAGCTTGGATACATTCCCCTAACTTCAAATCAGGGAAGTATAGGATCTGCATTCTGGGCATGTTCTCATCAACATTTACTGAGCAAATTAGTGCAAGAGAAAGTGAACGTGAAAAGATAGAAACTCCATCTGAGCCAGCCTTGAGCAATTACAGACTGCTCTGTGCTCTGTGCATTGACAAGACCTGGACAATAAATTTATCCCTTCTGCTTCAAAGAGATTCTCTAAAGATCAGTGAGACTATAGTTGAAAGTAATTTAAACCATTTGTTGGAAGGCTCTGTACCCAGGAATCACGTGTTAAACTTCCATGAAAAGGTCAGGTAGCATAATAATGTACGTGGGAAAAGTCTCAAATTGGATGTGGGTCCTTGTTCTAATCATGCCAATATCTTACCATTTGGGCCTCAGCTTTCTCATCAGTAAAATAAGAGGTTTGAATTATATTGAGGTTTTATGTACTCGGTGTATAAGATTAGGTGGAAAATGGATGAGCATTTTAATAATTGTGCATTTATTTTAATATGTATTAGAAAAGTATAACTAGAACTTCAAAAGTAATGATTTCATGGACATAATTTAGGCAAGGCTAGAATAGACTTTGCCTATTTAAGTAAAAGAACTGTATCGATTACAAGACATATTAAGTAAGTAATGACACAATACAGAAATGACAGACTGTAGTTATGATCAAATGACTCAAGTTTAAGAAATACTGGGATTGATGATTGTGAGGCCCAGTATTAGTTAGGGTAATACTAATAGCTGTAAAATATTCCCCAAAATGCAGTTGTGCAAACAAAATAGTTTATTTCTTCTGTTAAAAATTAAAGTGCCTGACTAGTATAGGCAGCTCCATGCCATCATCAGAGACCCAGGCTCCTTGCAGCCCCTTTCTCCCCAGTTCCTTAGGGTGTTACCCTCACCTGCATGGTCAAAGCCAAGTTGCAAGTGTCTTCTTGCTCCACCCCTGACCAGGGGGAAGAGACTTTGGAGGAGGCAGACCCACCTTCCTAAAAGCTCCAGCCCAGATCTCATCCACTCACATTCCATTAGCTGAAGCTGAGTCAGACACATTTCATCACCACCACCTCCCATTCCCCAAACTGCAAAGGAGGCTGGGAAATGGCCACAGTTCTATCACCACAGAAGAAAGGAGAGGGTGTTTTGACTCACAGCTAGCAGTCTCTGCCACAGGTACCTTCCCGTTCTGATATTTGTAGGAAAATTCAAACATCTCTCCCTCTTCTCTCTCTGTCTCTCTGCCGTTGTCTCTCTGTCTGTTTCTCTCCCTTCCTCCCTCTCTCCTGCTCCCTTTCTTTCTCTCTCTCTTCTGAATTTCTTTTACTTTTAGTAGTAGTCATTAAATAACTTTCTAAGAACTTTATTTCTGTAAGAAGAATAATGTAATTCTGTTTCTCTGGAATATTTAAAACCCCATCTCTTGAATAACAGTGCTGCCCCATATAAACCAATCATCAGTATTCTATAAAATGTCCTGTAATGTTGAATATTACTATTCCCAGTTGATTGAAAAGGAGTAAAAATAAGATCTGTCGGTTAAAATCTTCTTTTTGTCAAATAATGGAAGTCAGGGATTAAAATAGGTCTGTCTTTAGTTCTATATTTAAGTCAGGAGAGCTATCTGCCCATTTGGGTTTTGAAAGACTTTTTATAAAATAAAATCTAAATACGGAACGATGAGAGACATCTCTTTTCTGGTGACAGTTAAGCTGCGCGTTGATTTAGTAAGTAGAACAACAAACACAGAACCACACCGAGTTCGGGGGGTCGGTCAACTCGCTGTGGGCAAAGCGACATCCTGGATTTCTTTTATTCATTTGACTAAAGCATATGAGATGTCATATAATGTTGGGTACATAGTTGATGTTCAGTAAATAAATACCTGCTGCTGGTGACACCTGGATGACTCAGTCAGTTATGTGTCTGCCTTTGGCTCAGGTCATGATTCCAGGGTTCCGGGATCAAGCCCCACGTCAGGCTTTCTGCTCAGTGGAGAGCCTGCTTCTCCCTTTCCCTCTGCCCTTCCCCCCGCCCTGCTCATGCTCTCTCTCTCTCACTCTATCTCAAATAAATAAATAAATAAAATCATTATAAATAAATAAATACATACATACACACATATCTCCTATTGATTAAGAAAGCAACTCTTTTCAATGAAGGTAGCCAGTTCTATCTCTTCTATCTAACTGATCAATCATCAGTCTCTTAGATCTTGCATTAGTCATGGGTTCTCCAAAGTAACAGAATCAGTAGGATACATAAAGATAAAGGAAGAGAGAATGATTTATTATAAAGAATTGGCTCCCACCCTTATGGAAGCTAAGTCCCACAATCTGCTGTCTGCAAGCTGGAGACCCAGGAGCTCTGGTGGTGGAGTTCCAGTCCAAATCCCAAGACCTAGAGACCAGGAGAGCTGATGGTGTAAGTCCCATCTGAGAACAGGAGAAGACTAATGTCCCAGCTCATTCAGACAAGCAGAGGGGAGGAACTCTCCCTTTCTTGGCCTTTTTGTTCTATTCGGAGGCTCAGCAGATTAGATGATGCCCATCCACAGAAAAGACCCCCGACAGCCATCTGCCTCACTTAGTCTTCCAATTCAAATGCTAATCTCACCTAGAAACACCCTCACAGACACACCCAGAAATAATGTTTAACCAAGTATTTGGGCACGCCATGACCAGGTCAAGTTGACACATAAAATTAGGCATCACAGATCTTAATGATGGTCCCAGAGTTCCCCAATCTTCTCTGGAACCTCTGTTACTATCCTATGAGAGATGTCACAGGCCACGTTAGAGTTTGTACCTGTACCAGGGATTCATAGGGCCCACTCCATCGCTTAGAGAAGGAGCTGAATTCAGGGATGCAAAGAACTTACCCAAGCACGCACTGCAGATGACTGGCAGGCAGAACTAGAACCCACATTTACATATTCCCTTGGAGCTATTTTTTTCGCTGCCCTTGGAGCTATTGATAGAGGAGAAAATTATTAATTCAGATAGGAAACAATACTAAAAATTAATTGAACTTGAAATTGGGTTTGGAGATGTATTTTTCCTTACATCAGATTTCTTTTATTAATATATTGATTTGAATTTATATTAAAACTACTTGTTATTCTTTGAAATACACACCAGCCCCTGACAAGGGCAGCCACCTTGAATAGACCAAGAGGGCTGGAGGCATGGACACAGAGTGAGTAAAAGGCAGACAGGTGTTAAGACAGAGCTCGTGGTGGAGGTGTTAACACATACCCGAGCCACATCCAGATAATTAGAGATGAATTTGATTTCCTGTGAAATGCTGAATTGCATGATGAAATTTGAGAATAAGAGGCTTACAGGGAATTCTTAGTTACTTTGTATCCGAAAAGTAAAAATGGATAAATAAACAACCTTAAATCAAGCCCCACCAGATCAGAATGTTATGGCTCTTTAACACTAGTTGCTTCCTATATCAAAAAGCTCGGATAGTCACAGAACAGGGATGAGTGGTCAAATACTCTGTTTCTGTGTCCTCCACTGTTCTGGAGTGGGAGTGCAGACATATACAATCTAGACTGACTACCGGAGCTGATGGCAGAAGGGAAGTAGATAGATCGTTTAATCTGTAAGCCTAAACGTGAACAAAGATTTCGGTCCTTAAACCTAAATGTGAACAGAGATTTCATTTTCACCGAGTAAGTAAAACCAATCTGAATGTGTTTGCCCCAGTTAAACTCAAGTGTGTTTCTGTGATCGGAACAGGTTGTCTGGTGAAGCAATTTACGCAGCGCCCAAAGTAAAGAACACACTTGAGAAAACTACATTTGAAGTTAACCATTTCCTTTTCTAAACCATTTCTTAAGATTCATTTGGTCTTCAGAGGATAATCTACCTTTTCAAAATCGGCCGTTTTTTAATCCTAAAATGTTTAGTTTCTACCTATGATGGACAGACCTTGGATTGTGGGCATTGGATTTAAAAATCACCTCACACGTTAGGTTTCAGCTTTAACTGGCCAGGTGGCAATAATATAGTGTGGTCTCCAACACCGGCACTGTACTTTTCATTAGGGGGGTTTGATTTTATGGATCCACCAAATCACAGGGATTATTTTGATCAATAATAAGAATACAGGGGCGCCTGGGTGGCACAGCGGTTAAGCGTCTGCCTTCGGCTCAGGGCGTCATCCCGGCGTTGTGGGATCGAGCCCCACGTCAGGCTCCTCTGCTATGAGCCTGCTTCTTCCTCTCCCACTCCCCCTGCTTGTGTTCCCTCTCTCACTGGCTGTCTCTCTCTCTGTCAAATAAATAAATAAAATCTTTAAAAAAAAATAAGAAGAAGAATACACTCCATTCAATATAATGTTTTTGCATCCTTCAGGTTGCCTGGGATGGTTGAGAACACACACACGTGCATTTACGTTCACACACACACATATACACAAACACACACAAATACAACACACCACTATAAATTTGGGTAGAGGTTCTGACGTCTTCAGGCAAGGACCCCCAAGCATAATGGAACTGAAATGGCCGCATAAGCAGAAACAGAAGCAGCTTCTCAGTCTAGCTTCCTCTAGCCCCAGAGCCACTACCATGGGTGTGCAGCTGGTGGTGACACGAACTCCACAAGCCAGTCTTCTTATACTTGGGCTTTGTGTCATTACTCAAGAAGAGCTTACGTGGTCTGTCCTGAGCCCATTTGATTCTCAGGCTAGATCCCAGTGTCAGGAAAGATGGGGCCTCATGCTGTGTGTCCATTGAGGGAGGGGAAGAAAAATGGCAGAGATATGGCTCAGTTTCCCCAAACACAATCTGTACCTCTAGCTCTGAGCTTTCCAGACAGCCTACTGTTATTCTCCTAAACATAATCCTAACTTTTACCAAAATTTAAAAGTATACGTGGACTTTGAGAAAATAGCAGAAGGAAATGCAAAGGTATCAACAATGATTAATAATGTATCTCTGGGTGGTAAGATTGAGAGATTATTAATTTTCATTGGCAATTTCAATGTTTTTTCAAGTTATCTGTAATGAAAATGTATTGATTTCATAAACATAAAATAAGGTTGATTGTTTTTGTATCAGATCAGTGTCAAGAAAGTTGGGTTGTAATTCTCCTCTGCCACTGGCTGCCCTGGCAGGCTTGGAAAAGTCCCTTTCCCTCTCTGGGCCTCAATTGCTACTCTTGTAACATGAGACCATTATTACAGTAGATCCATGGTACCCTAACTTGGCTGCCCATTGGAACTACCTGGGAAGCTTCCCAAAAAACCCTGATGTCTGTGTCCCACCCCCAGAGACTGTGATTTCCTTGGCCCTGGCTGTGGCCTTGGACTTTTTGAAAAGATCCCCAGGTGGCTCCTTGCAGACAAGTTTGGGAGTCTCTGGATTCCAAGATTTCTACGGCTTTCTCCCACTGAGATGGTCTTCAAGTCTCTGATTCTTCACTTTGCCAAGGGCTATTTATCCCTGAATATCGGTTCCATTTTTAGCAATTAATAAAAAAGAATATTCCAAAACTTCCCTAAGTGACCCATTTTGATGTCTTGCAATAGGGTCAAGCAGAATATATTTTCCTTTTATCTAATCTAAATTAAGCCATGCTGGGAAAAGAGAACATCTAGTTATGACTGGATTTGTTGTTGAATAATTCTCATGAACTTACATCACCAGCTTTGGTCACTCTCACTGCTAACTAAATTCCCTCATTATCAAATCTTTATCTAACAAACTCCTTGTCAAGGTTCTAATAGTGAGAGGGAAAAGCAAGTTTACTTACTGCCGTATTCCCAGACTTTATTTTCCAGTTTCTGCCAAAATCATTTCTAGGTCCATTTTGCTGTGAAGTTCTTAGGGATAGTATATTTTCAGTGTTTTAATGTTTTTTTTAAACCTGGGAATAATAATTTCAAAAAGCATGTATCACTAGGTTTGAAGCATTTTTTTAAAAGATAGGCAATCATCTTCCTCCTTACCTACTGTATCTGTACCTGTCTTTTCAGTTTTTTCTCATCTCTATCTGTCCTTTATCATCTTAATTGGCCACTGAATTATATATTTTATTATATTTTTACATTTTATTATAATATATTTTATTATTGGTTGAATATTCCTTTAATGTTCTTTATTGCTTCCCTTAGCCTTCTGCCCACATTGTCTCTATCACTCTTCAGTGTTTTTCTCCCCCTTCTTAGTATACTTATTGACGTTAACACAATTCAACAAAACGAATTACAAGAGATATGTCACAAGACACATTCTGGGCAAATGCTCAAGGTTCAACAAAAATGGCTAAAAATACCGTGCCATTTACAAAATAATTCTCCCCCACACTGAAAAAATATGGTTGGACACTCTTTACCGTCATACCAGCATTCAAGAGGGATGAATGACACGAGCAGGAGCCCTCTTTTTAAATTTTTTAAAAATAGCTTCCAGCTTTAGCTCTTCACGCTAGCTCCAAAGCCAACTTTGTTCTTTATATATTTATGACCATTCAATGTGAACCTTTCTTGCGTCTTGCTCTGCCCATTCATTTGCAAATGAAACTAGAAATAGTCCGCTGTCCTGGTTCCAGAACTCTGGTTACCGAGTCCTGATGAAATCGGAGCTGCGTGGAAGGGCTTGGTTGCACATCCCAGCTGTGTCGTGTCTGTGTCTTAGCAGCAGCAGGACAGATGCCGCGGCTCCGCGAGGTTGACAATGCGCGTGTAATATTGCCTCGTTGTTAAACACGGGATTGAGCAGCGGTGCCATCCAGTCAAATTTTTCCAATTCGTTGGCCTTCATGATTTTTACAGGATCTTTGAAATATCTTCAAAAGAGCAGGAGCGTTTTACATAAATCCACTTAACGATGCTGACTGCCAAGGCGCCGTTAGGATAGGACTTTAACCACGCTCTCTGCCTTTTATCTCTTCTACACCAGTGATATCTAAATTGTTTCTGTGGTGAAATGGTGATGTTTCTCAAGCTTTGTCCAAGGAGGTTTCTTTTGTAGAAAACGTGGCTGTGAGATGTGCCAAACAGAAGGCATCTTCTGCTTCGGGAACACAAGCACAAGGAGAGAGCTCTGAGCACGTGGGCCTCCTTGTTCTGTGGGTTTGAGAAGCTAACCAGAAACCTGCCTGCGAGTCTGAGAAGAATGCGCAAGTGAGGGAGAACAACTTAAAGTCGTTAGGGAAGTTGAACCGAACCTCACAAGTTGAATCATACATTCATTTATTTGTTTAAAAAGCATGACTTTATGTATTTATTTGTTTAAAAAGTGACTATTATTGTCAGACCCTATGTTAGGCATAGAGATAGCAAAATGGGAGATATTCTCCCTGCCTTCAACTTGCTCAAATATCTGGTGGAAGAGAACAATAACTAAGAATCCTGGGGTTCCTGGGCAATTCAGTTGATTGAGTGTCTGCCTTCCACTCGGGTCATGATCCCAGGGGCCTGGGATCAAGTCTCACATCGGGCTCCCTGCTCAGCGGGGAACCTGCTTCTCCCTCTGCCCCTTCACCTGCTCATGCTCCCTTTCTCTCTCTCTCTTTCTCAAATAAATAAAATCTTTAAAAAATAATAATAATAAATAAAATAAATAACTAAGAATGCTAATATGGTATATTAAGTACTAGAATACAAGTAAGGTCTTCTGAGGGCATATGGAAGGGAGACGTACTTTGCTCGGCAGGGACAGAGGAGGTTTCCTAAGAGTGGTCATACCACGCACAGTTGGAACAGGGAGTGGGAGCAGAAGGAAGAAGGCATTCAAAGCAGAGGGAGGGAAACATGCAAATGCACAGGCATGGATGAGCGTCTGGTATACTGAAGTCCCGCAGGTCTCCCTGGGTTTGCGTAGAATGGAGGCTGGGGTGGAGGAGTGACAGGAGATGAGATGAAGAAGCAGGTGGAGGAGACAGAAGCCAGGTCGATCATTCATGCTTTTCTTCAGCAGATTTGTATGGAATGGGTATTATGGTCCCTGGATTTAAATATCAGTCCATGGATTTAAATATCACCTGTAACGTGATGGCTCTCATCTGATTTTTCAGCCTTGACCTCGCCCCAGAGATTCAAAATTGAGTATCTAATTACCTACTGATACTACCTCTTGGGTTCTAGTATCTATTGTATACTTAACAAACTGAACTATTGATTTCCTATTCCAAACCAGTCCCTATCCCAGTGCAGTAATAGCACCACAATCTGTTCAGACAAAAATCCTGGGAATGTTCTTCCTTTCCCTATCACCCCACAGCCAATTCAGCAGGAGGTCCTACTGAAGCAACCTCCAGACTAAAAAAATCACATCTATTATCTCTCCTGCTCAAACCTTGCTTCACACCAACAGCATCGCTGGCCCAAACCAACGGCTACAGCCTCCTACCTTGTCTCCCAGCTTCCAGGCTTGCTCTCCTAGAGAGCTCCATATTCCCTTCTCAAGGTGTACATCTGATCCTGTTACTTCCTTGCCAATACTGACAGTTAGAATCTGCCAAAATAAAATGAGATGCAAAGGCCCATGAGCATGATTGACCCCTGCTATCATTTCCTCTCCTCCCCCCTCCACACACCATTGGTCATTTTCACCACACTGCCTTTTCTTTTCTGTCCCTTCATCTCTCCAAACTCATTTCCATCTCCATACTCTCTGCCTAGAATGCTCTTAAGCAGACTGTATAGGTCTCAGCTCATATGTCTCCCCCTTTGAGACGTCTACCTTCATCACCTTGTCTAAAAGAAGTCTTCCATAATTGTCCTATGTAACCATTTCTCTAAGTGCTAATAACTATCCGAAATTATATTATTCATTTCTTTATTTATGTTTTTTTCTGTTAGTATATCCCTCCACCAGACTGGAAACTGCATGAGAGTAAAGACTTTGTCTTGTTTACTGTGGTATCTCCACTCCCTAGAATGGCACACAGATAGATAATCACGAACTGTGACTGCAAGTGAAGGAAAAGTACAGAAGTTATATGAGTTTTTATGGCATTGGAAAATAGAATTCAACCTTCTATTCAGTGTTCCTGGAATTTTATTCTCTTCAGCATAAGACATTAGCACAATAGCATAATTTGATAGTCTAGCACTCATTTGTACATTTCTGCCCCATTTTCTTTAGGAAAACTTGATCAAGTGGCAATGTTTATGACTTTGCAAAAGCTTGACTGAGGGGTATCCCATTTACTTTTTTAATGTAATTTTTAGATGATGAACACAGCCAGTATTGTTTGTCACCATTTGAAAAACATGATGCTGAATTACACTATATTCAAGGAAAAAAATTACAAAATCTTAGGAACAATTAAGTCTTTATGATTAATTTATGTCAGTTGCCTTTTAATTTATATGTGATTTTGTAGACAAATTTGAATAATCTTCTTGAAAGTGGAATTTTTTCTGAATTTAGAATTTTAGGTCAAATACTTATGTTTCCTTACCTCAAGGAAAGAGGGAAAGGAAAATCGGTAGCATTACATTATAATATGTCATCAGCCAGAATGAATCCCCCAGAAAGAGTAGATTTTCTCTTCTCAAAGGAGAAAACCTCTCCTTCAACAAGATTATCAGATTTTAGATGTGCTGAATAGTTTAGAGGCTATGGTCTCCATAACAACCGATATTAACAGCCTGTGTTAGAAACTTTTTTCTCCTTAAAAGCCTGTCATTAGAGAGCAAGCTACATCAGAACACTGAGGGAGGAAACTAATATATTTTTTTTAAGATTATTTATTTATTTATTTATTTATTTGTCAGAGAGAGAGAGTGAGTGAGCACAAGCAGGGGGAGGAGCAGGCAGAGGCAGAGGGAGAAGCAGGCTTCCCGCCGAGCAAGGAGCCCCATGTGGGACTCAATCCCAGGACCCTGGGATGATGACCTGAGCTGACTCAACCGACTGAGCCATCCAGGTGCCCCCTAATATTTTTACACTATATATGAAGTGCTTTCTTCTTAGTGAAAAGAATCAATGCATTGGTTAAATTATTTATTTTTCAAATCCTTTATTCTGAGATACCTTTATTGCTGTTATCCTACCATGCTATAACATTATTAAGCACCTATTATTTGTCAAACATGTATTAAGTTTTGCACATGGGCTATCTCACTCAATCCTCAAAATAAACCTAAGAGTTAAATAACAACAATCCATTTGGAGATGAATAAATTACCCAAAGGCACACATTAATACATTAGCAAGTAGCAACAGTCAGGATTCAAACCCAAACCTTGAAGGACGAAGATTGGTGATTTTCTGTACAAAATGTTACCTTCTCCAGAGAGTTTAAGCAAAATTTCCAAGTTTAATAGCAAAAGTGGACCTAGAATTGAAATATTTTAATTCCCAGGGAAATTTACACAACTTATCAGAAGCAAATGAATTTACAACTTCAAGAAAAGGGATTGTTAACATTTCTTCAAGAAAAGCCATAGCAAATATTGCTATTATTCTTTAATACAGTTGAAGTTGGATTCATGTGTTTTAAGGATATATCAATATGCAGAGGCAGCCCTGGTGCCAGCAGCCAGATTAAATGCAATTTAAGGGAAATTTAATTTTCTGAATTCTGGATTTTATTTCTCTGTTGTTAACCTGCCCTTAATTCAGTCTCAGACAATTATTGAAATAATCAAAGAAGCCAGATACAGGTGGAAAAAGTCATGGTCAGTACTGGATAATAGGAATGAGTGCCACTAGCATGCCAGAAACTTTGAAGAATTTCTAAAAATATTTTAAGACTATTCTTGAAAGAAAACACTATTGTCTTTATTAACAATCTGAGTCTAAAAACTTGACTTTTCAGCAAACCCTGGGAGGACAAGGTAAGAGTGGAAAGGAGTAAAAGGGGTAATAAATCTCTCACCTTAAATAAAGGAATTCAATATGATATTTATTGTTCAATCAGTAGAGAAATAAAAGATCAGAATTGTTTTTAATTGAATGGTAACTACTAATACAATAAAAATTAATGTAATACTTTCAAATTAATACAGGCAAAAAAGAGGAGAAAAAAGCTTATCAATACGACAAATGATGAGGGGAAAGAACAAAAGTAAGTCCTCTTATGTCAGCTTTCACAATAAATATAAATGAGTTAAATTCTTCTGTTAGAAAACAAAGATACTCTCACAGTCTCGAAAATAAAATACAATTAAATGTTTTCAAAAGAAATACAAACAAAATTATACAGAAAAATTCATAATACTGAGATGGGCAAAGCTATATTAGACACATTACCAAGTAAAGTAGAATACAAACCAAAAAGGATTAAAGGGAATATAAAGGACAGCTTATATTGATTAAATTAAATTTTACCTTGATGATATAATAGAAAATACAAAGTTAGACGTACAATGTAAGTTCTGCAATACAGTAGAATGGATACCCTCTGGCACCTCTATAAATAAAAAAAAGAGTACCAGATACTCTTAAATATTTACATTAGAAGAGAAGACTAAACATTGTAGATTAAGCATCAACTTAAGACATCTAAAAAGTTAGAGAAAAAACAACTAACTCAAAGAAAATGGGAAAAACAAAACAATAACCTTAGCAGAAATTAATAAACTAGAAAACAAAGATATAATAGAGAAGAAAAAAAGCCAAAGTCTTTTTTTAAGACTAATAAAATGAACAAATTTCTGAGAATGTTGATTTTTTTAAAAAAGAGAAAAGACACATGTAAATACTATTAGAAGTAAAAAGAGAGCCATATCTAAAAATAACACAGGCTTAAAGGTAGTAAAAAAAAGTCAAAAATTGAAAAATTTAGAGAAATGGAATAATTCCTAGTAAAATATAATTTACCAGTACTGACTCAAGAAGATATATGCAACCCAAATAGTCCTATGTCCATTAAATAAAGTGAATCATTAAAAGTTTTCTCAGCAGCCAGAGACAGTTTTACAAATTTTCTACCAGGAACATGTATGTGGGGGAAAAAATGTTAACTTCATTAGTTGCCCCTGTGGCAAAGAATTGTTTTAAACAATAATACTCACTGCTAGCAGAGAATCCTTGTACAATATTTCTGAAAGGCAGTTTCATAATACATATCAAAGCTTCAAAATGTTTGTGCCTTTTGACCCAACAAGTCCTTAATAATCCTAAAGAAATAATTGCTCATGTGCAGGAAAGATACATACCCAAGGGTATTTGGTGCAAATTTTTATAATAGCAATAATAGGAGAAGGTAAAATGTATTAAGATAAATCTATGTAATGGGATACTCCAGGGCCATTAAAATGATGTGCTATGTATTTAATGACATGTAGATATGTTTATAATAAAAGGCTACCTAGCCACATGTACAGTAAGGTTTCTTTCATGAGTAAATAATAAAATACTTACAATTGCTAACACTTAATTGAGCATTTATTATATTCCAGCTACTCTGCTAAGTATTTTATAAGTATTATGAAATCTACTCCTCACAACTATCCTTTGAGGGGTGCCTGGGTGGCTCAGTAGGTTAAGTATCTGACTCGATCTCTGCTCAGGTCTTGTGAGTTCAGGGTTGTGAGTTCAAGCCCAGCATTGGACTCCATGTTAGGCATGGAGCCTTCTTTAAAAAAACAAAACAAAACAAAACAACAAATATCCTTTGAAGTAAATGCTTTAACTTTTTTTATAGGTAGGAAAACTGAAACTCAGAGAAGGAAGTAACTGGCCTGACACTAAGTTCATGAGCAATTGTTTTTATATGTATATATACAGATAAAGCCTAAGATAAGATATACCAAAGTTACTGCCAGTTATTATATCTAAGTAGTAAATTTAATAGGATTATTTTTCTTTTTATTCATTCATTTTTTAATTGTCTACAAGGAAAACAATTTTTAAAATCTTCCAGGTATTTTATCAAAAAATATTAACCCAAATACAAATACCTAAATCAAACAAAGGCCTTGTCCCCTCAAATTTTGAATGAGTGTAAGACATTTCTAAAAATATGCCCTAACACTCACTTAAGTCTACTTTGAAAGATTTAGGTGAGCCCTAATTTAAATCTGTTTTAATCCTTCTATTCTCTGCCATCTGGACAGTTAATGGGCTCCGGAGAGTTCACCATATGAAAACAGAGTGCGTTTATAGTTTATTGTCATTAAATACTTGTTCAAATGTGGGACTACAATTATCTCTGAAAACAACCTTTTAATTATTCAGATGTCCTGACAGCATAGCTTAGATGTAACAATTGACCTTTACATTTCTCTTGAGTCAGCAGTGTTCTAGGATTCTAAATATCCTTTTAAAAAATAAATCACAAGCTCTGGCTCCAAGGAGGGGGGAAAAAAGCTCCTAATGCGGTTTTGTCCTCCCAGAACTTAAACAGGATTGTTTGTGCCGGGCTAGTTAGCAGCACTCATACTGACTGATAGATTGTGTCACATCTCTTTGGACATTTAAGTCATACAAGAAATTTTTATAAACAACAACAACAAAGCAATAACATCACCTGATTCTAGCGTAACTCTACACAGTTTACGGAAAAATTTATCAAACATTTGGAAATAGAGAAAGGTTCTTTGATACAGCTGAGATCACATTCCTCAGGAGCTATGGTACCAAGACAAGAGTTCACGTCTTCTGACTTCTGGTCCAGAGTAGTTTTCAACACCCCAAAACCTTCCTTCCAGGTGACCAAGCTACTTGAGGTCAAGAACCGTCTTTCTCAGGTTCATAGTCCAGCGACATCACACAGACGTGAAGCCTAGGTTTTAATCCATGTTGAATTGATTTGAGCTACACAACCTATTCTCTGTCTGTTTTCCTCTTTTCAGTTAGTCATTTTAAGAATCAAAATTGCCCAAAAAATGTACTCTTGCATTCAGATTCTAAGAAATATTTTCCAATGAGGCATAGTTCTCTGAACATGAACTATAAGAGGACACAGGCCATTGGACATCTCCCCAGTGCTTTCTGGACTAATCTCATGGTGGAGTGAAAAAAAACATTTACTGGAGTCAAGAAGGCCTATGTTCAAATCCCAGTACTGTGCTATGAGCCATTTTCCTTAGACAAGTTATGTAATTCCTGTGACATCAGCTCCATCATTATAAAAATGGAAATAACACACATAAGCTCATTTGAGAAATTAAATGATATAGAGTGTTCTCAGCAAGCTCAGTAATCCTTCATACACAAGCATTTGTTGGGCACATATCAGGCATTAGGTCTCTTGGCTCTTTTCATTTAATGGTAGAACTTGACAGAGTGAGAGTAAAAGAAAATTTCAGATTATCTTCTGCCCATTCAAACCCCATTTGTGAGCTAGTTTTATCCCAGCTTCTGAAATCATAGGTTGGTCCTTTGTATTCATTTCCCATGGCTATTGTAGCAAAGCACCACAAACTGGGTGGCTTAAAACAACAGAGATTCATTGTCTCAGTTCTAGAGGCTAGAAATCTGAAGTCAAGCTGTTGGCAGGGCCATGCTCCTTCCAAAGCTTTTGGGGGAGTGGGGGGACCATTCCTTGCCTCCTCCAGTTTCTGATAGCCCCAAGCATTCCTCGGCTTGTGGTGGCTTAACTCCAGTCTCTGCCTCAGTCCCCACATGACTGACTTTCCTCCATGTCTTTGTCTTCACATGGTGTTCTCCACTCTGTGTGCACCCGTGTCCAAATTTCCTTCTTCTTATAAGAACACCAATCACATTGGAATGGGACCCACCATAAGAACCTCATCTGAACCTGATTACATCTGCAAAGACCCTATTTTCAAATACGATCACATTCAAATAAGATACCAGAGGTTACAACTTTACCATATCTTTTGGGAAAACATAATTCAACCTTAACTTTTCCAGTCACTCTAAGATAATAAAAAGTCCTCCAGACACTCTCAGCCCCAAAAGCAGTGTTATTTCCATAACTAAGATACATAGTTCTCTGTAGTAATTACATGACTCCTTTCATATCACAATTTAGAGCTTCTTTACTTCTCAAGCTGGGAAACCTGTAGGCCTGATCCTTTGTGGTTGGAAAGTTACCAGGTGGAACTTCTGTCTGTCTCCTGGCTCCAGTTCTGCCCACTCTGCTCATTAGTCACAGCTCCTGAGCCCTCCGTGGTAGGACCAGAGCTGTGAGGAGTAGGGGAAGGAACCCAGCCCTACGTGGCAGGTACAATCATAGCCTGGCATAAGCACTCTCTGGGCTCAGTGGGATGTGTAATGTGAGTATATTCTTTTCATGTTCTGCTTTTGTGGGTCTCTCAGAGATTCCTGCTGGGAAGATCCAACTTCAATTCCAGTGAGAAGGTCACTAATCCTCACCTTTCCAGGAAGTCCTCTTGGGTAGAATTCAAGGTAACTCCAGGTTGGCTTACCCCTTGGTGGGCTCAAACCTGGTCATGAGAAATGCACATCCTTGACCACTCACTGCCTAGAAATGCTGTCCTCTGGCACCTTCAACGTTAGCCCTTTTATAAAGGGTATAGGCAAAATGTTGGAAGTATATATACATATATACCATTCTTTTAACAAATCCTATATATAGAGTCAGCACCTATTGTTCATTCTTTTTTCTTTCCTTTTTCTTTTTTTTTGGAACTGCAGCCAACACTTAAACTGAAAGACTCCTATTTTAACATTCCACTGTAGTTGCCTTCATTCCTGATAGAAAAGAAGCTGAGAGCAGTATCAATGACCTTGTATTTCTAAACAGAATGAACTTGGTTTGTCTCAGAAAATTAAGTGACAGGAGACAAGCAGAAGGGCTCTGTTCTGCTCTTTCCTCCTACCAAGATAATATTTGCCAAGCAACGACATTGATTGATCCTTAAAGCTAAGGATAGGTTAGAGCTGCAGAGTGGGACGAGGGAAACAAGGCTGCATCAATGAAAAGGGTATAAAGAGCAGGAATTAGGAGGTGTGGGCCTGGGCCTGGTTCATTTATTAACTATCTGGTGACCTCGAAAAACTCACTTATGAAGGTAAATAAGTTCATGTACTTGAAAGCTCTTTAAAAGTTATACATATTCAAAGTGGCAGTGTTGCTGCTCTTAGTAAGAAGCAATTTCGTTTTGTCACTAAATCCTCTTATTTCTTCACTCAGAAAATCTCTGGTTCACTCTTTTCTCTCTTTTTTTGTTGCAATCACCCTGATCTCCACCCAGATTATTGCAAGAGACCTCCTAATTTATCTCTTTTCTGCCCCACCCCCACAATTCATCCCCACAGGGAGGGGTTGTATTAGATGCTCCTGGGGCCTCTTCCTTCCTGATGCAATGCCCAGATTCTATGAGTCAATGAACAGGAAAAGAAAACATGGCTGTTCCTTTCCCTACCCCACTCACATCCTTAGCCTTGGCTAAGGTTCAAATACAACATTTGGCTTATCCCTTAAAGATTAGATAGATAAGTAAGTAGACTGGAAAGTGGGTGGGTAGGGGTAAAAGCATGAAATTGGAGGGGAAGAGCCAGTGAAATGAAGATCAGCATTTTTCAGATACTTCATAGCTTCAGTAACTCCACAAACACTCCAAAGATGGTTGTATTTACTGTCATAGTGTCTTCTTATTCTCATTTGTCCTCAATCCATGGCAACCTGGCTTCTCTATTCCACAGATATTGCCGTGGACAAACTCATCACATCTCCTTTGCTGTTCATGCTCTCAGAGGTGCTGCAGCCACAACACTCCACACTGGTAAACACTTCTTCCCCTCCAGGATTCTCTTCCATTGGAGTTTCTCTCCAGTGAGTTCTTCCTCCTCTGCCTATTCTTTGTCGCGGATGTTCCCCAGAGCGCAATGCCGGGCAGCCTGCTCTCCTTCCTGACACACTCTCACTGGTTCAGCACATCCCTTCCTGTGATTCCAGTCACCACTGCAATGAGAAAATCCACAACTCTGGCTGTGATTTTCCTCTTGAGACCACAGCCATGTAGGCAAGAGCCTACTCAACATCTGTGCTCAGACACCAGAAGCCCTTCAGGCTGAAGATATCCAGATCTGAGGTCTTCACCATGACCCGATTTCACCTTTTCTGTTCTAGCTCTCAAATCCACCCATTTGTCACCACCTCCACTGCCAACACTCTATTCTGGGCACCATCATCTCTTATACAGACAATTCTAACAGCCTTGTAACTTGTCTTGCTGCCTCCGGAGTGGATAGAATGCCCTACTTATTCCATTCTTTTCATTTCAGTCAGAGTAATCTTTTTAAATACAAATCTGAGTCATGAGTTCCCACTTTAACCTTAGAATAAAGTCCAAACTCATTGACCTAGCCTTACAAGGTCCTGCATGTTCTGGACCATTCTTGCCTCAACTCTGACTCCCACTTTGATGTCTACACTGGCATCGTAATAAATCATCAGTTCCCAGGATAAGCCGTGTAATCTTCCTCTTAGCCTTTGCACATGCTCTTCCACCTATCGGAAATGTTCTTTCTTCATCCCCTTACCTGGCTAACTTCTGTTCACCCTTAGAGTCTCGGTTGGCTTTCTCTGCTTCCAGGAAGATCCCTGAACTCCTAAGTCTAGGTTGGGTTCCCCTCTTCTTTGCTCCCAGAGCACCTTTTCTTCCAGGACTGGATTGCATTGGTCCATGCCCCACCACACTGCACACTCCAGTGGCAGGATCAGCAGATGTCTTGTTTACTGCTATGCCCTGGTGACTAGAACATTGCCTGCTACATAGTAGGCTTGTTGATAATTTTGCTAAACGAGTGTACTAAATGTGTAAGTATATAGAATAAATTATTTTGAGAAAATACCTCCCTTCAAATTTTATGAAATACTTTTAAGAGATTCTGAAAATGAAAAAAATCCATTTTATAAAGACATTAGAAAAGCACTACTCTCTTGTACATCTAAGTATTTCTTTTTAAAAGTATTGCATCCAGCCTTTCAAAATGTGTTTCTAATTATAACATAGCTCCAAATACCAATACAGGTCTATGTCATTTGTTAAAGTCAGCAAATTTTGCCAGTACAATCTAATAATTGAAAATAGAGGAATGTCAATCCATCCATAGCCTCCTTTCCATTTTTTGTTAGGTTCTGTAGAAAACAGTGTTCCAACAGTAGATTTTTTTTCCTGAGCCGGTGGAGTCTCTGGCCTGCCATTATATTGGGCTCCTCTTCTGTGTTTTGATACTGGGAATGAGACAGCCACTGCCAAGAAGCTGGATTCAATGCCTAGTATCCTTGGCAGAGAAAATATTTCTCCACTTCCATCCAAATTAATCCTCACAGGCCAATAAATCAATACACAAGGAGAATATGTGATGATTTTGACCATCTGGAATTTTTCTGAGGCATTGGTGGGCATCGCAGAAGCTACCTAGCTCCACAGTAGCTATGAACATCTGAATCTTAGCTCAGGTAGCATGAGCACATTCCCCTTCTCATGTGATACCAGCACCTGATCTGGGGCCGGGGAGCTCCTGGTGGCTTTTCAGAATCTTTTCCTGACCACTGAGTCAGCTAGTTTGAGTCCAGTGGCAAAGAAAACAACTTCAACCATTTTCTTTCCCGGTACTCTCAGATAGCATACTGGATCTAGGTTCTCTTCCCACCTGGTCACCCATTGTAACAATCAGGTAGTCAAAAAGAAAAAGGGAAAAGTCAAAATATCAGTACAGTATGATCAATATGACACCAGGGATTTTTTTATTCTGACTTTGCCAAAACAACTGACCCAATTTTTTTTCCTTAAATATCCCTAAAGTGTGAATGGAGGAAGAGTTTCACCATGGAAGGCGGTGTCTACATGGTTATTAGACATAGTGAGTTAAATTCTTTATCACCAGGAATAAATGTGACAAAGGAACTGCTTCTAAACCAATGCCCTCGTGGCCTTGCCCTCTAGCTAAGAAAAGGGGAGGAGGAAAGAACTGGTTTCCATGCTCAGACATTCTAAGGTAGATTTAGTTACAGCTCTAAGTGCTATCCCTGGTGGGCTCCATGTCCTTGGGCCATTCATCAGGTCACTCGGTGCTGATGGCAACCCTATCAGGTAAGCATCACTCCCATTTGTTGGTTTGCAAACTGACCTCTGCACTTGGAGGGCAAGGAGAGACTGAAGAAAGAGGCAGAGAACTCTAGATTAGCAGGTGGCAAGTTTAAGAAGCAAGGGAACTTTTTCCAGGGCTTGTCTTGGGCAGCAAGATGAGTAGATCTCCACACCCACCTGCCAAATGTGAAAAGTTTATCTAGAGACCTTAACTGAGTTAGTCGCATATTCAGTGCAGAAGGTTGCAATAAAACCTTACTATCTAAAGGCTATATCCTTGGGACGCCTAGGTGTCTTAGTTGGTTAAGCATCTGCCTTTGGCTCAGGTCATGATCCCAGGGTCCAGGGATCTACTTCCACATCAGGCTCCTTGCTCAGCGGAGAGCCTGCTTCTCCCTCTGCCTGCTGCCCCCTGCTTGTGCGCTCTCTCTCTCTCTGACAAATAAATAAATAAAATCTTTAAAATAAAAAATAAAGCCTACATCCTTGAAAATAGCTCCCACAGTGGGAGCTGTAGGCAGAATGTACATGCCAAGGACAAGGGATGGGGTAAGGAGCCTCCAATTGCCTGGGTCCAACTCAAGGGTTAACAAGTGGTCACTTCTCTTAATGACCCCTTCTAATGTTTTATCTCTCTTGTTGGGCTCTCACAATCGTATGTGTCCCCCTCTTCTGCCATGTACCCTGAGTGGTCAGCAAGGGGTGTTACTAAACATGGAGGTGGCTTGTTTGGTGGTTGTCTGGCTGCACAGGAGGCAGATACTATAGCAACAATATAGGCATATGTAAAAGAAAATAGATTAGGATGATTCCCAAAATAAGTAACAATTTTCTCCATCAAGAACCCCATCTTCTGAACCCCTGATTTACTAAGTCCTCTATACTGGGGTTCAGATCACTCAGGGCATTCCTTTGTATTTTTCTGTAATTTAATAAAGATGATACATACTAGACTCATCAGGTATGAGCATACAACATTTTCTTTGGATAATGGCACAGATACCTCCCTGCAAAGCAATAATAATGCCCAGAGCTAACCTATTTTGGAGGACAGCTTTTATTCACTAGAGACATTTCAGTATTCATTAAGGATAGGCTTTGCTAGCTATCACTGAAAGCTTGTTGGGTGAATTTAGTAAGAGCTTCTGTGTGTGCAGTAATGTCCTCCAGGCCAATGGAGGAAACAAAGGAGGCAACCAAATGATTTTATCAGTGGAAAACAGAACCTCCCCACCCAGCCTTGAGAAGAGGGAGATTGGCAGCTTTAGGAACTTGACCTGGTTGTATATACCGTAAATGTTGGCCAAGGGAGACAGCACTGTCGGGCATGAGGAGGCAGACTGGGGGTGGGATATACTAGACCAGAACCCCCACTTTTTCCCCCTCTTCCAATGATGCATGTTCCATTCCAGGTATAGCACATTTCAACAGGTTCAGCTTATAATAGGACAATGGAATCCCAGTGGAGATTAAGTAGTTCCCCCTCACTCAGGGGTGCAAAGTCACTTAGCCATTCCAGTGGGACATTGCAAATTCCAATAGATGACACCTTTCCCAGGCTTGGTGGGTCTTGGTGTTCTGGGCAGCACAGCATGTTGATTGAGGGTAAAAGTCAGGGGAATGGTTGTTTCCCATGACTTTTATATATTTACAGCATGGGGCATCTCAGCCAGGGTCCCCAGTTTGGCATACAGGGCAACAGGCCCTACTGGTTGATTGTTCAAATGAATTAAAGCCTGGAACAGTACTTTAGTCTATCCAGCCAAGATAGCTTTACCTGTAAGTAATCTAACCTATTGCTTTAATATTTTATTTTTCCTTTCCATTAACTCTACCGCTTGTGGGTTATAGGGGACATGGAACCTCTGTTGAATGTCACGTTCTTTTGACCAATCTTGCATATCATCACCTTTGAAATGTGACTGCTGATCACTGTCTTTTTGGCAAGGGGATCTGTCCATGGTATTCAGCTTTTCTAATTCCCTAGTGGTGGCAGCCCGATTTACACAGTGATGGGAAAACTTGGGTTAGGCCAGAGGCAGTGTCCGCCTACACCAAGGCATATTTAGAACCCTGCTCTGAGAGAGAGCGCCAATATAATCAATTTGCCAATCTTTCACAGGTTGCGAACTCCTGCGGGTGGCCCCAGACTTCTCTGGCAATTGCCTTGGGCATTATTTAGAACCCACGAGATGTGCTGTGAACGCGTTAACCAAGTCAATGTATTTCAAGGGCAATCCTGCATCCTTGCCAATATGTCATCCCACCTGGGTGCTGTAGTGGCCATTTTTTCTATGCATCCAATCTTTTCTATCTACTAAAGAGTCAGTTGTGGGGTGCCTGAGTGGTGCAGTTGGTTAAGCATCTGACTATTGGTTTCAGCTCAGATGGTGATCTTGGGGTAGTGGGATCAAGTCCCTTGTTGGGCTCTGCACTCAGCACAGAGTCTGCTTTAAGATTCTCTCCCTCTCTCCCGCTCTGCCCTTCCCCACCCCCTCTCAAATAAATAAATAAATCTTAAAAAAGAGAGAGAGAGAGAGAGTCAATTGCTAGCACTTGTACCCAGGTTAGGGCATCAGCTTCCTGATTTCCAGCGGGGATCAGTGCCTTATGGGTTATGACATGGATCACAGTGAGGACTGCCTCAGGCTCTTGCAGATGAACCCAAATGTCTTTCCATATATCTTGACCACACAAGGGCTTATTCATGGTCCTTTGGCTTCTCATTGTCTAAACCAATTGTCTAAGATGGTTTAGAACCGTCTAACTGTCAGTGTAAAAGATTGACAGCCAGGACCCTGAGTGATCACCAGCCAGAACGCTCCGAGTTCAGCCCACTGGACGCTGTGATTCATTCTTGCTTCCAGGCATCTGTATACTAGGTGTCAATGCGAATTTCTGCCATTCTCTCTCCACAGGCCACAGGGGCCCCACAGGAACAGGGACAGGGCATTTGGAGGATCTCCATACCCTACAAGGCCCAGTGGCACCTGCATTTCTCTAGACAGTGGCTGGCGAACAGGGTGCTCCTCTTAGTCCATTTAGTCCATTTAGTCCCCCATTTAGTCCCAGTGGGAATTTGAGCAAGGGCACAGGTAGGTCAGTAGGTCCGCCCTCGGTAGGAAGGGAAGTTCTTATCACAATATACTGTTCCTTTGTGAGAGGCTGGACCTGAAGGAGCACCGCGTACACTGCTAGTTGCTGCTGCTCTGTGGGGTTCGTCAGGTTTCTCTCCCCTTCCAGAGGTGGGACAAAAACTTTAGGGGGAGTCTCTCCTTCTGTTTGTCTCCTCCATAGTGCCCCACCCTCACCTTCTGGAATCACAGACACATCTAATTTAAATGGTAGCCCAGTGTGGGACATGTCCGGAGCTTTCCCCTGCTTTACCAGTATTTTGGCTTTCTCAAAGGTGACTTGTCTTGATCCCCAGTTCCATATGTATCGTTTTCCTTATCAGGCACTGTACGAGGCAGAGGCATTGTGCCCGGTAGGAATAAAAGTTCTTCCAACCCCAAAATCCCTACGAAGGTTTTCATCTCTCTCGTGTTTGGGGGGCTTGGATAGGCTTGCATCTTGTTAATCACAGCTTTTAGAATAATGTGTGTCTTATACTAATGAACAATTTCTGAAAACTTTACAGCAGCACTTGGGCCTTGAACTTTCTGGGTGTGTACTGCCTATCTTTCCCTCACAGATGTTCCAGCAAAGCCTATAGAGTGTCCCTCGCAGAGGCAAATCTTCATATGTTAACATTACATCATCAGTGTAATGGGCCCATTGTACTGACGTGGGGAAGAAGAGGAACGGGTCCTGGGCTACCATCCATGACATAGTGTGAAGCTTTGCACGTAGCCTTAGGGAAGCATTTAAAAGGTCCGTTATTGTCTCTCCCACATGAAGGCAAATTGATCTTAGTTATTAGAACCCTGTACTTGTCAGAGTCTTTTCCGTGAATCTCTTTGAAGATGAAGCACTTTTGCAGGACCATTTTTGCAAAAGCGTCAGAGTAAAATAATGATTGTCTATAAATGACGGAAGACTTTTAAAATGGCCATAGTTAAAGATCTGATGAGAGTTCACTATAATGCGATTGACAAGGAAATTTGGTTATCCCTGCAACATACATTTTAAAATTATGACTGATACCATTATTCCAGGACCTATCAGATTTTTAGGAATTCCATATAAATATACCCTAGGGAAAGTTTATCAGATAATGCATCTTTTTAAATTTAGCATATCAAATAAGCCTAATTAGGTTAATATTTCTCCTTTTTAAGGAGAGGAAAACATCTTTTGAGATGTTCCAGGGATCTGAAAAATCCCAGAGTTAGCACAAGGTCCACAAGCCCTCATTTAAAATTTGATTTTGAACAAATAATTAATAAAAATAAAATTTGATTTTGGTGAAGTTTGTCAAAAATATCAAAAGGTTTAAAACACTTGATTGAAAAGGTCACCATGAAACAATACTTAATTATCAATTTAACCAAAGTGACAAAGACTTCAAAGGCAAGTAGAGAAAGTTATATAGTTGTAAAAAACTTAGCTCTTTTAATGGAGAAGTCTCAGTTTTCCCTAAGTAATCAAAGACAGTATAAAGCACAGGAAATTATTTTGAAAAAACACAGAATCTTTGTTTTCTGGGCAGATTACTTAAAAGGTGAAGAAAAACCTTTCATAATCTCATCAAGAACAAACCAATAGTCCAAGAAAACTTTGTCCTTGTAACAGAGGAAAGAAAAATTAAGCTTCAGTTTTACATAAGTGCACTAGTGATATTAAAGCTTACTCTTCTTTTTTTTTTCTTAAGATTTTATTTATCTATTTGACAGAGAGAGATAGAGCCAGAGAGCACAAGTGGGGGGGGGGGAGGATGGAAGAGGGAGAGAGAGAGGCAGGCTCCCCGCTGAACAGGGAGCCAGATGCAGGGCTCCGTCCTGGGACTCCGGGGTCATGACCCGAGCCAAAGGCAGACGCTTGACTGATTGAGCCACCCAAGCTCCCCAAAGCTTACTTTTCTTTAAACTAATTAAATAGAGCTCTTTTGCAAATTAATGTTGGTAATACCCTCCACAGGAAGAAGAACATCACATGAGTCGTATAGATCTATGGGCATATAGAACGTACACAAACAGAGACCCCATAGCTTTCATTCCAAAACTTCAGCCATTAATCTCGTACAACAATATAAAATTCACTGGTTTATAAAACAGTTAAATCCAATGTGTCTCTGGCAGATGGAACAAGTGAAGGTTACCCACTCACATGGCTAAAGCTTTTCATTAATATTTGTAGAGAAGCCTTTTAAGATTTGTACGTGCCCTTTATTAGTAATCTTATGGAGGTTGTAAAGAGGAGTTGGGGGAAGGAAGCTTCTACAGCAATCTGTATTGTGAAAAGCATCTGTCCCCCTTCTTTCCCTTCAGTCTCAGGCAATCGTGGGCAGGGTTTTAGTTGTCTCCTGGGGCACTTGTATTTCAAGGACACGATAAGATTTACAACTTCAAGGGACAGAGAAAGAAAGCAAGTTTCTCCTAAGAGTTTGGGGGTGTTGTTCTTTATTATCAGAATCTAAAGTAGCTACTATTTAAATTCTCCCTTTGTGCTAGGAGGGTCAGACTGCATGAGGCTGCCGGCTGTCACTGTCAATCACAACACCCCCCTCTTTGCTCTTGGCTCTCTTCACTTTCCCAGGTATTCCTTCCACTTCCCAGTGTCCAGATCAGGCTTTGTCACAAGCTGTTGGATCTTAACCCAAGGCATCTTGCACCCTCCGAGCTTTGCAAAATTGACCATTAAGTTCTCCAGCCTATTATCTTGCTCTCCCATCGTCTCTGCCAGCCCCAAAGGTAGCAGAATAGTTGACAACTGCATGTCCTTCTGTGGCCTCAGTTCTTCCAACCTTCTAACTCAAGCTTCAGCCTCCAGTCAGGCATCAGTGGCCAGGCAAGCTGCCCACGTGAGAGGCCAGCCCACGGGGGCAGCCGCTCATTTCCCTTCTTTGCCGCAGTGTGCCATGTGTAGTTTCTCAAACAAGTGTATCAGACCAGCTGGCATTTTCAGGGTTTCCTGAGACTCACATGGTGGTCCACAAGCATCTAACACATGGGCCACCTCTCCCCACACAGAGGTCAGTGGCCCACACAAGATTCTCCCTGCGAACACCTAACTTTCCCAAGGCCCGTTACTTTGGTCTCCTGGCTGGCTCGCCAATTGTTGGTTCATAAATTGGGCCCATACACAGAGGGCACGGAGAGGCCTTGGAAAGCAGCAGACCACTCTGTATGGGTAGGTGGCAGGCTTATTAAGCAAGGGAACTTAGATATGAGGCTTGACTTACGTGGCTGCAAGATGAGATCTCTACACCTGCCCACCAGAATCTTAAAATGTTTATACAGAGGCCCTCCCTGGGTTCAGTCACTTATACCATCCAGGTGGTCTCCCCAACACCTTCCTCTCTCAAGGCTGCCTCCTTAGAACAGCTTTCAAAGTGGGAACAGTAGGCAGACCAGACATTCAAAGGATGAGGGAGGAGGGGAGGAGCCTCTAATTACCCACATGTACCTCAAGGGCCCACCGGCAGTCACAGCCTCTCAATTTCCTCCTCCAAAAAGACCATTTTAATGTGGAGAAACCGGGACATGGAGAGATTTTGTAACTTGTTCAAGGTCACACCACAAGTAAGTGGTAGGACTAGGATTCCTACCAAGACTAACTCCAAAACTTCTGCTCTTAATCACTAATTCTAATGCTAGGGATGTTTACATTTTTGCAGGCCCTGAACCAATCATAGAACTTAAGTTGTTGGTCATCAGAAAAATAATTCCTTCATCAAAGGTTTTCTCTCATTTAAGAGACTTTTAAAAGTTATTTTAAAAGCAAAAACAATAAGGGAAATCAGAAACTTGGGGGAGGAAAGGCTAGGAATTACCCAGAATTCCATGACACTAATAAATTAACTGTTTTCATTTTTAATGTTTCTTCCAATCTTTGCCCAATCTGTATACATAATTATATGTAATTTCAAAGCCATTTTAAATGACCAGTTAGCATTGACAAGATAAATTCATCAAATGAGTTGTCTTCTTAAAAACCTACAAAAATTATTTTAATTCTTCCCTCCACGTTCTGGGTTTCATTTCCTTTTCTAGAACAATAACAACAACAGATTCTTGAAGAATTCTGATTCACACAGCAGATGTGAGGATTAGAGAACCTGCTGGCTAATTGGAGATGAGTTTCACTGGAAACAATCACATGAAAACAAACTATATGTGGTAAATTCCTGTCCCTGGTAGCTTCTCAGGATACACCGAATTTATCCCACCAAAGATTTCTGTTTTCGTGGAACTTCAGATGCCCCGAGTCTCTGTATCAACATTTTCCAAGGTGTGTTCTAGAGAACCCTAATGACAGATGCACACTCAAAGGTTCAAGGTAAATACATTTAAGGACTATTGCTTACATCCCCACTTCGAAATTTAAAATATCCATTAGCATATGAAGAGCCTGGGAAGTCATGCAGTAAAGAACATGTTCACTTTTGTCCAGAAGTTGCAAACTAGTTACTTCCAGGAGATAAAGATAATGATCTGGCGATGGCCGTGAGGAAATGGAGACCACACATATCACCTGAGAGTTGCTGCTTCTCATTATGTGGGCCCAATATTAACAGATCTTCATGAGATATCTGAAATCTGGGTTTTGATGGAAAATGTTACATCCAGTTTGAGGGAACAAAAACATGTCTCTTGGCTAGATTGGGCTCATACGCCACCAATTTGCAGCCTCTGCTTTAACTTATAGTTTCTTAAGCTCATTTGACAACAGAACTCTTTGTTTCTAGAATACTCTTTGGGGAAATGCTACCATACTTCATTATCCTATCAGTCCTTCAAGTTCCCATCTCTACACCCAGTCTTCCTTCTGTGCACCAATCCTCAAACCTAAAGTATGTTCCAATTACTATGATTGTGTAACAAATCACTCCAACACTCGTGGCTTTAAAAAAAAATATTTATTTTGCTCAAACAATACGTAATTTAGGTAGGGCTCAGAGAGGATGGCTCATCTTTGTTCCATTGTGTGTCAGTGCACCTCGATGGCTCATGGTGATGGTGAGGGGTAGGAATCATCCAAAAGCATTCTCAGGGCACCTGGCTGGCTCAGTCAGTGGAGCACACGACTCCTGATCTCAGGGATGTGGGTTCTAGCCCCACATTGGGTATAGAGATTGCTTAAAAATAAATTCTTAAAAAAACAAACAAACAAAAACAAAGTCATTCTCACTCACATGTCAGATGTCTTATGCCAGTAATCACCTGACATCTTAGCTGCAACAACAGCCAGAACACCAACATGTGGCCTTTCTTTGTGGCCTGGGCTTTCTTGCTAGATAGAGAGCCATCTAGATAGCTAGATTCCAGGAGAGAGTGTCTTGAGAGGAAGAGGGAGAGGCAGGCAGAAACTGTATCACCTTGTAGGATCTAGCCCCCAAACCACAGCAGGTCATTCCCATTGCAATCTGTTTGTCAAGGCGGGCAAGGGACTCCGCCTCCACCTCAAGAATGAAGGATCTTGAGTCCTGGCTCTTTTATTTACCAAAGTTAGTGTGACTTTAGCAAGTAATTTCATCTCTTTTTGCATCATCTGTTCACCCTATCCTGAATTACAGTTGCCTCGATTTTTATTTTTTCATTGGACAGTGAACTTCTTGAGAGTAGTTCCCACAGTAATATTGCTGTGCAAAGCACAAACACATAGTTTGGGTTTTGTAAATATTTCTAATACCTTATTTTATTAAAGCTAGTAGGGAGTTTCTCTGTAACTTTTTCACCACTTGTGGCCGTGGCTAAAGGAGAAAAAACCCCCTCTGGAACTGAATCACATTGCCTGTTGTTCATGATTGTTCTGTGTTGGTCTCAGCCTATCAAGAACCAGTTTTGTGGCCGGACCAGCCCTTGTGGTTCTTATTATGATTTCAAGATACTCAGCAATAACCACCAGGAAACTTTGAAAAAGAAGTGTACTACTTACAAGTCCTGGGAATTTCATGGCCTACCTGGGGCCACACAGTGAGGTCATGCATAGAGAGAAAAAGAGTGGGCCTGGGGTTCTGCTTTTATGGGAGTTCAAGGTGGGGGCCTAGGGTTTTGAGGGCTCATTCTTTATTGATGAATTTAAAGCATAAGTACAGGAATTTAAAACATGGGAAGAGAAAAAAGCAAGTAGCCCAAATGGTCAGTTATAAATCAATCAAGATCTCTAAAATTGGGGGGGGGGACATGCCCAACCTGACTCTTTATCTAGAGTGAGTAGCATAATGTGGTTATTCAAGGTAGCCATCTTTGAAGTGGATGCCTCATCAATCAAAAGCTAAGTCAGACATTCGCCTTTTACAAAAGGAAAGTCGCCTGCCAGGGATCCCACTACCACTATCCACAGACCACTTCTTTTATCACAGGACATGTTACCACATGGATGTGAGGCAAGGCTCAAGCCCAAGGGCCCTCCCACCTCCTTGTGCCCATGGTAAAGTAGCCCTCTGGCCCTCGGTCACCAACTGCCCACAGAGCAGTCAGGAAGCCTGCAAAACATAAACAGCTGCTAAGAAATCGGCCCCATAAAACCTTATTCCCAAGCAGCAGCAAACCCCAGGTTTGGTCTACAAACCTCCAGGCCCAGTGCCCCTGGAGGGCAGTTTTCCGTTGTGAATACAGACCCCACTGGAGCCACAATAGATAAAATCTTGCGAAACTTTGGCTCCACGAAGGCATTCATTTGCTAATGAATATGCTAAAAAGCTCTTTCAAAAATGACCCCTGCCCATTTGGACAAGTTCTGCTCCTTGTGCTTTCATACTCCATTCCTCTCTGTTGCTTGCCCTGGGAGGAAGAAGAGAAAGAACAGGAAAATATCTAAGATTTTGTTAGAAATGGCTCTTGGTTGCCTTCTGACATCCTGCTCAAGCCTTGTATTGTATTATTTCCAGCCCCCTGTGCCCTTTCCTCTACTTCCCATCATTTCCAATTTTTTCTCCCCACATTTTGCAACCAATCGTTGTTTGGTGAAAGCCTCGGGCTATTTGCCCAGGTGCCTGCCAACTTGGGCAGTGATGGCCCATTTCATTAAACAAGGAAGCATGTCTAACCCTGAGGCAACCAGAAAATCTATGTTGAGTGCTAGTACCAAAAGTTTTATTTTTTAAAACTTCTGAACCACACAGTTTACAGGTTATGATATGGCATCCTCTCTCTATCCTGAAAAGTAATTTTTTCATTTACGAGTATAAAATTACATTAACTGCCAATTCCTTCATTTTTTTTTTTTAAGATTTTATTTATTTGAGAGAGAGCATGAGCAGGGAGGAGTAGTAGAGAGGGAGGGAGAAGCAGACTCCCCTCTGAGCAGATATTCAGAATCCTGGGATCATGACCTGAGCCGAAGGCAGATGCTTAACCAATTGAGCACCAGGGTCCCCCAATTCCTTCATTCTTAATGTTACAAGTTTTAAGCACTTTGTTTTCCTTCATCTGCACAACCACTCTACGAGACTTTTTTACATTTTACAAACGAGGAAGCCAAGTTAAAGAGGTGAGCTAAATTGCCAAAGGTCTCGTGACAGGAGATATGGCCAGTATTGCAGCCCGTTCTACCTGATGCCAAAGCCCATGAGTCTTCTTCCCTATACTGTTTAGATTGAGAAAGGATCGCATAGAGATTTTATAAATTTGAGCCTTCCTGTTTGACTCGGTAAATCAGCTCATTAATAATGTTGCAGTCTGATCCTCGGGGTCATAAGAGATTATAGAATTCATCGGGTCAAACTAATCTGTGAGTCACCTTTACAAGCATTCCTCACATTGGTCGTTCCACTTCTAATGTTGGGGTACCTGGGTGGCTCAATTGATTAGATGTCCAACTCTTGATTTGGGCTCAGGTTATGATCTCAGGGTTGTGAGATCGAGCCCTGCGTCAGGCTCCATGCGGGGCTTGGAGCCTGCTTGAGATTCTCTCTCTCCCTCTTCCTCAGACCCTCTGCCCCTCCCCTCACCTACCACCTCCCATCCCCCCTCTCTTAAGAAAATAAAAAGACTTCTAATGTTGGGGAACCCATCCTTCTTACATTTTTAGGCATTTAATAAAAATCTGTCCCCCAGGAACTGCCATTCATTCACCCAAGTTCTTCTGTCTGCAAGATAAGGCTAAGGCTTCTCACCCAGCTCTGAGCCTCACTGTACCAGTAAATCGCTTCATAAACTGGGTTACTCTTGCCCATTCACTCTTGCCTGAATAGACTCCAGTTTGCCAATGACCTCACTACATGGGACACTCAGAACTGCACCCAGAGCTCAAACTAATTCTGACCAATCAAAATTCTATCCCATCCTTGAACAGGGTGTTAAACATCTTTACAGCCCCAGGTTGAATATATTCTTTGGGCAGCCACATGGAATCTTTGGCTAATATTAGCTTTTAGTCAATAAGAGATGTGAGTGGGGATGTTTCAGCCATGTTTTGCTAGCCTGGGTTACTGAATCTCAGGGCAATAAGGTCTCTCACTGATCTACATATAATTTCACTTTGACAAAAAATTTTTGTTGTGGCAGATATTTTGTCCAAATTTGCACTGTGATTTCCATTCCTTGCCATGTAAGGGCTACTCTCTTTTCTTTTGCATATAGAGAATGGATTGTTTGTTTAAGTTTTGATCCAGTGACAGTTAATCAATGGATGTCTAAAGAAGCAAAAAGAAAGTCAGACTCCTCACAGGCACATAGAGCATATCATCTCACATCAAACAGTTCTTTCACAGCACAACTCAACAATTATGTTTGACCATAAAATTGAAAGTATCTCTATTTTAACTCAAGGATAACCAAAATAGACTGGTGAGTGGGAACTAGCAATATGCTGTTCTTCCTTAAAATTCCCTGGTTCTAAATTAAATTGCTTATTTTTTTAATTCTTTGTATTTTAATTTAATTAGTATTTAATTTTGTCATGGTTCTCACAGAAATTTTTATTTTCTAGTTTTACAATCAAAAAGTAAAGGGGAAATGTCAATTTTACTCTTGGGAAAATGCTTTGAAGTATGATTTTTAGAGATCAGTGAATAGGCTAGAAGCCCACTTCCTGTCCCACTTACTCTGATCCTCTGAGTCAATCTGTGTAGACAAAAAAACTTGAGCTATTGTCTAATCAATTTAGTCTTCTTACTTTACAAATGATAAAAAACAATGTACAGATGGATTTGAATGATATACTCAAGTTTACAGGGATAATAGAAGCTTCTAGCACACATCTCTCTTCTTCCTAACCACTGGTACACAATGTTAGTTCAAAGGAGCTCAGAGAAGCAAGAGATGCTTCAAGTTGAGGGTCTTTGGAGAAACATTATGGAGGAATTGAGATCGAAAAGAAGTATTTTTTTTGAGGTTTTATTAATTTTTTAGAGAGCGTGAGAGAGCACACAAGTGGGGGAGGGGCAGAGGAAGAGGGAGAGAGAGAATCCCAAACAGACTCCACTTCGAGCTCATAGCCTGACAGGGGCTTAATCTCATGAACCTGAGATCATGACCTGAGCCAACATCAAGAGTCGAGTACTCAACCAACTGAGGCACCCAGAAACTCCAGAAGTAAGTATTTTTTAGCCAAATCTTACTTTTTCACAAAAATAATATGTTAGCTATAGAAAATTTGGGAAATGCTGTAAAATACAAGGAAAGATGATGGGACAATTACTCACAATCCTACCCAGTGAAAGTAATGCTATGGGTGCATTTCTCTACTGTGATTATTTTCCCAACATGTAATTTGTTGTTGTTTTCTATTACTGTGATCACGCTACGTACAAAGGAATAGTATAACCCGAGGCCTGCTCCATGTTGTAATAACTCTCCTTAAATATCGTTTTATGCTATGTAACAGTCTGTTTTCTCCATAATCTTCTTAATTTTGCTCCAATTTTGTAATAATTAGGTAGAAGGGAAAGACTTAAATAAAGAGAGGAAAGGTATCTAGAAGAGGGTATGTATTTACAGCAAATTAAAACACCAAGATACTCATAGATGTATATTTGTGCTTTGAGGTTGTAGGTGATCTTTGTTTCATTCTTTACTTTTTTTTCAGTGATACAAAAATATTAATAAGCACACCTGCACTTATTGAACATTTCCATGTGTTTCATGCCACAGATATATTTTCTCATTTAATCTTCAAAATAACTGACCAAGATCACTACTATAGGTTCACTTTAAAGATAAGGAAAATGAGACCTAGAGGAGTCAAAGGTCTTGGCAGAAGGTCAGTGATCAAGCCACATTTGTTCCCATGTCCATCTGAGGAGAGAGCTGCTATTCTTAACCACTCTACCACATATCCCAAGTTTCTTATGACTATCTACCATTGTTATAATCAGAAAGCTATTTTTAAAAATGAAAATGGATTGCGGATAGCTCATTTCTGATGTAAGCAGTTAACTTATTACCTGTAGAGTATAAAAAAAAAAAATCTACAAAATCCCAGAACAGCTAAGAAAATCATCAATACATAAAATCCCCTCAGTCGTGTCTATAATGGTTAAAATTCAAATGTGTTTCAGGTTTCTCTAAAATTGATTAGAAATAGAAAAAAGAAACAGTGTTAATTGCAGTTATGTGAATGAAATCTGTATTCTGAGACTGGATGAAAATTGATTGTGCTAAAAGTAGTCATCTGTAATTAAACGAATCTGTGCTGTGCACTTTAATGAGTCAGCAGAACTTAGTCTAAGTGGTAACAGTAAGTCCTGGTATAGCTTATTAAATAAGAACCTGGCAACCTCACCTCCACGGAGGTCCTGTTATCTCCAGTCGTCTTATTTCTGCATCCACGGCTCTAATTTGAAACTGCAGGAAAGGTGATGCATCCTTTTGTAATCCAGACGTACACGTTATGAAGTCTTCTTCATTCTTTCGTTCAGAAGAATTGGGAAAATCAGTAAACATTATATTCACTCGATAGAGTTATCTTGGTTTCTGTGCAGACAAGCTGAACCTACATCTGTGAAAAGCTATTCGAGAAAATGAGTCTCCAAAATTTTTTTTTTCAAAATTGTTTTCCAAATTCCTCAGTATCTAAATGTTCAGGCTTACGGTATTTTAAAAAGGACAAATAATGGTATTGTCATTTTGAACCTTTTAAAAAATTAGAACAACAGTGCATACTCATAGAAAATGCAGAAAGTGGAGAAATGTATAAAGAAGCAAGAAAAATCCCACCCGTCATCCCTTCATTCAAAGACAGATTCCTCTTAACATGGCCATATATTTCCTTCTAGTTTGTTATCAAGCCATTGCTTTTGTATATCTGAGATCATTCTGTTTGCATAATTTGGTATTCTACTAAAAAGACTTGTTTAAAAAGAAACTTTGAGTTTTATTCCTAACCTTACCCTGGATAAGCGGTGGCCATTCCTTGTGCTTCTAGCATCTCAGAAACAGACTTGTTGAGGTATCTGCTGCCCTGAGCCTTCATCAAGGGGAGGCCTCTGCTGAAGGGACAGGACCCATTCCTGTGGTAGGAAGGAGTATTGTGGACATAATAAAGGAGAATAACAAGACCTACTATTTATTTAGCAGCCTGGGATTAATCCCATTGGGCTAGCCCTTATTCCTTGAACATTTATATCCAGAAGAAATAAGCTTATAATTATCAGTCAGAGCAACTTTGAGGAGTTCCCACCATAGAACCACCACCACCAGGCATGAGGGTAGAGTAGCACGTAAGACTAGAAGGATTGAAAGGTGAAGGGCAACTTGATGGTGTGTCAACAAGTCACAGGACTTAGAAACATAGAAATTGAGATTTGCAAGTAATAGGATGCATCTCAGTCCCAGACTCAGGTGTTCCAGCAATAACATCCCTTGTTTTCTTTAAAGAAAATTAAGTAGTTTCCAAGCATCTCTCTTACCAACTTAGTCTCAGACACCAAATATGGAAGGATTATATGGTGCCAGAAATCAGGGGCAGAGTCTCCACCCACTTGTCTGTCATATTGACAGCTAATAGCCAACAAGTGGTTCCTTGAAATCCAGTTTCTGTCTATGTCCCTGCCATGTCGGAATCAGACTTGAAGTCAGCCCCCCAGTCATACCCTCTGTCACACTCTTGAAAGTCAGGCCAGTTCGCAGTGAAAAACCTAAAAGCTAAGCACCAGTTTCCCACTCATCTCAGAATCTACCACCCTCCTCTTTTCCAACCCCTGGAAAGTTCCCCTTCCTTCCTTAAGTTCTTTAAAATATTTGCCCCTTTTTCCTCACGCCAGGACACCCAAAGTACTCTCTTCAGGCTTAACAAAATAATAGCCAACCAGGGACAGACAGATCTTGCAGAAAATTTCTGCTTCAGTCCTCCCCTGAAGTAAAGCGGAGCAAATGGCCCGGTTTCCCTTTTGGAAAACATTAAGGAAAATTATAAGGAGAAAAACACAAAGTCATATTTTTCAAAAAATCATCCTGCCATAGACAAGACCTTGACTAAAAGGACTCAATTAAGTTCACACCTAAAGCCAAGGTCCTTCATTCTTTAGCACCAGGAGGCCATGTTTGCCACAGGTGATGAGCACGGGCTTGGAAGCCAGGCTGGGCTTCTGATCCTATGCAATCCTGGCTTTGTGACCGTAATCCTCTACCCTCAGTTTTCTCCTAGCACAGTGCCTGGCACAGGGTAGGGTCAACTAATGTTATTTTCCCTTGTCCATGGTTGGCTGCTTCCCCAAATCACTGCCCATCCAGTCCCAAAGCCATTGCTCTGATTCCTCATATCCTGAGAGCAGCTCTAAGACCATCCTTCCTAAAATGCGTGCCCAGTGCCCACACTTGAAACTGCTCAAGTAATGGATTTTTAGCTGAATTTCGTAGATATGATCCTCATCCTTCAGATGGTAACTATTTTCCTGCTGGAAAAGTCACAACTAATCCAATTCAACACTCTGACCACTAAGTACCCTCCAGGAGCTCTTCAACCATGAGTATCATTGGACGTGGCCAGTTTGAACATTTTATTCCTCCTCAGAACTTATTTCTTTCTAGAAATAAACCAGGTGACATAGCATGGTCTTAAATCCATCTCTCTTCATTTTTCCTGTCTTCTAGTCAGATACAGAGTTTTGGGATAAGATGCAAGCAGAATGGGAAGAAATGGCCCGGAGGAACTGGATATCAGAGAACCAAGAAGCTCAGAACCAAGTTACAATCTCAGCTAGCGAGAAGGTGACCGATTCTGTTCTTATATATGCTGACCATTTTCTCAACCTCCTTGCTTCATATTTTTATAACTTAGTCATTAACTATTTTGCAAAAAATTCAAGAATTAAGTAGACAAATTAATGTCAGTCTGACCTGGAAGAAATTCTGGTGAATGAAAATATAATTATCCAGTGTGTGAAGACAGCAAAGCTGGAATGAAATGTCCTTGTTTTTATCAATGTTAATACAGTCTGGCAGCCCACAAGAGCTTGCATCTTGACTGCTGGCAAGTTTCTGAAGTAACTGACATGGAGGGTGGGTTGGAATGAGAACTGACTAATCTCACAATGCTTTTTGTCAGTCATTCATTTGAGCCATGTGGATGAGCTAACCCAAATGTTATCAGTGGACCGGGGAGTGAGGTGGGGGCTTAGAGCTACGTTTCCACAGTTGGTCCTTACACATGGAAAACATACCCTTCACACAACCAGGTCAAGTCCCAGGGACAAGTCCCAATCCCAAAATATTCCTCTGAAAGGAGCCCTAGCAAATGTGTGAGTTCAGTCAACAACCAGCCAGATTACCCATGAAGTCCCGGTTGCCCTTGGGTTTATGCTTTTAAAAACACTTGGTGAAAAAAATAATTAAAATATATAAATAAATAATAAAAAAATAAAAACACTTGGTGAAGAGGGGAGGGACACTTTTGAGAAATAAATTTAAAGGATTTGAAAGATAGAAAAAGATAAGGAATTTTCTTACTGAAGGAAAAACTATACACACACACACATATGATATGTATATATACACACATATAATATGTGTGTCTTATGGATTTTTTGTGGTAGAGGAAGTCTCAATAATAATCAGTTCTGGATAACTTCCATTTGTTCAATCCAACAAATATTTATTGCCTACCTAGCAATAGATATGATGATGAATAGTCTCCAGTCTTAGAGGATTTTCAATCTACATGGTCATTAAAATGTCTTCCTTCCCCCCATATTCTCTGCCCCTCAGTCAGCCAGGCAATCTCATAAAACCGGAGTAACTATCTCATTAAAAATAATCCTCTTCCACAAGAAATCAAAGCTAAGCAATAAGAGAAACATTGATATAGATCGTCAGACTCTAGGCTATAATTCATACACCTGAGGCACGGCTGGGGCACTGAGCTCCTCGCCCCTGGGACCCCATATCTGTAACCTCACTACATAAACTGGTCATACCGTGTGGCTTTGATAAGGGGGTTTGTCTTTCTCAGCGATGGTGAAGAATGAAAGTCTCCATTTAATCTATTTTAAAACCTTAGTAACATCATTAACAGACTAGCTTATTTGTATCTATCAAATTAGAAGGATATTATGATGATCTATGCTGGTAAGGTTGCAACAAATCATTTCTCTCAGATATTTCCAATTAGAGTTTAACTTGGGACACATTTTCTCAAAAGCAATTCGGTTATATTTATCAAGGGCTTCAAAATAGTTTGTAGCCTTTAGTCTAATAAAGCCCTCTAGAAGTCTATCCTAGGTAATAATCATACACAGACAAAGATGTGAGCATGAGGTTTTCACTGTAACTTAACTTATGAGAACAAAAAAATTGAAAGTAACCTGAATGTCCATCAGTAGGAGCTTGCTTAAATAAGTTTTGGCACAATGCAAATAATTTTAAAAACTAAAACTAAGCAGGGCTTAAGCTAACTCCATACATGGTATGAGCTTATTTGTTTAATTTATGTATTCACAGAAAAAGATTATTTAGACATTCTGTATAATTTAAATTTTCAAAAGAAAAGATCTATAACTTTAAAATATGCATTCTCAATGGGGCAAATGCAGCCCCCCATGGGACAGAAACTGGTTCAAGGAGCAGGAAGGTAAAAAAAAAATCTTAGATAGTAGAATGGTTTGTAGCCCTCCAAAGGGTCACAGCACATAAACAATGTACAGTATGTGGTTAACATTTCAGGGGGATGGATGGTAGTAGCACTTAGCAAAAATACGTCCAAAACTCTGTATTTTTTAATTCTCAGGGCCGCTGGCGGAGAGGGGTGGGAGGAATGGCTAAAACAAAAAAGAGCAAAAGAGTAATAGATAGAAATATTATATTAGCAGCGATAGTTAGGTTGTGGCATTAGGTGTAACTTTTGTTTCTTTTTATATCATTCAATAACAAAATAATATCATCCAAATTTATGCAATGAACATGTACTACCTTCATAGGAAGGGGAGAAAAACAGTAATTTCAATTTAATTTAAATAAGTTAAATAATTCAAATGAATAAATTAAATTAAAATCCAAAAAGAGCTTACTGAATACCAGAATGAAGAGCTAAATCGATGGATCTCACAGTGCCCTTCTCCGTGTTGCAGGGATATTACTTTCACACTGAAAATCCCTTCAAGGACTGGCCTGGAGCATTTGAAGAAGGCTTAAAAAGACTGAAGGAAGGGGACCTGCCCGTCACCATCTTGTTCATGGAAGCAGCGATTCTTCAGGACCCCGGAGACGCAGAGGTGATATTTTCCCTTCCTCCTGCTTGGCTCACAAAGTGGCTGCGTGTGAGTGAGGGACAGGGGACAGGGGACACGCCCAGCTCTCCTGGGCTGCATTTGCATCAAGGAAAGCCTCCCAAAGAAGCTAACCTGGCTTACTCTGCCAGGTGTTTAAGAGTTACAAATAGGTCCCTGTTCTCTAGCCAAATCAAATATGCGGTATCCACAGTGCCCACAAATAAAAGGGTGGGGACGAGAAATGAAAAACCAAAATTGTCAACCTGGAGGCTCAGCAGTAGTTTGCAGGGGGCAGTGTATGCTTTGTCTAGGCCTAGAGCCACACCGTACCTCCCCCTTGGTTCGCTCGCTCAACATTTATTGAACACATACTGTGTCCCAAGAATTGTGCCAGGCACTGGCTTCAAATATTGAAGAACGGGGAAAATGGAACTGTTGAAAAGACACATTTGGGTTCTATCTGGAGGGACAATCAATAAGTCAATGCAGTGTAATAAATGCAATGTCAGAGCGTGCACAGGACGCTAGGGGAGCAGAGAGCAAGGCTCCTGAGCAGGCCTTCCCCTACACTTAAATCCAGAGCCGAGTTTTGAAGGAGGGGGACTTTATTAAAGACAGCAGCGGCGTCAAGGTGTTAGGAGGAAGTGGTTTGTGTGTGGGCAGTGGGGCATGAAACATTGTTCCAGGGGCTAGAGGGGAGAAGACAAGAGTGGGCAAGAGTCTGAACTTCATGAAAGCCAGGGGAACCACTAGGGGACTCTACTCAGCAGAGAGATACAGTCAGATTTGCCTGTTCGAAAAACCCCTTTGTCTGAGGTGTGGAAAGTGATGCAGACAGAGGCCAGGAGACCACCCAGAGAGGCTTCGCCATCCTCCTTTGGTCCACTGTGTTTCCAAACCTGCACAGACCCATAATAAGATAGTGGCAGGTGTAAAGTCTTCTTTTTCAGTTTGTGAGTGATTTTTAGGAATCGTTTTACAAGGAATAATCCTCATAAGGCATTTGCAGAAATTTTAGGGAGGGGTATATACGGTGCTGAGAGGACAGTATAGAGTAGAGTAGTGGTTAAGTTTCTAGGCTGTGCTGTCCTAACTGTGTGGGTTTGAATCCTTGCTCTACCACTCCTGAGCCGTGAGCCATGCGATTGGACACAAGTCATTTAAAACGTCTCAGTTCCATCTCTTCATACATAAAATGGAAGTCACGATTATAATAACGACCTTATTGGATGTTGTGAGGATTAAATTAGTTCATGCAAATAAAGTGCTTATTTCAGGGCCTGGTGCATCCATCAGTCATTAGCCTTCATTATTATTATTGGTTATGCTCAAAGCTTGTATACGAAGGATGAGTAAGCTGATTACTAGGTTAAAGCCCTGGTATCTTGTTAGTCAAAACGTTGACAGTGAAACAAGATTGAACTGTGAATTGGAATGTGAACCAAAATATTGGAATTTTTAAGAAGATATGTGGATCACAACGGAAGAGAAAGTCATTACATTAATAGAAAACTGTAGGCCACCCCCCAAAAGAATATCATCTTACATTTCTAAATGCTATGGTGTTTTCATGTGTATTATATAGTTTGACAGAACAACCCTGGAAGCTTAAAAAAAAACAGTATACATTATTATGTCCGATTCATTAATGAAACAAACTGTGGGCTTCAGAGGGGAGGGGGGTGGGGGACTGGGATAGGCCAGTGATGGGTATTAAGGAGGGCACATATTGCAGGGAGCACTGGGTGTTATACACAAATAATGAATCATGGAACACTACATCAAAAACTAAGAATGTACTGTATGGTGTCTAACATAACATAATAAAAAATGATTTTAAAAATTTTAAAAAATAAAAATTTAATAGGGAAATATCTTTTAAAAAAAAAAGATTCATTAATGAGAAGATTAGGGCACTGGGTAACTAAAGGATCCCAACCAAGGACCCAGGGCTTCTGAGTCTTGGAGACCCAAAATTCAGGTAAAAGATGATCTGTGAACAGTGAAAATGACACCATACTCAAAGACTAGCGAGAAGCCCCCAGAGAGGGACTGTTTCATCAAACTTAAGAAGCATCCTAAGATGTATGGAAGGTGAAATCAACATAGGGACTGCTCTGTGTACATTTGAACGAATAAAAAGAATCACTGATATTTGGGAGGGAAGTAATCAGCATTCTTTATGAGTTTATATGGCATGGGTAATAATTACTCAGGATGATAAAGCCAATATAATTTTTACAGCACTTGAGGATGATTCTATGTATCTTCATAATAGTTTTGTTTTGTTTCAAAATGTCTGTAGGTAAGAGAGTTATACACTCCCCAAACCCTTTTAAATCCATGAGACTGATAACCCCAGCAAATTTCAGGACAGTGTATGTAATGAGAGGTTTTGTTCACGTGGATTGTTCATGTAACGGTGTGAGAATCATTGTTCCTTTAAGTAAATAGGGAGAAATTGGTTGTATTAAAAACTTTCATTCTAGATATGAAAATGTTATCTGCTTGAAGATATTCTTCACATTGTCAACAATAGCAAAGGATTGGAAACAACCTGACAGCACTAGGGCATTGGTTGAGTAAATAACAGGATAGCCACTCAAGAAAATTTAAATTAAAAATTATAAGTATGAGGTTTTTGTAAAAACATGGATAGTATTTATGATGCAATATAACGTATAAGTGTAGGCTCTGCAATTATGGATGTAGTTAGATTGCATTTTATATGTGCTTTCTGCATTCGAACAGTGGTATTAGAGCCATGAGCACATTGTAGTGGAGGATTTTGTTTTATTTTCCCTAGTTCTAAATGTTCTGTTAGCTCTTACGGTAACAGTCAGACTCGCATCTCTACAAACCGATTTCATTTTGCACATCTTGAGATTCCTTACTAAATAAAGTCTACACTTTTTAGCTACATTTCTGGGTTACTTACCATCCCTTTTCCTCACAAATGCGTACTTTTATATATTTATCTTTCAGTTGTAAGACCCTAACACCATGAAATCTCAGACACTCAAATGTTTCTGTGGGTCGCAGGAGAGTAAATACTGAGAACTTGTCAGTAATGGCTGAGGATCTTGACCCCGATGTCCGAAGAGCCTTTGCGTAAAGAAACGCTTGCGGTCTTTTTCCCTTTTGCAAGACTCTCGCATCTGAGACGGGTAGTTCTGCATGGAGGGATCTAAAGCACAGGAGTGAATCTGCTTCCTCTTGCAACGTTGACCTCAGTTGTTTTTTGTAGGCCTGGCAGTTCCTCGGGATAACCCAGGCAGAGAATGAAAACGAACAAGCAGCTATCGTCGCCCTCCAGAGGTAGATAAAGCTAAGTGCAAAATCCTGGGCCGGGCGGACTCCGTGTGTCTTGTCTTTGACCCTTAGGTACATTGTAAAGAATTTGGCCAGGATAAGTGCTGAGATGCCACTTCGCTGTAGGAACCAAGAATCTGTGAAGAAATAATGTTCTTAAATCGCAGCGTTCCGTCATCCGCAAGTCAGTTGACCTTCATTGGCACAAAAGTGTCAACGTCGAAAGTGGTCATAAAACAGACGCATTATATATATAGTTCCTCTTAACTTTCTAGCCTTCTGCAGCATTTGAAAGTTTTCTTCAGGAAAAACATACTCAAAATAATCTGTGTAATTTTAGCTCCTTGTGTCTACAGGGAATCTCCTGAGAGAGTTTCAGTGACCTACAAGTATAACTACTGACCTGTGACTAAAGGTCTAGACTGCTTTGGGCGGATGTAGCGTCACACTTTACTTCATTAGAGCCCTCTGTAAACGCTGGAAAAATCGCCCCTACCAAACAACTTCCTAATCCCTTTATAATCTCTCCCTAAAACACTGATGTAGGTACTGTCTAGAGCTCACTGCTCAAAGTCTCCAGGGACTACCAGCTTCGTCATCGCCTGGGAGCTTGTCAGACCTGCCCAGCCTCGGGCCCACCCCAGGCCGACTGTATTACCTACTCTGCATTTCACTGAGCCCCAGATGATTCTCATGCACCTCAAAGTCTGAAAGCCCCCTGCGAGAGGCCAGTGGAATAGCAGGAGGGGGAGCAGCTGTAGCCTGCCTCGTGTAAGCCCACACCGGGAGTCTAGAAACACAGGAATCTCCGTCTCCTTTACAAAACACTGTACGGCCTTTCATCTCCGCATATCCAAATTTACCTCAAGTCCGTTTGCTTCGTGGATACGATACATTTAATACATCAGTAGTAGAGTAGCCTAAAACAATGCTATCCCCTCCTCGTGAAATAAACTCCTAATAAGTTTTGGGCAAGGATTAGCCCCCTTTTCTATAGTTTTAAAACCATTTATTAAATTACCAGACCTAGTGCTCATTGAGATGAGTTTTAACTTTCTTACAAATATACTTAGGTCCCAATTTTCACATAGATAAATATGGTGTTTTCTAAGGACTTAACATAAACTTAGCTGTGCTTTTGCACCATTTAATTAATAAAGACCTCAAATTTCCTAGAGAACTGTTAGACTCTGGCTCAGGAAAAATCTGAAATTGGCTATTTATTTACCTATTTATTTATGCCTTCTTGCAGGTGCTTAGAATTACAGCCCAACAACTTGAAAGCTTTGATGGCTCTGGCTGTGAGTTACACTAACACCGGCCATCAGCAGGATGCCTGTGAAGCTCTGAAGAACTGGATTAAGCAAAATCCAAAATACAAATACCTTGTGAAGAGCAAGAAGGGATCTCCAGGCCTTACCCGGAGAATGTCCAAGTCTCCAGTTGATAGGTATCCTTCTAATTAAATTACAGTCGGCTGTAAACACCCATTTACACCATTAGGCACCTTAGGGGTAATTAACAAGCCTCCCCAGCAACCACTCCGGTGTGCATTCCTGCTACAAGAGCAACTCTGATGACAAAGATTGATGCTCAGACCAGAACCAACAACTGGACACACGATCAAGATTGTGGGCACTCACAGACATTTTACTGGAGTACCATAATTTAAAGCAAAATGCTGTGGACATATAATTAACCTAAAATAAATTATAAAGTGCACCACGTTTCATAAAGCCTGAGAATTGGCTAGGAGTAAAAACGGAAGTCCTTTTTTCTAGGGACTTTGTTGCTATCAGCCATAAATCACGATGTTAAATTCATTCTCACAGACCCCTGGGGTTTTCCGCACTGGCACTCATAGGGTCAATGGAACTCTCCTTGTGAAGACCTTACTTAGCACAGTCTGTTTCTGTGTACGGCGAAATAATTCATGAAAATCAGCAGGTATTTTTTTAATGTGCAGTATTAATAGTCCTTCTCATTAAGCGAAGATGTTTTAAGCACAATTTTTCCAGTCTGTAATGTTCTCTTGGAACAGAGGACATGATAGTAAATAATATATGTTTGCACCATTTGGAATACACATCTCCATTTTTTCCCTTGTAGCTCTGTTTTGGAAGGAGTTAAGGAATTGTATCTGGAAGCCGCCCACCAAAATGGAGATATGATTGACCCAGACCTACAGACAGGTCTGGGGGTGCTGTTCCACCTGAGCGGGGAATTTAATAGAGCAATCGATGCATTTAACGCTGCCTTAACTGTTCGGCCAGAGGTAAGTGCACAACCAGAAACTGGGCGGTTCTCTGTGAAAACTCAGTTCTCACGGGCTACACTCTGCACATTTCTGCTACATCTTCCCTGCATGCGATGGTTTGGAGCGATCAGTACTAACGATGTGCCACCGCGGCTGTTAATCCGCAAGTCCCTCACACAGAAACACGAACGGCCGGACAGCCTCCGATCAGCTGCTCTCTGATGGAGGAAAGGTCAGTTCACAAAGTCGTCCGTACTGTTTTCTGAGCAATTCTCCGCCGTCATGGTCCCTGGCCGTGAGCCCTGGATAAATTTCTAGCCCCCGTGCTTCTTCTGCAAGGACTATGGGAATACTCCGTCGCGGTGGCGCGTGCCGGTCGTAAGCTCTGGGTTTGTCCTCAGGACTATTCGTTATGGAACCGGCTCGGGGCAACGCTGGCGAACGGAGACCGCAGTGAGGAAGCCGTGGAGGCCTACACGCGCGCGCTGGAGATTCAGCCCGGCTTCATCCGATCCAGATACAACCTGGGAATCAGCTGCATCAATCTGGGCGCCTACAGGTGCGGTATGGTCGTAGGCTGACAACCCGGAGCCACGCTCGCGGCTGAGGTGGAATAACCTGGACGGTTGTTTGCCAGTGAAAACACCTCCTTTTGTAGGAGTAGCCCTCCTCCCCGTGGTAAGGGCACGTTTGAACCTTTGCGTCCTGAGGCCTGCCGAAGCAGGGACAGTTTGCTTCGGTGTCTCTCAGTCTTTGGAGAGCGGCAGTTGCGCGCGCATCTTGCGAAATGCCGATTCCCAGGCCCCTCCCCCTGAGCTTTCCAGTCCGTCAGCCTGGGCTGGGGCAGCTCTCTGAGAAACTGAACAGTCCGACCCGTCACGTCCCGGGTAAAGAGAAAGAGAACCTTGCGGGGTGGGGCAGGGGGACCCAGCAAAACGACCTAAGAAGGTCTAGGGCCAGCTTGGGGCGAAGCGCAACCAAAAGTCCAGGTTGTCTAAAACTAGTTTGCCAGTAAAGTTAGTTAAAAAAAATTTTAAAGAAAAAAAATTATTTAAAGAAAAATTTTTTTCCTTAAAAAAAAATTTAAATGGTGAACTTATGGTTTAAAATGTCTTTCTTGTTTTCTCATTATTCCTCATCAACTGGTCTATATCCTATATCCTATTTTTTCCTCATCGACAGGCCCCATGAATGACCTTTATTTCTTTTGGGTAATGAAAGCAGAGGTAAGGGACGCCTGGGTGGTTCCGTTGGCTCAGCGACTGCCTTCCGCTCAGGTCATGATCTCCGGGTCCTGCGATCAAGCCCCACGTCGGGCTCCCAGCTCAGTGGGGAGCCTGCTTCTCCCTCTCCTTCTGCTCCTCCCCCTGCTTGTGCTCTCTCTCTCTCCCCCTCTCTCTCTCAAATAAATAAAATCTTTTTTAAAAAAAGAAAGTATAGGTAATTTTCCCTTCTTTTTCTACTTTCTAAATAGGTATTACTTTCACAATTGTAAAAAAGAAAACTGTTAGTTTTAAATCCCACAAAAAACGTAAACCCTTTCTCCTTCTCAAAAAGAGCCAGGCTTTTAGAATCAGAAACGCTTGGGTTCAAATCACAGCTCTGCCATTTACTAGTTTCGTGACTCTGGGCACATAGCTTTGAGCCTCAATTTCTTCACCTGCTTTAAAAAAAGTGGTAGAATAATACTTAGCCTGCAGGATCGTTGGGCAGATGAGATGTAAATTGCCTAAGCACGGAGCAGTAGGAGGCATTCGTTATTGTGATTAGGATGTCGCCGTCATCGTCAGTATCCTTGTCATTCTTTATTCAGATAAGTCATCAGAGAGCTACCTAACCGGACTGCAGCCTTTTGACGTCTGAAGAGCCGCTCTTTCTGAACTGTACTTGGGGGTTGTGCCCCTGGCAAAGACTGAGCTTTCAGAAACTGGTTGCTTCGTTTATACTGAGAGAATCTTAGAACATAAATCCCTGGATTGCACCAGTCCTCCAAGAGGACCGAGCTCAGGGTAAAGTCAGGAGTAGCTGAGTGACTCTGGAGCAGCTGGTTTGCTTTATTTTCCGGACAGTGAAGGGAGCCGCTGCGGAGGCCTCACCCTAGCCGTGCAAAGGGCCCAGGGCAGCCTGCGCTGCCTCCCCACGCCCGCTGGCTGAGGCTGACCATGTCCCTTTTGTAGACTAAGTTCATTCCTGGTCTCGTCTGATTTTCCTAACCTGATTTTACCTTCACCCCTTCCAGTCATTTAGTTTCTCACTATAGTGTGTATGTGTTTTATGAGATACTGTACGGCCTTTGTTTGGAACAAGGAGAGATGGAAATAAATATGTATGTACATGTAGACATATTAAGTTCAATTAAAGGAGGCTTTTAGAAAGCTTCTAGATGAGTCTTTCTTAACTGGAACTCCTCATTACAGTGTAGAAAACAATACTTGAGAGGCCGATAAAATACTTTCTTGGCGTTCACAGGTGTAAGGCTCAGTAGGGCAATCGTTTGCAGGAGGCCGGGAAGGCCCGTGGTGGGTGGAAATGGGCAAATCTCCTGAGGGAGAATTTTTAATCCTCAAGATGAAAGTCACCTGTACAGGAGCAAGTCAATTTTAGAGTTGCCAAATAACAAACAGAATGCCCAGTTAAATTTTAAGTTCAGATAAACAGCAAATACACTTTCAGGATATTTCCCAAATATTGCATGGGACATGCTCATACTAAAAATAATGAACTGTTTATCTGATATTCAAATTTAACTGCATCCTCTGTTCTTACCTGATAAATCTGGCAACCTTGACCACATGACTACTTCAAAGTTTCAAAACATCTCAGCTAAGATTTGTGGGTCTTTTATTGTCATGCCAGATGTGGAAAATCTTGTTAAGTACTAAATATTTTGCTTTTTTTTTTCCTGAGGAAAAAAGACCATCGAGTGAGGCAACAACTTTAAATGAATTCTGAAAATAAGTTTAACTGGAGGTGTAAGTGGATAGTTAGGAAATAATAACCCTCAATAGAGATGGGACTGAAATGAGGGAAATTATTGGCGTGAAACCTGGGCGTAGCATAGGGTGCTACCCCTCTGTCAGTAGGAGCTCCAGAGTAGAATTTAGGCCAAAGAATCTTAACCTTTTCAAAAGTGAGGACCTCATGGGCGCCTGGGTGGTGCAGTTGGTTGGGTGACTGACTCTTGGTTTCGGCTCAGGTCATGGTCTCCGGGTCCTGAGACCGAGCCTCGAGTGGGGCTCTGCGCTCAGTGTGAAGTCTGCTTAAGACTCTCTCTCCGTCTCTCTCTGCTCCTGTCCCTGCCCCCCAGCTCTCTCTCTCAAATAAATAAATAAATAAATCTTTAAAAGATAAGAAATAAATTTTAAAAAAACCGAGGACCTCTTTTTAATGAAAACATATGTCACATCCCCTTTGATGGTGTTTTTTTAGTATTAATATAATGAGGGAAAGATACTATAAAATGAGGAATGCTTTTACATGAATGCACATCATTAATCAAGACCTAAGCAAACAGCTTACTCGTACACATATGTGTGAAACATTTGAAAACTATGCACAGTCTTCTGAGTCCCCAGAAAGGACGCTGTGTTCCCAAGTTGGAGAACAGATTTAGACTCTCTTCATGGGAAAAACCTCACGGTGCTTGGCAGGCCTAGCAAGTTAGACTGTGCTGTTACTCTCCATGTCCCTCAGACACCACTGCCACACACTAGGCCGCTAGGAGCGGCCGGGGCCTGTGGGGATTCCAAGGTCTTCCTCCCCCAGAGTTCTTACAGGCCTAGGATGCCGAGAAGAAAGGGAGTCATTGTCATTTGAGCTGCCACCCTGTGACAAGGAAGCCAGAAAGGGCCTCCAAAGTAAACTCCCCACGTGCATGTCTCTATAAACCCTCCTCTCTCGCTTGATTACTAAACATCCAGGAGGGAGGACGATGAGAACCCCACTCCCTTCCATTAACCAGGTCTCCAGGCACGGTGCCACCATTTCCAGGCGGATCTCACCATACGGAGGAGCACATGCCTGGACCATGTGCGTTGGACTCAGAAGTCCAGCCTCACTTGAAAGCTTCTCACCAGATGTTACTAAGGACTACCTCGCAGGAGTGCGTGGGATCAAACGTGTGAGAAGCTTTTAAGAAGAGTGAAGCTGATACAAATGAAAGCAGTGTTGGTATTCTTAGCAAAGCCCAGTTTGTCAGATACAGAACACACACTTCCGGTGCCAGGGGTCCTGGGAGGGCAGACCCGGCAGGCCCTTGGGACACATGGGCAAGAGAGCGGCCGGGGCCGGGAGGGGCTGGGAGGCCTATGGGCAGCATCTGACTCTGCGGGTCACAGACTTCGTGTTCTCAGGACCTCCAGGGGCTTTTCTGCGGGTTCTAGCAATATTTCTATTAGATGTTAAACTGAGAAAAGTTTAAAAGATTTATTTATACGGAAGAATTAACCACGTGTTAACTTTATCTATTTTATGAAAAATAATGATTCCCCAAAACAAAAACGTACTTAGCAAGAGGAGTGGCATTGTTTTGTCATTTTTGCCCATTTTTTAACTATCTTGCTTAATAGAGACAGATTCTCATATCTGCCTCCGCATTCAATTTATTGGGATTTCACACATCGTGTAATCACTGGAAAATTCCACTGTATGCTCGTGAGTAAACGAGAGTAAGGTGAAATAACATCTGAGGATTATCGTAGAAATGGTTTTGACCTCACTGACCCCTGGAGTTCCCCAGACCGCCCTTGGAGAACTATTGATCTGACTTAATAAGAGCTTTCACATAAACTGATCCAACCGCACCTCACACGACAAGGTAATAAAATGACTTCTCTTCTCCCTATTACACAGTTGGGGAAACTGAGACTTGGAAAGAGAAGAAATTGGCCTCAGGCTGAATGATTAGGCTTCAAGCCCAGACGCTCTGGTAACGAATCAACGCAGTCCCAGCGACCTTCCATATTTCTATCGCCAATAGGAAGAGTCAAACCACTTTGTTTCCGAGTAGGGACAGATGCTCCTTCTTCAATCCTAGCTATATAAATCACATTAGCAAATGGATTAAATCTTTCAATTATCCCTGAAGGTGGAGAAAAGCAGATGCATTAAGGAGTTAGCAGTGGTTTTGCTGTTGCTTTTTCTGTCCCACAAGTCAGTCCTGAAATAAAATTTGCTTTCCATTTTCTTTCTGATTTCACTATACTGAACAATGACTTTTTTCACAAGGAATAATGAGAGAATCAGAAGACGGTTCACCTGATGATCTAAAACACCACAGACAGGTGGTTTAGGGTTTAGGACTAAGAGAAATTACTTTTATTTCATTTTACTTTTCAGTTGCTAACTCTGAAATTTGTCGCATTTTTAAATATCTGTTTTTCTACCCTCTTAGAGAAGCGGTCAGCAACTTTCTCACTGCCCTCAGTTTGCAAAGAAAGAGCAGGAATCAACAGCAAGTCCCTCATCCCGCGATCTCGGGGAATATCTGGGCCGCCCTCCGAATCGCACTCTCTCTGATGGACCAACCGGAACTCTTCCAGGCGGCTAATCTCGGTGACCTGGATGTCCTCCTCCGAGCTTTCAACTTGGATCCTTGAAGGAAAAGAAAACAATTAAAAATAGTAAATCCTTGTCTGTGTAATTGTACCGAGAAAGGCAAAACTATTTTATTACGAATTCAGAAAAAAAAAAAAAAAAGAGGACAAACCAGACGTCCAAAAGGCCGTGGTGAGACAACACAAGGGAATTCCTACAGACAATGCCCAGACTGTTCAGAATCAAAAGCACAAAATGTTGTATATAGAGTCAAGGTTGGGCTCGAAAGCAGAACCGAGAGACGCAAAGACAAACCAAGATGAAAGAACAGTGTGAACACTCTTCACGGGCTGCACGTGTACGCAGAACAGGTCCTTTGGGGGGTTTGTCCCCCCTTGCAGCTGATACTCATCGAAGGACCTTGCTCATGGGACACGTGGAGAAAGAAAGCACTGCCTCTGATCAGGGAATTCTGACTGTTTCTGAACTACCCCCGCAACTCCCCCTTTTACAGCATAGTTCGGGCCAAGGTGCATGCACACATATTAACTCTCGCCTACAGAGGCATTGCTTAAACCTGTTCCAGTTGTAACTTTTACTGTAGCCCTTCGATTCCAGACAGGGAGCTTTGCTGGCAAAAGCAGTTTTTGCACTAGACATTTTTGCTGTTCCCAATCAAAACTTTTCTGGGACTGTATATATGCACTTTAATATCTTATGTATGCCTTGCTGGAGTTTTGTTTCGTTGCTCCAATTTTTAACTTAGCGGTGAAAAGACTTGAGAACTCGGCCTTGTTAGATCAATGGACCAAATAAAAATTCCTGAGAATAGTTTTTCATAGTGTAGAGTTTTGAAAGAGTTTTTCTCAAAGCAGGTATGACATACGGTGTAAATATGTCAAACACAGATCTTACTCACATGCTTTCTGGGACTGTATGAACTTAAGCAAAAGAAAATGTACCGTCCCGTCATGCATTCTCTGCAGGGAGGAATTTTGATGATAACGTGATTTCTATAGAGTTAACATTAACTTGCTTAAATGTCATATTTTACTTGCTTTCTAACTGCCCTGCACACCAATATTCCTTTTAAACCATTAATATCTTAAATAGTATTTCGTAAGAGTGATACCTTTTTTCCTAAAAAATTAAGTGTTTTCTTAGTTCCATAATAATCTGCACTGTTCACCTTTTTGCATTCTAAGTGATAGAATATCAATATTTTCTAGCTGAATCTCACTGAATGTCAGTGGTTTAATACGAAAGATGCATGCCCCTTTGGCTCTCATTTTGAATATTTATCAAGTATCAGGAATTTTCTGTTGGTGGTGGTTTTTATTTAATTGATTGCGTTCTGCTCAGTTCTTCACGGTATATTGTGCCCGTTGGGGCTTGGTGATTATTCGGAATGACATCATTTTTTAAAGAATTGGAAAAATTGTTTGCAAAATGCTAACCGAAATATAATATCACCAATGTCCAATTCTAGCAATTGGCCCTGGTAAGTGGTTCCATTCTTCTTTGTCTTTTCTCCTTCCTTCTTCCAGAACCTTCCCCAAAGCAATCTGATCCCAACTATTTCTTCACGTTCTTTGGTTAGCAGTAGCTGATCACTCTCATGATGGTAGTTACCAAGCAAACAACATTTGAGTCAAGACAGTTTAATTGACCCAGGAGTTAGCTTCTCCTGGGGGGAAATGTGCAGGCAGAAATCGTCTCCTCGGGTAGGAAGGGGCCTCGAGGCAACAGAAAACCACAAGTCCTTGAGGTTTGCGTATTTTACAACAACAGAGTTTTATAAAGTTTATAAGGACAAAGATTTGAGGGCCCAACAGTGTGCCAAGCTTTCATCTTCATTGTTGAAGCTACTTGGGCAAAGGTGATGCCCCCAGCTGGGCAGCAGGAGGCAGAGACATTAAGGCTTTCACCGTTGGGCAGTAGTGACAAGCCAGTCTTCCTCCACTTCCCTCCAGTCTCAGAAGCAAACAAAGCTCAACAATGTTTTCAAGAATATTCTTTAGAATTTTAGAATCCTAGAGTTCAGTCTTGGGGCCAGTCTCCAAGTTGATGGCAGCTGCCTGCTTCCATAGTCCCGATAGACGGGCATCATTCTCTGCCTGGTCCTCCTCCCAGTTTCTATGCATTCACTGGCTGGCGAGCTGATTTGCATCCATCATAGTCCATTAGGAGCCTCTGAACACGGGATTCAAAGCAAACTTTACAGGTTTCTGTTTACGATGCCGTTCTATACTTTCAACAGTAACTGAATTTGCAATAGTAACAGGCTGTTTTCTTAGCATTGCTGGCGCTACATATATGACGTCAGTTAACAGTTTAAAACCTGACAGTAGGGTAAGTGCAGGATACTTTGATTTGATTGTTGCTAAGTGGTGGAAGATTTTGCAGCCCAAGTTTTATGTTGCTGTAGAATACAAAGTGATTTCAGAGGATGGTAGACAATTTTCCACTCCCATCATAATTTGATCATTTGCAGAACATTCAGGAGGACTTTCTCCAGTATATCTAGTGTCCATCGGAACCAAGATTTTCATAGTCCGTTGCCCGTCAGGAAATCCAAGACATTTTTCAACAATATTTTTAAATAAAATTAAGTAAAAACAGATACTAAGAAACAAGTGAAAGTTTATAGAAATCAGAGCACCACCAAAAATTAGTAAGATTATAGAACAGTCTTTATTGTATACATTTTTAAAGTGTACACACATTCTTTTAAGGCAGAACTGTTTTGGGTATCTTACCCTGGTGGTGTGAAATTGACAATTACTTTTTTCCATTTCAAAGGGCAAGGTGTTCTCATTCCTTTCTGTATGACTGAGTAAGCAAGCAAGGAGGCTACTGTTTTACTAGAATGGCCATTCAGTTGCTCAGATGTACTTTCAAGAACGATTTCACTAGTAGACTGGATGACAATGCAGAGAAAGCCGGTGATCATTGCTGAATTTCAAAATATGTTACAGCTCTGTCTAGTGGGCTATTTCCATGTGGGGCTCTGCCTTAACAGTGGGAGGAGATAGAGGGATAAGGAAGAGAAGGAGTAAAGCATCCCCTTACTGGGCCAATCATACTGAGTCATCATTCCCCTTGCTTTCTCCTAAGATCGTTCCCCATGATTCCTGGAAAGAAAGGCAGATCTTGTCCACCAGGCAACTTCAACAGTAAACTAGGAGCTGTGCTTTTTCAGCCAATCTGCATTTCAACTGGAATGGCAAATTAGTGACACTTAACCGGTTTGGAATGTCCAGGACACTCTTTCAGAGTTTTATACCACTCTTCTTCTTTACTGTAAAGAGAACTATTATGTTGAATCTTGGGTCCATGTCTAGATACTCAAACTAGGTAAATCTTTCTAGCATATTCTTGCTATACAAGCAAGACTTGAACCCAACTATAACTAGTCCCACATATAATAGGAGCTCCTAAACTCTGTCCCATAACCTTTATCCATGAGTTCTTTGGGAACAGAGAGAAAACAAGGTGGTCATTTTGTGTCCCTTCCTCATTTGCCCCTGAATCAGTTCCACAAGACTGGACTGCACTTTAAGTTAGTTGTTGCTGTTGTTTTATACCTTGAAATGATTCTAAAAGCATTCTAGAAACAGGGTATTCTGAAGGCTTAATTCGTATGCCATCTTTTTGAGGCCTCACATTTTAGAAATTATTAAACATGCACACACATGATTTCAACTTTGTAAAATAATTTCAAACTCATTCCCTTTCCAGGTTTTACTGCACAGTTTCCCTGTCATCTCGGTATTTATAGAACTGGTTGAAATTAAACTGTTTTGAACTAAGAAGTAGATATATATATTTTTTTAAAGAGTGTTCATAGATGAACTCTGGCATAAGGTTTGTAAAAAGGCAATTTTTAAAAAAATAAAACATATAACCTCAGGTAAAAAATAACGCATGCATTAGTACTTGCAAATCTGACTACTCAAATATTAACCAAAGCATGCAAGATAAACTTCACTGAATGTAAACTTACCCAGTGCATGATTAAGTCTCATAGGTTAGCTTATTTTTCCTTGCTTCTGAACAAGGAAGCATTTTCATGAACTTTGTGTTAAAGTTTTACTATTTGCTTTTAGTATCTTACCCTCGAGATTGTTTTCGTGCTATCACACTGAACTTTACAGATACTCACACGTCTGGCATATGCAGTGTTGCGGCCATTGCCAAATGAATCTACTGAGAAATCCAGGTACTTATCTAAACGATTTTTAAAAAACCAGTTGAGGCACAGCAGACCCAAAACTCCAGCAAAGTCCGTGTGTCTGAACGCTACTAAACCAAATTGCGTTGATGCCTCCACACCGTTTTGGGTTCTAAATTCTGAATAGTGCATTTCAAATATTTTCCAAAATTCAGGAATGAGTTAGAAATATTGACATTCTAAAAAAGGAGGGGAGGTTGGGGTCATATCAGGCACATGAAAACCATCATAAAGGAAAGTGGACATGGAGACTTAACTTCCACAAATGTGACCTAGTGTGTGGGGTGTCACACCATTGTCCTCAGCATGGCCCTATTTGTATGAGAAATCAGTGAGCTATGTCTAAAAACACTGAAATTCAGGGATGATGAGGTGGTTTCATGGTCACTCAGAACCAACTTGGAAGTCCTCTCACTGCTTTTCTCTGTAACCCTTGCTTTATGAAAAAATACGGGCAAGGAGACCAGAAATGGAGGGAGCAAAACTCAGTGAGACAAAGTGGGGGGGGGGGGTCTTCTGTTACTAACAGCTTTGTCACCATTTCTTATACTCCCCAAAACACAGACATAGAAGCTCAAAGACAGAAATCCTCAAACACGCAGCAAAGACTCTTGTGTGGAGGCATTAAAAGTTAAGAGAAGAAAACCCAGAAGATTAAAGTGTGAGGTTTAACAAACTCTCATGGGGTATTTTGCCTTGAGTAAGGTTTCCACTACCGGCAATGTCTGCAGAAATGCCAAAACAACACACTCTGGAGACCAGTGCCCCAATCCCAGAACTGTTTTCTCAGGACCTTCTCTACAAGAGAAAACCAACTTGCAATGAGCAGTGGGGTAGCAAAACCCTGCCAGGCTCACTGGGACAGTTTTCGAAAGCTGCATTCAAAACAGCATTAAGATGAAAAAAGGAACAGCAGGCAGTTCATTGTTCAACAATAAAATACGTGTGTTTTTTTTCTTCTTCGAATTTCTTGGAGAGGGGAAGTGGTATGACCCCCCACCAAAAAATGGTAAGAGATCCACATACACACTCAACTAGGTAGTTTGGCATTTTCACTGAGAGATATAAAAATTTTGCATGGACACCATTAAAGAATTGTGCAATGTGAGAAATGTTCATGTTTGAATATGTTGCCAGTAGCTAAAGGAAATAAAGCAAACCTAAATTTTTACCAACGTCCTTTCAATTTCCCCCATATCACCTCACTCAAACCCTCTTCAACTTTCATTACCCAGATTTGTTTACATTGGTTGGAAAAAAAAAAAAAACCTGATTAATTTAATAAACTTTTTACAAACTATAACAAGCATTTATTAACTATTTAGAAAAGACGTTTCTATATATTTTGTATATCTATGAATATTGCATATCTAGTCTAAAGATACTGAGACAAATTCTTCTGTGATGCTTCTTTATGCTCAATAATGTTTAAAATCTTGGGACTTCATTTTTAAGCTGAAATAGATAACAAACACAAAATTTAACTTAAAATGTTTACATTGAGTTTTACAATTAAAACCAACCCAAATTAAGTGACCTATAGTAAATTAATGGCAATAGGGTGGGGGTGTAAAAGTTACGGGCATACTATGTGATAATGTATCCATGTATTTAGTGAAATATTATGTATCATAGCACAGCTCTGTTGGATATTAAGGCTTCATCTTAGTATTTCCCTGCATTGCTCTTTGAAATAAAACTACTACCATAAAAATAACCTCTTATCATATTGATGTGTTTAATTTACTCCTTTGGCTTATAATTTGCAAAGTACCAAGATTAAGGTAGTATTTTTGTACTATTATTGGAAGCATGCCTTCCCTTTTTCACATTACTAAACTGTATTTATATTTGTGCAATTTTAAACTATGTTTTCAAATAAACTTTGTCTGTGGCTTCAAGGTCTTTTGAGAAATCTTTCGAAATGGGATTTGGGGATCAGAACTGCTTCAAATCAAATATAATCCAATTTGTACTACTGGTTTAAAAAAAGTCTTTTATTGAACATCACCACATATGATTTTGCATGAATTATCTGGGAATTAAGAATGCATTTTTAGATATAAAACCAAACTTTAAAATCTTCCTCCTTTGTCAATTTTTTAAAAGTAAAATATTATTTAACCTGAAATTGGATTTTGTGATTTTTCTTTTTAGAATAAAAGTATTAAAATGTATTTCAGTTTTAGGATCTTGGTTTTTTTTTTTTTCTTTTCTTTCTTTTTTTTTAAATCAGTGAATAAATATTTGAGGTTCAACTATGTGCAGGTACTGTTCTGATATAGGATAGTGATAAGTAAATCAAATCAGGCTTGCCCTTGATGAGCTTAGATTTCTGTGAGGGATCAACAAATACTTGAACAAGTAAGAATGTCATGTGCCAAAAAATGATAGAAGAACAAGGCATATAAGGTACCATGAGAGAGACGCTGGCTCCTTTATCTATAGATGGTCAGGAAAGGTTTCTCCTAGGTGATGTTTGGGCCGAGCTGTGGACAAGAAACCAACCAAGCGGAGCTGGGAACGAGGGTTCTTGGCAGAGCCAGCTGCTAGCGCAAGACGCGGGGGCAGGAAGGGGCTTGGTGTGTGTTCAGGGAGAGAGGAGTCCACGGAGGCAGGGGCTGGGAGCTGCGGAGACGGAGAGGCGCCCTGGCAAAGCGGGAGACTGTCGGTGGCCTTCGTAGAGCACATGCGGGGTGGATTTGCCCCCAGCAGAGGAGGGATGCCACGGAAACAGAAGCGTCTGTTTCCAAGATGTTTCCTAAGGAAGGCCTCGAGCGGTCGGACTGGGGACGCAGGGAGCAGGCCTGGAGGAAGAGAGCTACGCAGGGCGACTGAGCACCGCCTCCGCCCTCTTCACCGTCCGCTCTCGGGGTCAGCCCCGCGGAGCCCTGGTGCAAGTTCAGTTTCTCCTCCATAAAAATCAAGCTGTACGTCTTTCTTCCCCGCTTCACTATTGCTCCGCCCGCTGGTGAATTGTGGCTCCTCTCCCCACCTCTCGCATACCGCAGACCTTTTTCAGGTCTCTTACCCCTTTGTGAGAATCGTATTAATTTCCTCAAACAGCTGCTTCACGCCCCGTGTGTACCTAAAAGCAGCCCAAAGTTTGAATCGTTCTTTACATTTCTTTACAAAGCTTCTTACGATAATGCCTTACCTGTCCGGTACTTTAGGGCTCGCAAGGACATATGCATTTTCTCCCCCTTATTTCTACCTCATAATAAATAATGCTGCCTGGTGGGGTGCCTGGGTGGCACAGCGGTTGAGCGTCTGCCTTCGGCTCAGGGCGTGATCCCGGAGTTATGGGATCGAGCCCCACATCAGGCTCCTCCGCTATGAGCCTGCTTCTTCCTCTCCCACTCCCCCTGCTTGTGTTCCCTCTCTCGCTGGCTGTCTCTATCTCTGTCAAATAAATAAATAAAATCTTTAAAAAAATAATAATAAATAAATGAATAAATAATGCTGCCTGGTAATCATCTTAATGAGTCAGCACTTTGGGAACAGACAGTTAATTTTAGTATTTTGCTCTATGGAACTAAACCCTTTGATTCTCAGCAGGCCCTCTGCTTGGGCTTAGAAGGGTGGAGCCCAGTACAGCCTTTCAGCCCACGTTCCTTGACAGGGAAAAAGAAAGGAACCTAACACTCACTGAAGCCTACCGTATCCCTAGACCACTGTTTCTACTATGCCACTTTAACCCGCAGGGGCACTCTGGTCCTCTGCCTTTACCCCACTAATAACATATCTAGTCCCTAATTAATATTACTGCAAATGATGACCATAAGAGCAAAACCTGTGCCAGGTGGGGAAAAAAATTAATGTCTTACAGATTAAAAACTGACTAAAGATCACATCTACTACTAAAAACTGCAGAAACTAGCCCAGGAAAAAGTAGGCTTGAGATAAATTACCACGACGATGGCTAAGAGTGCTCATAGTAAAATTTGCTATTGGTTTAAAAAATGACAAAGAACAAAATCTTGACAAAATTTAGATTTGCAAAATTTGACTTGGTAAAGGGGGAACCCAGTAGAAATTACGGCTGCAAAAGGGAACCTGCAAGAGCAAAAGTTAGAATAGGGAAAATCGGATGAGGACCAAAAGCTGAGGACTCAGACTGTCCTCAGAAAATTTACAGAACTGATACCGATTAAACAAATTTCATTAAAATAGAAAGGAAAATGTAAAAGCCTAGAGAGTTTGACTAGGCCACTATTTCACACTTTCTCCTTTCTCCTCAAACCTCCCATCTCCTCAGTCCATGCTGGGGATCACCCTTCTTACTTTCCTGAGCAAATTAAAACAGGTAGGACAGAACCCTCAAAGTCTCCGCGCTCCATCTCCTCACAGCCACGTCTGCACGTCCGTCTCTGCCTTCCCCCTGGGCCCACAGATGGGCTCCCCAGCCCCTGCCCAAAGTCGGCTCCCACTGAGTACCAGAATCCTTCACCTTTTCCTGCTCAAGGGCCAGCACACAGCGGCTCTCACCTTTCTGCCCTACATCCTCAGTCTTGCGCCTCCTATGTGACCATGTTATTTCTCATATTTAAAAACAAAACCCTCTCTTGATCCCACCCCACTTCTTGTCAGCCACCACCACTTCTTTGCTTCCTTTTGCAGCAAAATTCTCCAAAGAGTTGTTTGCATTCATCTTCTGCAACTCCTGTCCTCCCGAGCTGTCTCCACGGAGATCACTGTGGCCTCCAAGTTGACCATTCTTGCAGTCAACTCATCTGACTTAACCCATGACAGGTATTTGACAGTTGATAACTTTGGCCTCTTTAAGACACCTTCGTACTTGGCTTCCACTTCCAGGCACTGTTCGCTTCATTTTTGCCCACCTTGGTGTTCACTCCTCTCAGTCTCCTTTCCGGCTCATCTTCTCCTTGACTTCTTATATTGAGAGACTCAGTCCCTGGACCAATTCTATTTCCTGTCGCCCTCCACTGGTGATTAGACCCAGTCCCTGGTTTAAAGGCCATCTAGCTAAACAACTCCCAATTTTATATCTTCAGTTCAGACTTCTCTCTCAAAATCCAGCTTCCCACTCAACATCAACCATGGAGGTCTAATAGGCATTTTAAACTCCACACATCCCCAACTGGACTTGTGATCTTTCCCCGTCACCACCCTCCAATCCCACCAAGCCTTCCTTATCTTTGTTGATTGCAACTACATTCTTCAGTTGCTCAGAGCAAAAGCCTTGAGGTCTTGCTTAGCTGCTCTCACTCCCTCACATGCCACGTCCTGCCCATCAGGAAATCTGCTGGCTTTACTTTCACACGTATCCAGACTCTGACCATCCTTGCTGCCTCCGCTGCTACCACGCCGTCCATGTGAGCCATCATCCTACCCGACCTTGCGTGCCACAGTAGCCCCTACTTTTATACTTGCCCTGCTATCATCTAATCTAGACAAAAACCATCTTCCTGGAACTTTGGTCAGATCAGATCATTGCTCTGCTCAAGACCCTGTAATGACTCCTGATAGCGCTCTAGAGTCAAGCCCTTTCAGTGGCCTCCTGGCTCAGGCAATCTGGCCTCTCTCCAAACTCCTTTCCCACTGCTCTCCCCCTCATTCCCTTCTCTCAAACCACACTGGTCCCCTTGCTGCTTCTCTGACATGAAGGATATGCTCCCCCACCCTGGATTCTCTGCTCCAGTGAGTCCTGTGCCAAGCATATCTTTCCCCCAAATATCCCTTTAGATGACTCCTCCACCTCCTCCAAGTCTTGGTTCAAATCTCACCTCCAAACGATGCCTTCAACGATACCCTATTTAGTACCGCAATCTGCACCTCCCACCCCCCCTTCTGCTGTTCCTTTTTTCCATAGCACGTAATACTTTTAACATATTACATAAGCTACTTATTTCTTGTTTAGTGTCTGGCTCTCCCTGCCAGAAAATAAACTCAACAAGGGCAAAGAGTCATGGCTACTTTGTTTACTGATACATTCTAAGAAAGACAATGCCTGGCATATAGATGTTTAGTATTTATTGAATGATGAATCGTGCTATATAGATTAACAAAATAAACTGGCTTAATGAAATTATCTCTAGAAAAATGCTTTGGGGAAAAAAGTCATCAATGTTAGTATAATTCTGATTCTTTAAAAAAATTTTTTTTCTAGACTAAAACAAACGGTCAAAACCTCCATAGGGTCAAAGTGCTGTGGGGTTAATATAGTGACGTAAACTAGCACAGTCAAAATATCCTGCGCCAGCGTTCTGTTAGGTGTTTTACACAGCTCCTCTCCTGTTGTATCATGCCCACTGCACAGATGCCAAGACTATGTTTCAGGATATTAAGAGCTTAACAAAGTCACATAGTTAGTCTGGGCTGGAAACAGGATTTGAGGTCAAGTCTCTATGTCTCCACTCTTGCCATTTTATCACTCTGCCCCCCTACCTCACCGAAAGCCTTTTCCTAGTACATTCTTAAATACTTGGTTGCATGAGGATGAGAATAACTCACTGTTTCCTATTAAATTTCCCCACTACAAATGATTTGTTGCTGACCCTATTGGAAAAGCAGGAGCTCAGGCTGAAACAGTGCGTACACACACTGGTAAACCCTTCCACTGGGCATAATGGGGCACAGCCAGTGAGTGTGAGCAGCAGCTGACTCGCAAACATCGTCCTAAAAACTTCACAACCCTTGAGTCATAGGAAATCCCCACCCCATCATTTCCTTCTTCTCTTCTCACCAAAACAATATGGCGCAATAATGATGCTGGTCATCTTACCTGGATTTTTAAAAATATATAGGTTGATTCTTTAAAAAATTTTTAAGTATTGAGTGGACATGTTGTAAATAGTAATAAGTCTACCCTATATGGTAAGCAAAATAATGCCTCCTCCAGGATGTCCACACCCTAATCCCCAAAACCTGTGAATATGTAAACCTCCATGGCAAAAAAACCACATTGCGGATGTAATTAATTTGAGGATCCTGAAATGGGAAGATTATTCTTGACTATCTGGGTGGGCCCAATGTAACCAAAAGAGTCCTTATAAGAGGGAGCAGGAGAGCCAGTCAGAGAGTCTATGACAATGGAAGCAGACAATAAGGAATGCCCATGTTGTTAGGCCACAAGCCAAGGAATGAGAGTAGCTTCTAGAAGCTGGAAAAGGCAAGGAATGAATTCCCACAGCTTTCTCGCCACCACCTAGGTTTTATCTCTGTAAGACCCGTTTTCAGACTTCTCACCTAATAAATGTGCTCTTCAGAGCACTCAGTTTATGGTCATGTTACAGCAGCAACAGGAAACTCATACACCCTGCAAACACAGGGCCACAGAAATGCTGGAATCCCTTGGTGCAACCAGCATTGAGTGGTCTTGCACCTGCGTCATGGAAGCTACCAGCAGACTGAGAGTTACGGAACCACAGAAGAGTCCCAACCAACTCCAATATTCGACTTGATATCCGGTAGAGAAAGTCGAACAGACATCAGACTCTTCCCCGCCACGGCCCTTCCTTCCCCCACAAAAGTAGCATCTTGCACCACTGCTGACATTCCACTACTGGTGGGAATGAGGCGGCCTTGGTGCCCACACAAAGAAACCCTAAAAAGAAATAAAATTAGTCACTGTCTCAAGTTACCTGTTCCACTGATGGATGAGAACCTGCAAAGGGCAGAATCAGTTTACTTGGCATTTTGCAAAAGAAAAAAGAGCCGTAAAGGGACCTCAGCTTGTGAGAATAGCTTTTAATTTTAAAACAACTGAAGCAATAAATCATCCATCTCTCTTTCCATCACAGGCAATGCTCTCCCAAAACAGTTGAGATATTTTAACAACAACTGTGACTAGTGCAAAATAAAATAAATACAAACTCTTTCAGGAGCCAACATCAAACCCTGCTGGGCAGGTGGGCACAGGCGACAGGCTCAGCCTTTGCCAAGGCCGATGGGAGCGGCAAGATCGACACCGTGTCAGCACACCCAGCTCCAACAGACCAAACAATCCCTGGGGAGGGGAGGCCACAAGAGAATGTTGCCTAAAGTGAAGCAAATACGCCTAGCACCCTCAGGTTGCCATCATCCTTGGCACGTGGAAGATGCCAGAAAAATAAGTGCAAAGTTAGCAGCTTCTAAGCAAAGCTGAAGGAACAAGGTTTGGGGCTCGTTTGCTTTTGTTTTTTAATTGGAGTCTTATACATAGCGGTTTTTACACGGAAAAATCTCCTGCTTTCTGGAAGCCATTCTGTGCCTCACAGAGCTCCCGACTCCAGCGAAAATACACGTGCCGCTTCTATCTGGATGCTTGGGAGAATGACCTTCCACACGTGGCACCTCACTACCGACCCCACGCCATCTGGAGTCTGAGGCAGCGCTGTCCAAGTGCCATGTGAGCCACGTGTCTGCCGTTACAGGTTTGGGCAGCCATAGTTAAAAAAGATAAAAAGGAAAAAGTGAAATTTGAACAATGCCTTATTTATCTAAAATATTGTCATTGCAGCATGTAGTCAATATAAAATACGGATGAAATATTTTACATCCCCTTTTTTTGGTACCAAGCCTTCAAAATCTGGTGTGTGTTTTATGTGAACAGCACAATCTCGATTTGGACAAGCCCATTTTCATGAGGTCATGAGCCACATGTGGCTATTGGCCACTGCACTAAATAGCACAGACCTAGAGCATTTTAATACAAACTCTTTCAAGACGATTTTCGGAGTAGGGAATCTTCATGGCACTGGGTAGGTGATCTTATGCCAAGTTAAGAGGATAGATTATTCACCTGTAACCTAGGATGTTTGACCCAAGGAAAGGGTGGAATCGCATCTCTTCTGGTCTATTCCCTAGTCCCTCTCGTCACCTGCCACCTCCCCAAGACCATTACACCGTGATGTGATTTAGCAACAGTGATGCCTGCAAGAGGAAAAGACATCCTTTCTCTGGTAGAAACTCTCTCCGCACTTATTTGGGGATCCTAGGTATAACTGAATTACAGTAAGAAAATATTCTGTAAATATTACAGATTAGCTGAAAGTGGTTCCGAGGCTTTTCATCGCGGGAGGTGTTTTAAATCGATTTGTCATTTTTGAAGGGGCTGGAAACAAGGTATCTTCATGGACTGAGAAGTGAAGAGTTTCAAGAATGGGGGGAAAGTAGTATAATTACCCAAGAAACTGGGCAGAGAGGTCAGAGTGGGGACACTAAAAATGATGGAGCTTGTAAACTGGGGTGTATGAGCTGCAACAAACCAACACATTCCAACTAACCTCTCTGGGGTCCCTCACATCCCACATGTCTGGCCCCAGCAGTAACCACAGGAAGATAAAAATTGAATCGAATGTTAGGGCAGGAAGGGACTTCGGAGCTTATCCAGCCTAACGCACTCACTGTAAAGAAAAAGGCCCAGAGAGGTAAAGGGCCTGGGGCATCGGGGCGGAATCGGGCCCCAAGCCCAGGTGCGCTCAGCGGGCACAGCAGGTGAGGCTCTGCCAGGTCAGGTCACGGGGGTAAATGACGCTGGGGGTCACAGGCTCAGGCGACTTGTGGTAGGCTTCCTGTAGCCCGACGTGAGCGCGGGGGAATGGCAGGCACGTTCTCTTACAGTTGAAAGGAAAGAGCCCAGTCAATTCACAACACCGAAGCAATGCTGATGTAAAGTGCCATTAAAACGTGATTCTTCCCAGAGTCCTTTCCGCATGCTTTCTTCCCTTAGAGAAAAAAATCCCAATCTGAACCAAACTGGATTTCTCATTAGTTATATGGGCATTTAGATCAATTGACAAAATAAAAACTTTGATACATTTTCCAAAGACACATTCATTGGGATTTTACACAAACGGATATCAAAAGCTATTTACATGGGAAAAAAAAGTGCACTTTTTCACACGTACACCACACACAGTGAGAATGTCACAATTATACCACCACACCTCACACAGAGGACTCCTCACAGGCTGATAATCAGTTGACAAAATCCACACGCTATTCCAGTTTTCAGTCACAAGTAATCTCGTCAACGTATGTGTGTAAAATGAAGCAGTATGTTCCAGACTTTTATTCCAGGGAAACCTGCCTTGTCTATATTAAGGTATACACATAAATACACTTTTAAGCAAGAAAGAAACCCATTGTTTGCTCCAGTTTTCCCCAACTCTCAATCTGAAATAAAGAATAGCACATATATAAAACTTCGCCTTGTAGAAATAGCCCTTTGTTTTGTGAGGCAGGAAAAAAAGGCAGCCACAGTATACTTTCTTACTATATGTTGAGGCATCGGAAGGGCTAAGTTTATTTTTCTACTTAAGGAAATTCAATAATGTATATAGCCTATAGTCTTATACTGATTTTACACCATTTTGCAAAGTTTTATTACAAAATTTTTATTTTGTTCAAAATACACATGCTATCTTTGTCCATATCTCACTCCAAATCCCCAGTCACCGCCCCCCCAACCCCCAAAGAAGGCCTTTGCTTTGTAATAGCATTAAAGTCATTTTTGATGTGTGTTTGGAGTCATTATTCCATGACACTCAGCCCTAGGGAGACTGGAGTTTGTAAGGCTGCTTAGCGTGGAGATTTCTACAGGAGTCAGAGACTCCTGGGACCCAGTGGGGCTGCTTTAGGGTATCCGAATCAACATTAAAGAGGGCGCTGGTGGGCACAACTGAGTAGAGAGAATTACCGCATGGTGCGCTCCCTCCTCACGCCAATTGCATTTGTTCCCAAATCGAAGAAAACCCCAGACAGAGAAGGAGGGAGCACACTTTACTCGGACCCACGAGGCGCCCCACCTGCTACTCTTTCACGGGGCACTGTATCAAATCTCATCATATCCTCAAAGCACAGCTGGCAAGAGAGAGCAGGTGTCATTGTGCAGGCAAGGAAAGTGAGGCACAGGGAGGATGAGGGACTTGCCCAGCTAGGGGCAGCACCCAAGTCTCCAGGCCCTGGGCCTCGGGCACGGCGTCCCTCACACACACGGTGCAGCTGAACTCCCTCGAGAGGAGCCCGGATCGTAACCCGAATCCTGACTCTTCATAACTCACCATGGCGTAATCCACCGTCCATGTGGCCTGTTACCCAGATGGTTCTACTTTACTTTCCTACAGTTTCTAGAAAGATCCTTTCTACCAAATGCCTGGTAAGCAGATGGCAACAGATCCTTCTTCACTTGACTGGACAATCTGAAATAGAAACTGCAGAGACCTTGGAATTCGGTGCAGAGCTGCAGGAAGACGGAAACTCTGATCTGATCCCAGGTGGCAACAAAAATACTGAGATACCAAAATGGAAATGATGGTCTTTCATAATGTCCTAAAAAGTTTCTTTGCGCCCGAGGCCCTAGAGGTGCCCGGGATCACACTGCTAGTCGCAGCAAGTAAGCAGCTAGTCAGCAGCTAGTCAGGAGGTGATTAGCCCCGTGAGGGCGGAGAGGGGACTCTAGCCCCAGGAAGGTGTAGCAACAGGCAGGCAAAGAGCGCTGCGACAAGAAAATTACAGAGAAATTTGGGGCACGTAGTGTGATTCCAGGGAGTGGTTACGTGTTATGGTAAGATTCACTTTTTTAACTAAAAATACACCCTATGCCTTTGCGGGAAGGGCTGCTGAGAAACAGAAGTCATCTACCTTTGTTTGGCAAATAACAACATCGTGCTGCTGTGGGCACCCGGCCTTATTCCACCAAATGTCACAAACCCGGTGAATTCCTGACAGCACTGAAGAGACAACTCAGCCCTTTTTACGCCTGAAAATCTAAGTGGGGAGCCAATTTTTAAAACTGTTCCTGAGTTATAGTTTCTTTAAAATAGTTACTCGCTTTTCCCAGCTATGCTTAATACCAACTGCTTTAACCTTTAAAAACCAGCCCGGGACAGATTTCCTGGTTGACGAGAACGGTCTCACCCTCACACATTCACACAATCACATTATGAATTTCGATACGATTAAATTAAAAATACCTTTCATTGCAGATGCTCTAATCTTCTATACATGGATAGGTCAGAAATTATGTGTAATGAAAAAATTGTCACAAATAAAGCCCATCCCATTACTGATTCTCAATATGAAGCAAAAATGGGCTTTTCGTTTATTGGGGGGTGAGGCCACACCACTGGCCCCCAAAGCATAATAGAGGGCTGGTGGCACGTTCCTATTTTTTGGTGTGACAGTGGCAGATCCCCCACCAGCAATATAAATACTTCTTTTTTTTAAATCATCCTCTCCTCGAACATTTATAAAAAGAAAAACTATCTACAGTAGTGTATCATCGCTAATAGAAATTTCCTCCCAGTTCTATTTCAGAAGGCGTCAAATGATGTTCTTTAAATAAACTATAAATACCCCATGTATTCCTTCATGTCTGGCTGTCCCAACTTCTGCTTTTTTTTTTTTTTTTTTTTTTTTGGCAAATTAAAAAGGCGTGTGGCTTCCTCTCGCCGACCGGCGCGTTGGAGGCTCAGCGTGGCACCCTGTGGTAAAAGTACATGTAGCCCAGGTCCTTGGGGGGCCTCTCTGAGGCACACACTCTGTGGTCATTGTAGATCACCCACCTGAAAACAAAAGACAGGAGAACTCGCTGGATTTCAGTCAGTCCCAGGAAGCGTGGCAGAAAACAAGTGACCGTACGTACTTCATCGAGAGGTTTTAAGATAACCAAACTCAGGCCTGCCGTATAAAAAGAGGGAGTGCTGGTGGGAAATTGCAACTGCTTTTTTTATTCTTGAGCTCAATCAAAAGGTAGTTACGAAAGGAGTCTCCAAACGTTTAAAACCCTTTGGTTTCCAAGTCCCTTTTGTAGCAATCCATAGATGGCCTCAGAAATTAAGGCAAAGAATCATGTACGCCAGTGTTTATTTCAGCCTGAGGTATAAAACCAGGTAAAAATAAGAAGGAAAGAGCCATGCAGGTGAACTATCACACAGCTATTAAAATGTCTTCAAAGAATATTTGGTAAAGTGAGAAAATAATCACAATATAGTATGACGTGGGGGAAGGGTTAAAATATTGTATGTGCTGCGTGCACACTGCAAGCTTTTGGAAAAGTTGTAAATGCGTACGTACAATTACAGGTAGCACGATCGTGTATACAGACGTATACTCTCTCCCAGTGACAATAATAAAGGAGAAATGTATCGAAACATAAACAATGATTCTCTTTAGGCTTCCGAATGACAGTCTTTGTTATCTTTCTGCAATTTACAAATTTCTTACCATAAATTTTATTGCTTTTTGAATTATACTTAAGCTATTTTTCTTAAGAAAAGTATTTTGAAAAGAGCATCATGCTTGGTAATAAAAAGAAGTTACCGTCAATCAAGTGCCCGTGCTCAACTATTTCATTAATCAAGTTAAGAAGACGACACTACAAGACACACCAAAGGGGAGCACAACCAAGTCCCTGGCGGGAACCGGTGTCTCCCGCAGCGTGTGGCACGGTGTGAGAGGTCAACGTCCCACCAGGACAGGGCAAGGTTCTAGGTTTCTCCAGCATCCACGTGGCGGAGCACGGCCTCAAGCAGGAGGCTGGGCCTCAGGCTTCTCAGAGGGGAGCTCGCAGAAGAGAAACCGGCGGACTCCGTGAGGATCCAGCCCAAGGAGAAGGTCCTGAAGGGAGCGGCAGCCTTACGTGCCATAAATGCCTCCCTCCCCGCTCACCACACACCTAGCGGTTCTACTTACGAAGCCACGAAGCCAACTGCAAGGCCACAAGAGGGCAAAACAGTGGATGTTTAGGGAAGCCAGATAACACAGGAGACCCAGTCAAATTTAAATAGCAGGGAAGTAACAAATAATTTTTAGTAGAAATACATTGCATGTAATATTTAAGACATGTTTATACTAAAAAGCTTTTCATTGTTTATCTGAAACTCAAATTTAACAGGGCACCTGAGTCTCCTGTTTTGTGGGCTAAAGCTGGCAATCCTACGCAGGTCCCAAACGCACACATTCTGCTGCCGGATGCATCTTATCTTGGAAAGTCGCTTAGGTGCAATGGTTGAGAGTGGCTTCGAATGCCAGCTCTGACATGGCTACTTCCAGGCTAGGTTCCCCCTCAGCTGCTCTGAGCCTCAGTGTCTTGGTGTGTAAAACGGCTCTGAGAGTATATCCCTGCAAAACCTGCACCGTGAGAACCAAATGGGGTAATACGGGCAACACCTAGCTGAGAGCCTGGCATACAGTAGGTGCTCAATAAAACATAGATAGTGATCTTCTAAAAAAGACTCACCTTCCTTCCTTTTTAATATGGCAAACATAATGGCCACTCATTGTAGATGTTCCCATGTGACTGATGAACGCAAATAATTCATACACTATGAAAGAGGAAACAACTCTGTTACAAGGCAGCATTTCTAGAAACCAAGAGCACTTCTGATCAGAATTTACAGGCAACAATGGTGCAACCCAGCAACTGTTTACATTGAAAGACAAAGTCTATTTGCCTTGCAATACTGAGAACACCCCCCCACACACACACACACAGATCCACCAGCTTCAACCTGCAAATTCCTGACAACACAGGACATAAACTATCAAAGCCCGGCTGACATGTAATCGTATCTGGAAGGGGATTAAAAATCCCGCAGTCGGGTCTGGTGGCGAGCTCGTGGGTCCAAAGGGGCAGTCCTGGCTCTATCACTCTGAAGCAGCCATGAGGGTGGAGGAGCTGTTTCCTCTCTCTGAGCCTGTTTCTTCACGGAGATGAAAAATCCACCCACTTCACAAAGTTGTATAAAGCTTAAATGAGCAATTCAGACTAAAATACCATACAAATGTCAGGATTATGAGGAAGACAGCAGAGAGCTGTTGTCATGTCATCATGCTTCCGAATAGCTTCTTGTGGTTTCTGCCTTGCTCTCAATAAACTGCACGGGACCAAAATTCAGACTTCATTCTCTCTGCACAAGGGCATATACGGCCTTCGAGGGCAAGGCCAGTGTTGATTCTCTGAGAAGTACCTCCTGCCAGCTAGCAGAGTATTCTGTTCATACCCATCCCAAACGAATTTCAGCTCATACTCCCCTGGCCCGGGCTAGACCTACACGGCACAGAGTGGATTCCATGGACCCACAGAGTGGGTAACAGTCCACTCTGCAAACTGTCACAGGCTATGACGAGACAGGAATAGAAACTGAGTGAGTGCTTACAAACTTTCATAATAATATGTCTGTGGAACCTAATAAGGAAAAAAAAAGGTTTGCATATTCATTTTTCTTGTGGTCTATTTTTAATTTACTCCATTTTCCAAAGTACTGTTTCTGGACAGACCCTTTCCCTCAACCCCCCCTCCCTCATTCCTCCTCTCCCTTGCTGTTCACCCAGGCTCATCCACTTACTCACCGGGAGTCCCCACCCTACTTCCCCTTGACCACAGCACACACTGCTGATTGCCTCCTCCTTCCTCAAATATTTGCCCCCAGCACACAACCATCTCTTGGCTGTCTAGCTGCCTCATTGGCTCCTCCTCATCTCCCTGACCTTTAAACACTGGTGACCTGGAGCTCGGACCACAGACCTTTCTTTTCTCCATCCTGATTTTTTCTCTTTCTTTGGATGACCTCATCCAGTCTCATGGTGTTAAATTGAATTATTTTCCTAATTTCCTGAATGTTCATTGCTAATGCACAGAAATACAATTGAATTTTGTATATTGATCTTGTTTCTTACAATCTTGCTAAACCCATTTATTAGTTCTAATAGCTTCTAGTAGATTCCTTAGAATTTTCTATATACAAAATTGTATCATCTGTAAAAAGAGAAACTTTATACTTCTTCCTTGCTAACCTGGATGCCTTTTATTTCATTTTCTCGCCTAATGGCCTTGGCTAGAAGGTCCTGTTACAATGCTATGGAAATGGCAAGAGAGGGGGCGCCCAGATGGCTCAGTCGGTTAAGTGTCCAGCTCTTGATTTCAGCTCAGGCCATGATCTCAGGGTCGGGTGACGGAGCCTCACGTCAGGCTCTGCACTCAGTGGGGAGTCTGCTTGAGATTCTCTCCCTCTCCCTCTGCCCCTTGCCCCCCTCCCGAAAGAAAGAAAGAAAGAAAGAAAGAAAGGGCAAAAGTGCACATCCTGTCTTGTTCCTGATCTTTGGGGAAAAGCATTCAGTCCCCCGCCATTCTGCATGATATGAGTGTGGGTTTTTTTAGATGGAAGTTTCCTTTCCTTCCCATTTTGTTGGGCATTCTCTCCCTGGCCTTATCTATCTTAGTTAATGGTGATTCCATTCTTCCATTCAGGACAAAATCTTGTCTTCTCTCTCACATACCTCTTTTTTTTTTCTTTCTGGTAAATTTTTTGAGTACAGTTGACACACAATGTTACATCAGTTTCAGGTTTTCTCATGCTCTTTACACACATCCAATCCATCAGCTAATCTTGTCAACATTTCCTTCCAAATATATCCAGAATCCAACCACTTCTTGCCACCTCCACTAGTAATGTCTGATCCTAGTTACCATGATCACTTGCCTGAATTTTTACAACAGCCCCCTATCTGGGCTTCCTGCTTCCTTCCTTCCCCTCTACTGACTATTCTCAGTATGGCCGTCACAGTGGCCTTTAAAGGGAAGTCAGATTGTGGTTATTAGTGTTCAAAACCCTCCTGGTGGCATCCTGTATCTCAGAGTAAACTCTTCCTGTCACAATGGCCTATGAAGCTCATCTCCTCCCATATCCCCCCTCATTTCGCCCCAGCTGCTCCAGCCACCCCTTCACTCCACCCCAGCTACCCCCCTCACCCCACCCTAGTTCCTCCCCCTCTCCCCTTTACTCGACCCCAGCTACTCCCACTTTCCCCCTCATTCCACCCCAGCTACTCCTCTCTCCCCTCACTCCACCCCAGCTACCCCTTCTCCCTTTCACTCCACCCTAGCTACTCCCTCTCTCTCTCCCTCACTCCACGCCAGCTACTCCCACTTTCTCCCTCACTCCACCCCTGATACTCCTGCCTCCTGGCCGCTCCTCAGACACACCCAGCATGCTCTGGCCTTCAAGCCTCTACACTCACTGTTCCCTCTTTGAAACTCTTCTTTCAGATGTCACAAGACTTACCCCTCACTTCATTGAGGTCGTGGGTGAAATGTCACCTCAGAGAGACCTTCCTGCATCACCTTATAAAAGAGCAACTCTCTCTCACCCTCACCTTCACCCCTAACCTCCCCCCCAACCTTGCTTTATTACTGTCCAGATAGCAAGAAGTAACTCCTGCCGTGTCCAAACTTACTTGTGTATTTATTTATTGTCTATCCCCTTTTATCTCCGGCTAGAATACAGCTCCATAAGGACAGGAAGTTGGTCTGTTCTGTTTACTGAAAGATTCCTGGCACAGAGAATGGTAGCTTAGCATGTAATAGGCATTTCATAAGTATTTGTTGAATATATAAATAAATGTGTGAATTAGAGAATAACTCTGTTCACTCCATTTCTTCATTTGTTTTTATATCATCTTACATTGTATATATTCTATAAATCACCTACCAAAGTATAAATTGGAGTATAAGTTAGTAAAATAATTATTAAAAAGGAAATGATTCAGAAGAGATTGTTTTTCCCATCAAGTTTTTGTTGCTGTCATATCAATTGATGACAAAAAACAAACAAACCAACCCAAGTTTAAAACCAGAAACCAGGCAAAAACAACGGTGAATGACAACCATTTTGCCTGGCACTTGGTTTCTGAAATAGTGACCCAGGAACCCTATGCTGGTCTGCCCTCCCTGTTGCCCCACAACACTAAGGACCTGCCCTACCCTGTAAACGAGGGAGAGTGTGGGCAGAGAACTTTTCACGTTTCTTGACCCTGGTTGGTTTTAAAACTCCTTTGGAATCATTCTGTATCACAGCCCAATTCTTCAGCTTGAGATACAGGACTGGTCTCCCGAAATGAAGCTGCTTTCTTAGAGTTTTCATGAAATAAAGAAAGGAGCCCAACCAAGGCTTCCCCCTCCCATGGAACTGTTCCCCAAAACAATGACTTAAATAACTGAACAGACTCTTTCATGAGCATTGCCCACATTAAGCCTGGGTCATTCAATGAAACACTGCTTAGATACCAACACAGGGTTGCTTGCTCTGATTTTACTCTTTGAGGGGTTGGCAAAACAAGTAGACAAAGGGGCAGATCCATACATTCCATATGCCCAAACATGTCATTAAGCCCCCCCAAAGGCATTTCTCCTCTCTTTGGTTAAAAACAACTCAATGTATCCTCAGAATCACAAAAAGGAATTAAAGAAAAAAAGATTAGCATAAATCTAAGTCCTATAATTAAAATTAACCATGTTTATCAATACAAGGAACCACCCCATGCATTATTCAAGATCTCCTGCTGGAACAGACAGCAAGAGAGAGCAGCTCTCTCGACACATTTGCAAAAACTCAACAGGTAAGAAATCTCAATTAATACTTGCTTCCAAAGAGAAAGTGAAGGTGAAGAAACCCAACAGGGAAGCTACTGCTAATTCTTCCCCCATTCGCAGAGGCCCCCTTCTAAAAACAGCATCGGCATACACGCTCCCAAAGATGGGCAGACCCCTCTTCACGTAGATGGAAAATGCAGTTTGAGGCAAGGCAAACCATTTTTTTTTAGATTTTATTTATTTATTTTGGGAGAGAGAAAGAGCATGTGAGTGCAGGGCGGAGGGGCAGAGGGAGAGGGAGAGAAAGTCTCGAGCAGACAGGAGCCCAGCACTGGGCACGATCGCATGAGCCCGAGATCATTACCTGCCAAAACCAAGAGTCGGGCACCTCACCAACTGCCCCACCCAGGTGCCCCCCCAAATCATTTTTAAAATGCTGACCTGCCACAGAGAAACTTTTCAAGCACGTAGAAAAGCTGGACAACATTGCCTAAACCACCATGACCCTCTAGAAAGCCAGAATTAAACAGGGTCTGAAACTAGCACCTTCCCCCCCGCCCCGTTCCCTCTCCCAACAAAATGTGTCCTTTTTTGAACATAGGAAAATGGTTCCAACCTCTCTAACATGCAGAATTTTTTCATATCAAAATTTTACCACCCCGACCCCTACCCAACAAAACAGCGATTGTGCTCTGATTTTACTCTTTGAGAAAGCACTGTCAGAAAATGAATGTGACACTTGGAAAACAGAAGAGGCAGGGAGCCTGTCATTTCATGTCCTGTGGAGGAATGGCCACCCAAGGATTGTCTAGGGTGGGGGCCGGCATAGTGCAATGACTCGTAAGCCAAATCCACCCAGGAGAAAGGGGAGGAGGAGAGGGACAAAAACATGAGATGACGCGAGTATGGCCCATAAAGCCTGAAACATTTACTGTCTGGCCCTTTAGAGGAAAGGCATGCTGGCCCCTGGTCTAGAGGGATGAGAGTTCATCTCACTGCTTACTATTGATTAAAGGTCCCAGACTTAGTCAAGTTACTCATTAACTTGTAAATTTTTGTTCAGTAAAGATAGAAAAAATTTCTGTCCAGCAGAACATATAACCTCAAGGATTTATGATCTGAAGACACTAATTTTATATTTAACTCAGCAATCGAATTATCTTTAATTATCCTAGCTTCTCAGATGCTTTGAACTGGTAATAACAACTAGCTGGTTCCCTCATTAATTAACGAGTCAAAGAAAATCTGTGATTTGTGCTTAGTTTAGATGTACCTGAGAATCGTGATTTAGCCTTTTAGAAAATTATAGTTCGACAACACATAATGACCTAAAGCAGTCTAGATTCAGGAATGCAGTTCAATTAATTATATTTTATAAATCCTATAGCATCTATCTATCTGTCTATCTATTTGAAAAGCTGTAGTATCTGGTATGGGTGCAACACTGATTTAGTCAGTCTGCCGAGACGGCACAGAATACACAAACAGACTCCTTGAAATGCCCACCAAGACCCCAGGGGCTCCACAGCCTTCTGGTGCGAAACCCAAACTGAGTTTTCCAACCGAATCTTTCTAACTTCAATAATTTTTTCCATTACCTACCCCCTAACCTCTGTACAACAGATGGGAAAATATCATTGCCAATTTACTAACATATAACTCACAAACGCCTTAAATCTGTAAACAATCTCTACCCAGAACAGCGTGATTGCCCTCGTCCCTGCTCTGAGAAAAGACCAGTGGGAGGTAGGGGGAGATGGATTTGGATTTGGAGCTTTTAGAAAACTTCAGAATCCCCAAAAAGAGCGAAAGGAGCATTTGGGTAAATCAGTAACCGCTTAAGTCAGCTGACGACAAGGACAGAGTCTTTTAGGATCTACAAATCTCAACTCCACACAGCTCAAAATTACCAAACCCCTTGACTTCTCTTTATCATACGGCCTAAAACTCCAAATATCAAACAATTCCCTCCAAACTTCATAGTTCTCAGTCATTCATACTTTAGTATAAATTAGTTTATTTCAGAGTGGCTTCCTCTTCACTTCCAATAACGCCATGGGGGGAGGAACCCCCAGGAATTACAAACAGATGCTGAAGTGGGGTGAGCACTGGAGCCCAGCTGCATTGAGTGTGTTGCTTTCAAGTAACCCACTGGTGTTTAGCTCCCGTGTGGCTGCCCCCTCGTGCTCGACGGATCCTACTCCCGCTGTGTTCCTCGGGAGCCTGGCACGTTAGGAGTCCCACCATTATGTAAGTGAAATGTCTCTCTGCTCCCCTTGCTGGAAAATCTCAGCTGCCCTAGAAGCTGTCAGAGCCATTACGGAGATGCGGCTGGAGAAGCCAGAGCAGATTTTGAGTAATCGCAGCGTAATCACATTTTAATTACATTGGCAATCAGTGAGTTCTTAAAAAAAAAGAAAAAAGAAAAGAAAGAAAGAAAGAAAAATTAAATGCTCATTAAGTGCAACATAGGAACAGAAATAATTTTGCAAATGGCAGAAGCCCAGATAGGTCAGACTGAAGACCTGATTTTCCACTCTTTACGATATTTAAAAACTCGACAGGAAGTTAGGTGATAGCCCTAAAATGTGCAGAACGTGATGATAAACAGAGCTTTCCAATAAATAGACTGCCGCCTCCCTTCCGATTTAGAAGATCTGTGATAAGATGAAGGAGGAAGTGCACAGGCTTCAAAATCAGAGACCTGAACTCCCAGCTGGTTCTCCCACTTCCCAGGCCCCTCACGTGCTGGGTCCCCATCCTCATGTGAACAGCTAGCTGCAGGCATGAAGGAAAGCTGTCCCGGAAGCGCCCAGGGCCTCGCAGGCTTCAGTGAAGGACAGCCACTGCCAAAGCCAGGGTTACTAGCACGACCCAGGAACCCTATGGGTTCTAGATCACATTAAAATAAAAGATCTAGATCACATTAAAATAAAAGAGTTTCATGCATTGACATTATTTCCTCATTCCAAAAAAAAAAAGCAATAGTGATTTTTAGTTAACATATTCCCTAAAGGAAGCATTTGATACAAGTGTTCTTTAATCCCTATCCTTATAGAGTCACATTGTTTCCAATTCAAACTCCCACCTTGTCTTTATTTTCAGGGTTAACATGGTGTAGTGATGTCCTAGCAGCTCCTGTCCCCCTTCTTAAGGCAGTAGTAACTTCATCTGGCTTTTAGGGTGACAGTTCTCAAACACTTACACTGAACCAGAACCACCTGGAGGGCCTGCTCACCTCCAGCTCACTGGGCCCACCCCCAAAGTCCTGGAGTGGGACCCAACAATTTGCATTTCTACCCAGTTCACAGGTGATGCTGCTCACAGGGGATGCTGATTCTCCGGATCCAGGACTACATTTGAACAACTGTTTGAAGAGACCACACTTCCCTTCTCAGCTTACAAGCTAGGAAGGAAGATGTCTCCACCCTCAGGCTCCATGAGTGGGGCCAGGGAACAGGGACAGGGCTGGGCAGCCCGAGTCTCAGGTTGCCAGGACCTTTGCTAAGAACTCCAGGACAATACTCCGCTGGATTTTAACCTGGAGAGATATATTGTGGGAGGCACTGGCAGCCACTTTGTGGCCATTAGGGAGAGCCTATTTGAAACTGACACCACCCCAGGGGAGGTACAGGGGAGGGGAGCAACCAGATAAAAGGATTTCAGTCCCACAATCAAGGGCATGCCTCGAGTCAGGTCTCCCTGGGACTGTCTCTGGGGGGTGGCGGGCTGGCTTCGGGCTCCAGCTCCGAGCCTAGAGTGGACATCCTGACGACAAGCGGAAGCAAAGCCAACTGTGTCTGCAAAAGAATGGCACAGCCACGTAAGGCCCCCGGGGTGCTCACAGACTGCGGTGACTGACATGCTGAGGGAAGTCAGGAGCAAGCACGCTCAAGGACGGGGCCTGGGGACGGTCAGACCCAGAACCAGGAAGCCAGCGTGCCACCCACATACGGAGATCAAGGGCACACCACCAGGGAGTGGGCAAAAAGGAGCCATCAGGAAAAGACAGATTTAAAAGGCAAATTGGGGGGTGGGGCGCCTGGCAGGCTCAGTCCGTGGAGCATGCGACTCTTGATCCTGGAGTTGTGAGTTCGAGCCCCACATTGGGGGTAGAGATGAACTTAAAAAAAAAAAAAAAAAGGATAACATGTTTCTGGCCAGAAAAACTCAATATTGTAGACTTACCAGGTATTCCCAAGCTAACATGCAATATATGAAACTCTCATACAAATCAATAAAAACCAGATGAAAACCTCAATAAAAATGGGAAAATGGACCAAACAAAATGAGGAAGTGATTAACACAAGAAGAAAAACAAGAGGGAACACAAGCAGGGAGAGGAAGAAGCAGGCTCATAGCGGAGGAGCCTGATGTGGGGCTCGATCCCATAACGCCAGGATCACGCCCTGAGCCAAAGGCAGACGCTTAACCGCTGTGCCACCCAGGCGCCCCCAAAAATAGGTAATTTTGACTCAAAATCTTCACTTCTAGAAATTCATGCTAAGGATGTAATCTAATGAGGGCCCAAGAATGTTCATCATGGTGTCATTTTTAATAGAGAATAAGGGAAAGACGACAGAAGAGAAAGAAACTTAAATGTTGAACAAGTGTTATTAACTGGATAAGGACTGAAGGAGGCATTTGCTGTACTTTGTAAACAGAATTCATCCTATAAGAAATTTATTATTTAAAAATAATTGCTGTCAGGCATCTGGGTGGCTCAGTCGGTTAAGCATCTGACTACAGCTCAGGTCACGATATCAGGGTTCTCAGATGGAACCTCACATGTGTCCCGCCCCTGCTCAATGGGGAGTCTGCTTCTCCCTCTCCCTCTGCCCCTTTCCCTGCTTGTGCTCTCTCTCTCTCAGATAAACAAAATCCTTAAAAATAATAATAGTAATAATAATTGCTGTCATCTTCTGAATGTAAAAATCGCCCCATTATCTGAAACTCTTTCTGTAATCATCTTTTTTTTTTTTTAAGACTTTATTTATTTCTTTGACAGAGAGTCAGAGTGAGAGAGCACAAGTAGGGAGAGGGAGAACCAGGCTCCCCGCTGAGCAGACAGCCAGATGTGGGGCTGGATCCCAGGACCCTGAGATCATGACCTGAGCCGAAAGCAGACGCTTAACCGACTGAGCCACCCAGGCAGCCCTATAATCGCCTTGTCTTTTTTTTTTAAGACTTTATTTATTTCTTTGACAGAGAGTCAGAGTGAGAGAGCACAAGTAGGGAGAGGGAGAACCAGGCTCCCCGCTGAGCAGACAGCCAGATGTGGGGCTGGATCCCAGGACCCTGAGATCATGACCTGAGCCGAAAGCAGACGCTTAACCGACTGAGCCACCCAGGCAGCCCTATAATCGCCTTTTATTCAAATAACAATTAGTTGGCCTAAAATCAGGTTTATAAATTATGGTACACTATACAATGGGATATTATTAATATATATTCAGTGATCTGGACATACCTATATGTACATCCGCAGTTAGGGGGAAGCAGGTTATAAAATAGCATTTATAAAAGAGCATGTATAGGGGTGCCTGGGTGGCCCAGCCGGTTAAGCGGCTAACTCTTGGTTTTGGCTCAGGTCGTGAGACCATGCCTGGCCTGCAGCTCCACGCTCAGCATGGAGTCTGCCTGAGATTCTTTCTCCCTCTCCCTCTGCCCTTCCTGCTCATGCTCTTTCTCTCTCCCTCTCTCTCTAATAAATAAATAAAATCTTTAAAAAAAATAGCATGTATAGAATAGAATGTTTTATTTTCATAATATTCATACTTATACTCATTTTATATTTGCACAGAAAGGCCTAAAAAATATACACAAAACATTAACAGTGGCTATGACTTGGTGGTAGGATTGGAAATAATTTTTATTTTCTTCTTTTTGTATATCTGCATTTTCTCAAGTGGCTAAAATTATTAAATAGCCTTTTAATTATAAGAAAAATAAACAATATAATCGTTAATTAAAAAAAAAAAGAAGTGACCGACCTATGAGTTCAGGTGCTAAGGCAGTGAAGTCTGAGAAATCACCTTCTTCCCTTGCTGTGACTTATGCAATGTGACACAAAATAGCGCCCTCCTAACCCCTCCACCTGGTACTTCGTGGAGGCAGCAGAAAACTATCCCTGTGGCCACTACCTCCTCATCTCCATCCGTTCTTCATTCAATCATTCATTCTCTGATCACCTGCTGTGGGCAAGGTACAGTGCTGGAAAAGCTACTTTAAAAACATCCATTCCTCTTAAAATCAGATACAAAATGCATTTAGCGAGGGAGGGTGCGTTATGCTCTTTTGGTTTTTCATAATTAAAATTTTCACCTACCACTGCTTCTAGCTTCAGTGTACCCCACACTCGATGTCTCACAGTGCGTGGCTGTCTCCTTCTGCACCCTCACCCTAAGCGTGCGGGCAGTGAAGAGAAAGAGCACAGAGTTTGGCCCGCAGTGCCTTTAAATTAAAGGTGCGTGAAAGCGTCATCATGACATCCCATTCAAGGCTGCAACTCAACAACCACAGGGCCAGGAGTACCAAAAGATCACTCTGCAGTCAGCAAGCCCAAGGGGATCATGTGCTCTTCCATGACATTAATGACCATCTTCAAGAGAGTGGCGGGGCCCTCCAAGCTCCATCAGAAAACAGGGAAACCTAATGGGCAGACTCACCCTCTTTCTACAGCCATGTATCTTGGCAGCTTTACAATGGTCCCATCGTGTGGTTTATTCCTTCTGTGAGGGCTCACCATCCCAAAGAAAAGCCCATCACGGAAAACCAAGGAAGCAGTGAACCGATAGACATGTAACATGTAATAAATCCTGTTCATGAATTATTGAATAACACCCATTACAGCTTTTAATATTTTAGGCAAGCCACTGATTTCCACAAAGTAATACAAGACCCGTTAGATGAATATGGAAGTAGGGAGAACTGTATCTCATCCTCTTCTTACCCTGTTGGGATTGTGACAGTTTCAGTGAAGAAATTACTGTTTTATATAAAAGAAGAAGAAAGTTTTCCTCCCACCCTCTGTCTCTAGAGATAGATCAATACATACATTTTAGGTCTGGAAAGACTGCTAATGAGTAGACCATTAATGAGAGCTACAGCTATACCGTTACTGGAACGAATGCTGCTAAAGTAAAAAAAAAAAATTTTTTTTTGAGAGAGAGCACGAGGTGGGAGGGGCAGAGGGAGAGCGAAAGAATCTCAAGCAGGGTCCATGCCCAGCACAGAGCCTGGGGTGGGGCTTGATCTCATGACCCTCAGATCATGACTGGAGCCGAAATCAAGAGCCAGACGCCCAACCAACTGTACCACCCAGGCACCCCTGCTAACGTAAATTTAATTAAATCCAATTATTTTTTTACTCGGTACTTTCTACGTACTAGACACCATGAGCTTTATAAAAGTAAAACAGCCACTGCCCTCCACAAGCTCCCGAATAGGAGACACAGATATTTACATAAATAATTTTATTGCAAGATGAATTGGATAAGTCTTTCTTTTAAGATTTATTTATTTATTTGAGAGAGAAAGAGCACGAGCAGGGAAGGGGCCCGGGGAGAGAGAGAATCTCAAGCAGACTCCCTGCTGAGTGCGGGGCTCGAGCTCATGACCCTGAGATGATGACCAGAGCTGAAATGAAAAGTTGGACACTTAACCAACTAAGACACCTAGGTGCCCCTGAATTTGATACTTCTAATAACAGAAGAATAAATACTATATTATACGGGCTTCGGGCACAGGCCCTGGAGGCAGACGGCCTGGGTTGGGATTCTGCTTCTCCTCATCACTAGCTAGCTATGTGACTTTGACAAACTTAACCTTCTCTTCTACCTCAGTTTCTTCACCTATAAAATGGAGATAATCATGATATCCACCTCATAGGATCATTGTGAGAATTAAATATGGCACAAGTGGAAGTATTGTTCATGCTGGTATAATTATTACCAGCATGAGATAAGGGAGCACTAATTACGAAGGTCCCGGGAAAGCAATCCCGTGGAATGGGATCTGTGGCCAGGTTGTGAACAATGGTAAGGATTTTAGCGTGCAGTGACGGGACAGAAGGGCATTTCACAATCGAGGATCAACCTGAGCGCAAGCCTGGAAGTAGGAAGAAGGGGCTTAGTGCCCTGACGAGGCTGGTGGTGTGGCATCTGACCTGTAGGTGGGGGGAGAGTGGGTACAGAAAAAATAACACCGAGAGACAAGGCACGCTGGCATTTACCTAGAGGAGGTGATGAATGCCAGGCTAACAAGCCTAAACGCTTTCCGAGGCAACGACAGCCAAAGAGGCAGGGCATCACAATGGTGAAGAACATGGGATTCTGGATTTGAATTTTAGCTCCGACTCTGAAGAGCTGTGTGACCTTGGGCAAGGTAACTAACCTTTCTGTGCCTCTGTTTTCTCACATGTAAAAGAGATGTGTTAAAGACTAAATGAGAGTTCATATGCAAAGTTCTTAGAACCACTGCCTGGTGCATAGTGACACATATGTGTTTGCTGTTAAAAGGTAGAGTGCTCTGGGTGTTATACACAACTAATGAATCATCGAGCCTTACATCGAAAACCGGGGATGTACTGTATGGTGACTAACATAATATAATAAAAAATCATTATTAAAAAAAAAAAAAAAGGGTAGAGTGCTGTGCGACTCTTAATCTCGGGGTTGTGAGTTCGAGCCCCACATTAGGTGTAGAGATTACTAAAAAAAAGAAACTTAAAAAAAAAACGTAGACTACTGGCCGATGGCGCCTCTTGCTGCCATCTTGATTGGTCCTTCAGAAAATTATCAGCAGTTGGTATGGGCAATGACAGGGTCAAGGATATGACTGCTTTTCAGTCGTTCAAAAAAAAAAATTAACGTGAAAGTAAATGTTCTCTTTTGGACAAAAACTTCCATGGCCCATGAAAAAAAAACAAATCTCAATGGCAAAGTGACCGCAGGCACTACACGGAAGCACACACACTTCTAGGCAACGTGACTCTGAGTTTGTCCCACATTTTTTCAGATCACCATGGCCATGCAAAGTGGCAAAATGCACCATTTATGGGAAGGCGGGATCTGTGCTAACTTTTGGGTGATGGCAAAGGTTTTAATACGAGTGGTGGGAGGGAAGGGCATAAGCCGAATGCATGGTCACGACTGCTCCGACAATCCCTGAGGCAAGAACTTACTTCCAGATCCATCTTTGACTCTAGGTCCTTCAGGCTTGGCCTCAGAAATAATGTTTGCGTTGGCGTTATTCTCCATCTCGATCACAAAGTCACTGTCCTCCTCAAACTCAGGGTGACTAAAGATCCAATCCAGTGCTCTTTCCAGGTTATTATTCTAATAAAATAAAACATTTTTACAATGCATGCAGTCCCAGGGCCTCATTATATCCTGACCACTTGAACCAGGATGTCAAGCAGCTAAGACGGGAGGCCTGAATTCATTAGTCTTAAGTGCCTCTGAGTGCAAAGCTCTGACCCTGCATATGAAATGCACATTCAGCTGGCCTCTCCGAGTCTCCTAACTGAGGTCTGTAATTGGATTCACTGGGAAACAGTTCTGGGCAGCAGACCAGCATTCCAAAGCCCGTATCATCTCAGCGCAGCGTTTCTGCAGGCTGACGCTAACGATGGGCTACGGCCCACCACAGTCTGCCCTTTGCTCAAGTACAGCCCTTTCCTGGCCACACTGACTGCACACACTACATCCCCCATCAACTGTGTTTTCTGCAGAGAACTACGCCGGGCAGAGAGGGGCCAACATGAGGGCTGTGTTCGTGCCTCCTCTCCCACGATGTTAGCAGAATTGCTGAATTGCAGTGGAGACCAGATGAATGCCTTGATTAATGATGACAATACTGGTTAGTTAAGGACATTGTTTTAAACTTAACTCTGCAGTTCAAACCAATGACCATAAAAACATTTCCATTGTCCTCTGTTTGTGATATCATGGGCAGGTCAAAGAATTTGCTTAGACATCATCAGAATTGCCAATGAAACAGTCAGTCAAGAAAAATAAGTGGAGCAGAGCAAGTACCCTGGATAGAACTAACTCTGCTTAAGATATTTCAAGCACTTTAAAGTGCTCCAGCCACACTCCAGGAGTCAGGTGAGAGCAGCTATGACCTCAACAATGGAACCTCACAGGCAACTGGGCAGAACAGGTAAGCAGGAATTAGTAGCAGACATCCACTCAAAAATGCATATGGTGTGGCAAGGAAGGATGAGTTTTTAAAAAAACAAAAACAAAAAAAACCAGCACTTTCCTTCAATATTGAACAAATATCTGCTCTGCAAGAGGAAGACTTCGATCTACCCTCTAGTTTCACAGTCCTTCCCTCCCAATAACATCGGGAAGTACATGAATACCAGAAGGATCTTCTCCCCGCAGATGCAGAAGTGGAGAATTCCCAGGAGCTTCTCAGTCTTCTCTACGAGGACTTCTGCGAGACATTTCTCCAAGGTCTTGGTATCGGAAAAGCAAAATTTGTCCTAAAGAAACGCCTTATTGAACACGGAATCTTATGCATCCCTCTCTGCTCCAAGGCCACAAGGAAGCTCCAAGTCAAATCTTGGAGTCCCGCGCATAAACACTCAGGTGATACGGACTTCCTTTCGGTTTGGTCTTTCAGTTACTTTCATCTTGCCCCAGCTGCGTTATCTCCCTGTTGTTTTTTTATTTTTTATTCCCTATTCTTAAACTGCATCATTTCCCCCAATATTTATTTTAGCTGTACAGAGAATATATGCAAATGAATCTCTGGGGGCCACGGTGGGGTACAGAGTGAAACCAGCATGATTCAAAGTGATCGAGGGCCACTGGGAAGTCTCCACTGCTGCTGACAGCAATGCACATGGCCTCCGGTAAGAGGAGGTTTTCTCTCACACAGGCTCTCTGCTTACCGTGGCTCGCAGCGCCTGAACAGCCTGATTCCGATGGAATCCCATGGAGGTAATGATAGCTACAATTTCCTCCGGGGGTTGGTTATCCAGTCCAGTAGCACCAAAAACAGAGGCTCCAGCAGAAGCTGCTCCCCCATAACCAGGCATGGTCAGCGGTTCGGCAAAATCTGGGGAAGACAATCACGCTCAGACCTTTTCCTTTTTTTAGTCTTGAGATAAACAACACCATGGAGCTAAGAAGGAAAAATACCTACAAAGCTATAATAATGAAGACAGCTGGTATTGACATAAGGATAAACCTATAGATCAACTGAATAGGATTCAGAGAGTCCAAAAATGAACCCGCAGATTTATGGTCAGTTGAGCTCTGACAAGGGTGCCGAGACCATTCCAATGGGGACGGGGCAGTCTTCTCAACAGATGGTGCTGGAACAAGTGCATGTCCGCACGCAAGAGAATGAAGCTGGACCCCCGCCTCAGGCCATATTCAAAAATTAACTCAAAACGGCTCCCTGACCTCAATGGAGAGACCTTGAGTTAGGCAATGAACACAAGTGACAAAAGAAAAAATATAGATAAATTCGACTTCATCAAAATTAAAAGCTTTTGTACTTCAAAAAATGCCATCAAGAAAGTGAAAACACTCACAGAATGAGAGAACATATTTGCACATCATGTATCTGGTAAGGTGCTTGTATTCAGAATATGAAAAGAACCACTCAACACTAAAAAAAACCCAAAAAACCTCCTTAAAAATGGGCAACAGATTTGAATAAACATTTCTCCAAATGCCCAAAGACATGTCTTCATAAATTACCCACAAGCACAGAAAGTTGCTCTACACATCATTAGTCATCAGGGAAATGCAAATGAAAACCACCGTGAGCTACCATTTTCCCATCCACTGGAACGGCTGTAATAAGAACAACAATGACAAGTGTTGGTGAGGATGTGGAGAAACTGGAACCCTCACACGCGGTGCTAGAATGTAAAACGGTACAGCTGCTGTGGAAAACACTTTGGCAGTTCCTCAAAAAGGTAAACGTGGAGTTACCATATGACATAGCAACTCTACTCGAGAGAAATTAAAACATGTTCACACAAAAATGTGTACTCAAAATGTTTATAGCCGCAGTATTCACAACAATCAAAAACCAGGAACCGTCCAAATGTCCACCAATATATGAAAAGATAAATAGCTTGTGTGTCCCTACAGCAAAATGTTCTTTTAGTGGTGACAGCTGCAGAATTCCATGAATTTAAGAGAAAGCACGGAAATGTACACCTCAAATGGGTAAATTCTATGGTATGTGAATTCTACCTTAATATAAGTAGACAGAAGCAAAAGCTAACTAAACAGCCCCCATTTCTTCATGCACATTTTTCTATTTCAAGTCCTTATCATTTCTTCTAGAAGTGGAGGCGGACCTCAATTTATTGCACTTCATCTGACTTTGCAATTAAAGTATGAACATTTATTAGACATAATGCTATTATACACTTCATAGACTACAGAATGGTGTAAACATCACTTTTCTAGGCACTGGAAAAAACTCATTTGACTCACTTTAAGGTGATATTTTACTGTGGTCATCTGGGACTAAACCAGCAATATCTCTGACACATGCCTGTATAGCCCACGTCTTTCCAGTGGTCTTTGTGCCACTGAATTATAGACTTTAAAAGGGTGAATTACATCTCAAGAAAGTTATTATGAAAGAAAGAAAGAAAGAAAGAAAGAAAGAAAGAAAGAAAGAAAGAAAGAAAGAAAGAAAGAAAGAAAGAAAGAAAGGAAGAAAGGAAGGAAGGAAGGAAGAAAGAAAGAAAGGAAGAAAGGAAGAAAGGAAGAAAGGAAGAAAGGAAGAAAGGAAGAAAGAGAGAAAAGAGTAAAGGCGAACACTGTGAGTTTGCTTCATAGACAAAGAGCCCCCTCATTGCAGCAGAAAAAAAGTGAGCTAAGAGTGTAAATTATAAGGGGCAGGAAAAAGTGAGTGAAGAAGCTAAATTATGAGCTCAAAAGGCATTTTCTGGGACCCACTCAGAGGACATGGAAGGACCAAGGCTTAGCATCACTGAGGAGCCCATCAGACTCCAAAGCTACCCCCTCTTCCGACCACCCACCTGGCTCTTCCATGTGAACGATGATCCAGTTGAAGGCCACTTCAGCTCCCATATTTCCAGTAAAGTACACAGCCTTCCGACACGCTTCGAGGGGGAAACCCATCTCAGCCAGCTGCATCACTGATGACTCATCAATTTCTGAGGCTACGGAGCACAACAGAATACTCTGGTGTAAAAACATAAACTCTCTTAAAATGTAATCTCTCTTTCTCCTCATCCTAGCTTCCCCTCATCCACTAGCCACATGTATCAAAAGAAAGTGCTGTTTTGTTTGGTGTATAAATGGTGGTTTAACTTCATTTTGTTTGAATTCATCTAAATATTAAGCTATTTGAGCTTAAATATCTTTGACCTAAGTAGGAATCACGGTAATTACCTGGACAACGCAAGCACTGAAAAACAATTCCTTAATTTCATATGGGGAGATTGAGTGTATTCCCAGAACCATTCAGCCTCTCAGATCTTTCTCAAGACCTCTCCTACAGCAGCCTCTCCTATCACTGAGATCTGAAGAGAAAAGCATCATCCACAGGCCCAAAAGCCTATTCCTTAAATCTCACAGGAAGCTATGCCAGGCCTTTAGGTGTATCAGCAATCAAAGGAAATAATCAGCTCTGGGAAATGGACAGCCCAAATGTTAAGTATAGAAGGACAGACTATGTTCTGTAACGGTATACATTTAAGATATTAAAAAGAGATAGCTTTATAAACCTAATGTGGGCTTAGACACAGAGAGTCTTGTTTTCTTTTCTTTTCATAATGATATATAGATATTGGCGGAGATGTATGTGTATGTGTATGTATATGTGTATGTATACATGTATGCATATATGCACACGTATGTATATATAATGTATCAAATATACATAAAAACCTATAGGCATGTGTATATACATATATGTATGTGTAAACACAAATACATGTGTCTATAATACATATGTGTACCTGTGTATATATACACATCTGTATGTTTATGTATACACATTTGAACATGCATATACATGTGTGCTTACATGTATACACATATGTGTGTGCATGTGTGCACACATGCAAACCTACATAGTGCCCTCAAATTATCCAACAACTAGAGGGGAACAGGAGCACAAAATACATCCCTTATGTTTTCCACATCTGAGGTCTCTAATCTACTGAAAATTCTGCCAAAAAGGCAATTAGTAGAACTGAATAGTAGCAGTAGAACTGAGGATTGGAAATATCTGTTCTATAAAAACTATATTGAAAATGTGTTTATCAGGGCACCTGGGTGGCTCAGTCAGTTAAGCGCCTGACTCTTGATTTCAGCTCAGTCATGATCTCAGGGTCGTGAGATCAAGCGCCACCTCGGGCTCCATGCTGGGCATGGAGCCTGTTTAAGATTCTCTCCCTCTTCCACTCCCCCTCCTGCTCAACTCTCCCCCCCCCGCCCACCCATGCTCTCTTTCTTTAAAAAAAGAAAAAAGAAAAAGAAAATGTGCTTATCAAAGTTCTCTCTTACAAGGAGGATACACAGAACCTCCTTCCAAGACCAAATTTTAAGAAATCAATGATTTAGGACAGTGATGATTCCCAAGTTGTGTTCTATGACACCTTAGTGTTCTAAGAGAGACGCCATTATTGAACCACAAAACAAGGGGTTTCTATGGCCAAAGAAGTTTTAAAATCTACATTCTCTATTCTCCCTTTAGAAATTAACATTGTGCATTATTAGCATAGTGAAGACACAAAAGTCCTGTCTTAAAGATTTCTACGGTAAGGAAACTAGGAAACTCTTTCTATGGAACACCTTTCAACATCTTGTAAGACTCTAATGTTCCCTACAATGCAATTTAAGAAGTGCAGCTTAATGAGTGGTTATGTGTGTCTCTAATAACATATTAGATTGAAAACATCTAATACCATTTTTGTGAAAAATAAAAGTGAGCCAGGCACAGGTAAAGGCCAGTGGAAGGATACACGCCAAGTGTTAACAATGGTTATAGATGAGTGATGAAACCATAAATGACTCTTACTGCTAACCCAGTTTGTAAGTATCTTTTTACTTTCATAATAAGAAAAGAGTTAAAGTTATTCTTTAAAAATCTGAGAAGTTTCGATGCAAATGTCAAACAATCCCAGATAATTCTATTTTCTCCTGTTGAGTACAGGTAGTTGCTGATAAGACAGCAGGCTTAGATCCGGGAGGAAATCAATGGCCAAACCATGAACCCTGGAAACTGCTGAGTGCTCCCGGTCAGAGACAGACTCCTCTGGCCCAGTCAGCGCCCACCACCCATCACCTCCCCCGGGGCAAGAGCCTTGCAGGCCAGCCCTCTGCAGGATCAGGAGCAGCCAGCAAACCTCTCACATGCCAGAAAAGGTCAAGTGGCCTGAAAAGCACACTGTGGACTTCCAGCCCAGGTTCTGTTCCCAGCTCTTGGGTCTCTGAAGTTTCCTGAGTCTCAGTTTTATCTTCTGTAAAAGGTCACCTGCCCTGCCCTTCTTACTGTGATAATCAAATGAGAATCTGGATTTTATATAAATAGTAAAGTTATATACTATTGAAAGAATTTGTGAAATAATAAACGCAATAAGACTCATGGTAACCATTCCAAAGTATTAACAACCATTGTCATTATTATAATTAGATTATTCACCGAGGCAATGATTTTCCCAAGACCCTCGCTGACCCTAACAGTTTCTAGCAATGAGCAAATCATAACCGACCAAGGAAAGGAAATGTGGAGGTCTAAGCCACGTGATCAATCATTTGCAGTGTAAAACACATGAACTTCTAAATTAACAATAGTTTGTCTCCAGAAGGGCTTTGTAGATAACAGATTCAGTATTTAGTGTTAAACACTCTCCCTTCCTCCTAATTAATATCCAAATATTCACTATAAATAGTTTATTATGTTCTTTTCAGAAAACCATGAGTTATCAACTCCTAGAGGATTAAGGAACTGAAAGACTATAAAATTAACAGACTATCCAATGACACTACTAACCTTAAGAGTATTAATTAATGTTACCATGTCCTCTCAGTCATGAGTCTTCACTACATGTCCCACAGCAAGAAGGGCAAAAATGCCTGGCCACTGGGCTGTCACTGCAGAAAGAGCCCTACTCGTGCCCAGAGTGGGAAGAAATGGCCACCTGAGCCCACCCTCACATGTGAGGAGACTAAAGCTCAGAGAAGCAAAGCACACATTTCCAGCCTGCCGTCATAAACGGCAGGGCCACGTTTCCAGTCCAGCGCTGGTTGGCTTTCATGCTGGTGACCGCTCTCCTGAGCCACAGAGCCGCTAATCACCGTGCGTCCGGTTTACATGTGCTGCTAACTCAACTTGCAGACAAAGAGTCATTCCCACCCAGGAAAAGCTGCACACACACACATGCAGAGAACAATGCCCCTTTATGAAATTCCCACAGATAAACGTCAGACCAATGACAACTGTAGGACACTGAGAAAAATTTCGAAAGATACATACGGTCTATCAGTTGGTTCATCAGGCGATCTGGAAATTAACAGAGAGGCAGAGAATGAGACCAAAGCATGGCAAAGAGTTCTAGAGAAAGAAAAAGAGTCCATGCAGGGCAATCCCTAATCCCTCACCCCTAGGGATCCCACGCTGTTGTCAACCCCTCAGCACCCCACCACACCCAGCCTGCACATGAAATCATTACAGTAGGGAGTGAAAATAGACAGGTTTCAGACATTTCAACCAGGTAAAACATAATTATCATCTTAATGAACTAAATAATTTATCTCCCTGCATTTCTAAGAACTTCGTATAATTACAAACTAAGGATTCTGTTAAGAACATCAGAGAAAGCAGGAGCAGTGCTAATAAACCAGCCTGTACTCCTCTGATGCTCCCAGTGAACTCTGCTCTCTGGCCCCTTTAATGGGCCACGCATACCACATAACCCAGAGGGTCCCGCATGCAGGTCCCTTCTCTACTCTCCACACTCTACAATTTAACATCTGACTTAGCGTCCGAGAATAATGGAATAATGGAACATAGAGGCCTATCTTGAATCCTATCTTGCTCCTCCTGGATTCACCTTACCCTTCTTTTGCACTTGAATATGGTCACCAATAATATTCAATGTTCAACTGATGAGAAACCTGTGGAAGAGGGGCCCAGCGTGCTCTATCACCATTAATTGACCTAATCAACTGATTACAAAGGTGAACATTAAGTAAACAGGTGAGCAAATGAAACAGAATGAAACTGATTTCATCAGTAACTGAGCTAAAAATGAAACCGAGATTTTTTGGACACTGTCCTCGGATCCACAAAAGTGAAACAATTATTTTCTGCATGTACTTTTCCCTGAAAAAGCTAAGTATTCTGAACAAAAATTTCACCTTCACAGGGCAAACTCCTCCCTTGCTATGAAACAGTGACAAAGCTGGGGAGGTGAAATGTGGTCAAGATTTTTAAACCAACGCACACTACTGAATTTCCCCTTTGGGTTATCCAGAGGTACTCCCGACATGACACAGCACCTCAAGATTGAGAGCCTACTGAAAGCACACTCCTTCTCTTCCCTAAGGAGAGGGAAGGAGAGAGGGACGCCAGAGGCAACATAACCTAAAAACTTTATTGGAGATTTGCTGCCCTCTATTGCCAGTGATTTCTGCAGGTCCGTTTTAACTACTCATGATGGGTCTGTCCCTCTTCCCATGTCGGCTTGAAGTTTACAGTTGCGGCCAGGCCTCACTACTGTGTGTCGATGATGGGTCACAACACAGGCAGATGGCCAAGGGATGAGAAGAGACTCTTCCACTGGGGGTGGGGTGGGGAGAGGGTAGGAGAACATCCTCCTGGCAGAAGGTGGTACCTTTTGAGTCATCAGGAATGACTATAGGGGGGCTGATGTCCGGAAGTTCCTCCTCTCCTGGCTGTAACCCCCTGGCTCGGAGATGGTTGATATCAAGTAGGTCTGGCATATCAATAGAAACATCTACAAAGTGAGAGAGATTACATTCGCTGGACTCTCCAAAAACCCACAATCGCCCCCCAAAGCAAGCACCTCTAGGCAGAGCTAAGGGAATGTTGTTCAGGCCCCTGGAGTAGATCCCTGGACCAGCAGACTCACTGAGACTAGTTAGATTTCATGGAGAACCGGGGGAAAGGACAGAGCATTTCACACTGAACAAGCCAGAGGGTGCAAACTGGGAGCCCAAAGACCAGTGGTAGCAAACAGAATGTCTGATGTTTTTAAAACGTTGGAAACAAATTCAATTTTTAAATCAGAAGATTTCATTCCAGATTATTTTGAAAAACAAATATTCTCATATGGTAACAAGTGCCCTGGGGCTGCTCTTCGGCTTCCACTCTAGATAACATGTGCCCCACAGGACTGCGAGACACAGAGCCCACTGCTCACGACTGTCCCCGTGACCCTGAGCGGCATATTTGCGATTCTGATTTTTATGGTTTTCTGAGCCGCGTCTTTATCCAAAGCGGAAATACCCAAGAAAGACCAAGTTCGCTAGGCTACACGTTCCTTATATCCAATGTACCCCATCGTTCGCATCATCCCCCGTCCATCTGAGGCCGTCGAGTTTGCAGCCCCTAGATTACGCGCTTTCTCAGAGCCTGACGGCCGCAGTGATCAGTCTCACCAAGGTAATAAGGAATGAAGTTTTAAAGAAATAAATTCGATCTCAAGTGTATTAGTCTTGGGAAATGTTTTTTAACGTCTCAGGTCAGTTGTTATTGGGCTGACTTACTCAAATACAAAATTTATCGGTCTAAGAGCCTGTTGAGATTTAGTATTCTATTCAGATGAGATAATAATGAAAAATGGGTCCAAATGTTGGCGTGGAATAGGTCTCTCGGGCTGGCAAACAGGACTTGAAAATACTATCCCCAAAACCAGTTATGAGGCCAGGTATGTAAATCCTAGTTTAAAACAACAATCCAAAGAAAAAAGCTTAGTAAAAAAATTTTTTGTCAATCTCAGGGGACAACAAAACAAACATAATGTCTGACCCACAAAATCAATACAACTGTTCTTCCACAGAGAAGTTCAGGTTCATTAAAGCAAGCTTTGAGGCTCCTTTAAATTCAGCAAGTCTATGAAATCTGATCTGAATTTTTTACCCTTTACGGAAATTCCAAGGACAGCGAAAAATAAGAACGCTGTTTCCAAAGCAGCTGCAAGGCTTTAGGAGAAAGCAGCCTTGTCTCTCAGGTACCTCTCAGGTCCACAGAGGACAGGCTGAGTGGTGAGCATCCTGCCCACAAAATCGCTGCACCGGGAAAATCGAAGATGAGCCGCAGACTCAGCCACGGCCCTGTGTCCTGTCACGTGGCAAACAAAGGCCGTGGCAACTGAGTGCTGGAGGCTCCCGGGGAAATCAGTCCTGCCGATTTCACATTCTTTTTACCTACCCTCTCCAGATGAGCCGGTGAGTGCTTCATGAACCAGTGTAAGGCCTGAGTTGTCGTTTTTTAAGCACTCAGAAACATAAAACCTTTAAAAGACTGGCAGACAGTCTGAGGGGCTTGCTTGAGAAATGACAAAGGGTAAAACTGTACATCCTTCCGTGGCACGGGGGACCGCCTAATAACACCTTGACTTTGGATCCTGATGATGGAGAAAAGGTTCTTACACATTGCCTGGAAAACTCGGACCTCTAACAAGGGTCAAGGGCCTTTAAAATTAGCCAGAAAAAAGCCCAACGAAGCCAAATCAAATCCTTTTTTTGACAATTTCATGCAACTGACTGTACTCATTTTATTATTAATAAAATTTGTATGCTGTAAGTGACTGTGATTAGCCACACCTGCCTGCTTCGGAGGCCGAGGAGAGCTATTAAGAGGAGCATGTATCTTCGGTTACCTGCACCTCCAAGTGTGGGCTTTGGACCAGCAGCACCAGCAGCACCAGTATCGCCGGGGAGCTTGTGAGAAATAAAGACTCCCAGGCCCCACCCCAGACCTGCTGAACTAGCCCCTGCATTCTGCCACGAGCCCAGGTAATTTGTATGCATGTTAAAGTTTGGGAAGCATTGTTCATTTGATAACATGGGGGTCCCATTTTCACTCTTGGAGCCCAGTCATTCCAGAATGCATTATTAGAGGGATGGGTAACATGGGGTGATTTTCATTGTCAGTGCGTATCTTATGCTCTTGACTCAAAAGAGTAAGGTGGGGATGATGGGAAATGAATGACATGGAACTATTTCTGACAGCCAACCACACGGGCCCCTTCAGATGCCATTTTTTTCCAATGGCTAACTTGATGTTTTAAGCAAAAGCATGCAAAAGATACCTACCAAATTTTTTGGGAACCCAGTCAAGACCAAAAGTGAACTTCTTTATCTGCACTACCAAGTATTCAGGGAATGAGGCAAAGCGAGATGTTCTGGGAAACACAAGGGGATTAGATCAATGAAACAAGGCAATAAGAATCGTGAATATAGTTTTTGAAGCATCACAAGCTGATTGTCCGAGGCCTACCTGGCCGCGCCAGCCACTGCACCGAAGAGGAGGAACACGCAAACAGACATTAGCTGACACACACGCACCCACCCCAGTCACTCGTCCTGGCCTTCTCACAAGGACAAAGTGTTTAACAGAGGACAACGGTGTCCTTTGAGAGGGATCTGGAGCATGTTGCAAAATTACACTTTTACTTTGCTGTGGGGCTTTGTATTTCTGAAAAGTATTTTCAACCATAGACATTTGTTTTTTTCTAAAGCCCTTGTTAGATTTTAGTACAGTGGACCCTTGAACAATGCAGAGGTTAGGGGTGCTGACCCCCTGCCTTGTAGTAAAAAATATACATATAACTTTTGATTCCCCAAGAACTTAACTACTAATAGTCTACTGCTGCCCAGAAGCCTTATCAATAATATCAAGAGTCAATTAACACACATTTTTAGGTTATATGTATTATATACTGTATTCTTACAATAAAATAAGCTAGAGAAAATACAGCATTGTACTATAAAAAGCCCAAAGGACCCACACAGTTCAAACCTGTGTTGTTCAAGGGTCAACTGTGTGTGTGTGTGTGTGTGTGTGTGTGTGTGTACACACATATTACATTTGCAGGAGTGTGCAGGCATGCGTCTGCTCTGTGCTTACATGTATGGTTTGAAAGGCTCCCCAAGCAATCCTGACATACCCCCCAGCCACCCCTCCCATGAATCACTATCCTACAACACAAAGTTGGCCTGAGGAGCATTCAGTGGAACTTTGGTTGAGGTTGACTATTGGAAATGCCAAAGCCTCATTAAAATACTACTGTATCTAAAATCCATGGATCCTAAAGGGGTATCTATGTATGTATGTGTGTATATATACGCATACATATATACACATACATATACATATATATATTTAAAGATTTAAGGTTCAGATTTAGCTTTTTAGTTAAGTATCTTAAATATCTTAATCTTAACCTTAAATTTTTAAATTAATACATATAGTCAATATCTCGAGTTTCCCTTCAAACTTTCAGGAATTGCCTGGACTTTGCTTTGACAATTTTATGCAGACTATTCACCTAGTACACCAAATCCATGCCCCAGTTCCAGCTCATTCTCTCCACATGTATCATCTTGGTTATAACAACCATTTCTACGTCAGTGTCAATGTGGATAGAGTAGGTATATGTAAGAAAGAAAATAAGCTGTAGGCAAATACTATATGTATCTTTTAAAATAAAAGATTCTAGGGGCGCCTGGGTGGCTCAGTCCTTAAGCGTCTGCCTTCGGCTCAGGGCGTGATCCCAGGGTCCTGGGATCGAGCCCCACATTGGGTTCCCTGCTCTGCTGGGAGCCTGGTTCTTCCTCTCCCACTCCCCCTGCTTGTGTTCCCTCTCTCCCGGGCTGTCTCTCTCTGTCAAATAAATAAATAAAATCTTTTTTATAAATAAATAAATAAATAAATAATAAATAAATAAATAAACGAATAAATAAATAAAAAGATTCTAGAACACCGTCCCCACAAACTCGACTTTTCAAATCTAAGCCATCACCTTCCACTTGGAATGCATCCTCCCAGAATTCAGAAAGCAAATACAAGTGTATTGCTGCCCCCTAGTGTAGAAGAGAAACCACAGTACAGGGACAGAGCACTATCCAAAAAAAGGGTCAGAAGATGTGGATTTGGGTCTAAGATATGCTACATAATTCACTCCAAATGTGAACAAATCACTGACCCTCCCTGAGGCTCCATTTCCACATCTACAAAACAGATTTATTGATAATATCTACCTTCCAGAGCTGTGCAATGTTCATGAAATGATGTGAAACCACTTGGCACACTAGAATATATACTATGTATACCTAGGAAATTCGCATGATTATTTTGTCATAAAAGAGCTAGAATCCACCAGGCGTTGGACACTGACTCAGACTGTTGCTGACCTGTTTTTTGTCCCAGGCAAGTCACTTAACGTCTCTGGATCCCAAATTCTCCATCATAATGGTAGAAGCCTATAGGCAATAATGTTAAGGGAGTTCTTTCAAAAAAAGGAGATTAACCATCCTAAGGAATTTATCTATTATTATCCTGGTTCAGTCTTCAGAAATTATCATATTACCTCTAATTAGGTTTTCCTATTTTCTGAGAAGCAGTAATAAACATCATTCTTACTTAAATATAGCCAAGTCCTAATTTCACCAAAATCCAACAAATGCCATCCAGTTTTTTCAACTAATGTAAAAATGTCACCTTTCTGATTGACCTCTTCCTCTCATCCCATCAACTTAAAAGCTGGAAAACATGTAACAGTAAGATCAGCCAAAAGTCATCAGTAAATCAATGACTTCCAAAATGTGGTTCAGAAGCCCCAAGACTCTTGCAGTTGCTCTGTGGTCAGTAGCTGGGGGAGTAAATCAGCTGGTGATACCAGGGGGCAAGGGGCAGCACAGGGAACTGGAGGCCAGGTTGGGTGGGGGAGGGGTGGGTAATTTAACACATCCCTTTGCTGTGGGTAACTACCAATCTGAGAGTACCAGAAATCAGGTTGTATGACACCCACATTACATTTGCCCTGTTAAGTAAATGCACTTTATTCATTTTTGTAGCCTCTACAGGGTCTCAAATTAAATTACACAGGTAGTAACTACTGCTCAATATATATTTGTTCAAAATAATGTCAAAATTAATAATTTGCATTCATTAGTTGCAGGTTTGGGACAACAAGTTTGTTACCGAAATCTAGCAAAGTAAGCACCACTTACTCTTTCATTCCTAAAATTCATTCTTGGAAATTAAAATTTTTCTTGAAAAGTTATATCTTTAATAAAGACCATTAGAATGTAAGTCATTCAAATAGATCTAGGTAGACAGACAGCAAATTTACCTCCAAAACCTGCTATGGGAACTAAATGAGCCAGCAAAGTGCTTAGAATAGTGCCTGACAACACTATTGTGCTGTCTATTGACAACCTGTTATCATTATTTAAACTATATCAACTGTTCACTAATTATAATTGAGGCAAAAACACTACAAAAGCCTTAATAAGAAAAAAATATAAACTGTCCCTTTCCATGAAATTAAGATTGTCTATTGTATTGAAAACCTGGCAACTAAAAAAATACAGTTCTGTCCTTTCCATTAAATATGTCGAAAATATGATAATTAATCAACCACAGTCAAACCTTACGACCCAAAGCCAAGAAAAGGAAGGAAAGATAAAAACAATGGTTATAACAATTATAGCATACACTTACTCTGCTCCGGGCACTACACAAAGCACTTTGCACAGTTTATCTCTCCTTACCCTCAGGCCCAACCCTATGAAGAAAGTACTATTATCATCCCCGCTTACAGATAAGGAAACAGCAGCTTAGGGTCACTGGGCCAAGGTCACATGTCAGTTAAGATTCAAACACTGCCCGTCCACCTAAAGCTTGTGCTCTGGAAACCCACACTGTGCTCTCCTCGTCATAAATGATAAAAGTCAAGACAAAATCTCTCCCTATTGACCCTTAACCCGTGAGCTGCTGGAGGGCAGGAACTAGGTCTTGTTCAACTCATTGCCTAGAATATTCCAGGTGAGCAATAATACTTGCTAGATGAATGAAATTTCCAAATACTGATATTCTTCCCAGAAACAGTCCATTCAGGACTATTTAAGAGAAGAGTCTTTATGTCTGGTCCATACTAACCAAAGATCTACAAAAAGGACACCTTTTGCCTCTTACTGGCCTTTTAGGCTCTGGGTCTGACACAAGAAAAATTCAAGGCTCCAAACATATAGTAAGGAGATCATGTCTATATTGCTAGAAATAAGAAAGAAAAAAAAAACCCTTTTAGAAATCCACTGAACTGGCGTCCCCAAAACTAATATTTGAAACATGGTAAGGCCTAATAAGGAATATGCAAGGCTATATAAGGATTACAAGGATATGAGCATAAGCAAGCATGAACAGGAATGTGGGGTACTATATAACAGAGGCATTAAGAGTTTAAACTTCGAACTCAATCGATCTGAATGCATTCCAGGTCTGCCACTTACTGGCCAATTACTTCTTTTATTTCCTCATCCATAAAATGGGGAGAATAATAGCACCTACCCCATAGTAAATATCAAGAGGATTAAATGATAATTGATGGTAAGTGCTTAACACATGACCTGGAATGATAAGTGGACAAAAAGTGGTAGTTGCTTTATTATCCTAAAACATGCTTTCTCTTTTTCCACAAAGACCAGTTTTCAATTACTAACAATTGGATACATCCAGTATTAACTTTTTTCATATACATAAAACCATGAGACCACATGTATGTATAAAAGACAGAGGAAAAGGAAAACTACATTTAATATCTACTGTTAAGGATTACAGAAAGCAGAAACCCCTCCCCTATATAGTTATGTTCGCACTGCCTACAACTAAATATTTCGTAGCACTTGAGGAGAAAACCAGGTAAGCAAGCATCATTCCTCCATTACAGATGGCAGAAGGACATTGGGTGGTGACTTTGCCCGAGGATAGAACATAAGCTGAGAAATGGACACGGGAGAAGAATCCAGATCTCCTGACCACTTGCCCTGGGGTGAGAGCCTCTGACTCTAGAAAGCTAATGCCTTCCAACTCCGTTTTAACATGGGCCTTTCCCAAGTGATGAGAAGGCTCCTTCCTGAAGGGCCAGAGACTATGTCATACCTTGTACTTCTAAGACATGAGGCTACTTTTCTGAAGAGCAGAAAAGGGTGGCTAAGCAGACAGGGAATGAAGGACACTCTGCAGCTTACACCTGATGCTGGGGACTTTCTAGGTGGTCAGGTGCCCTGATCACTTCTATGTCCCACGTGGAATCAGAATTAAAGCACAAAGAGAAAAGAATCCATCTTTGAGGAACCTCCCACCTATTGTCAATAACTAAAGTTAAAAAAAAAAAATCATCATGTTGTACGCCTTAAACTTATACAATATCATTTCATCTCAATATGCAGCAATATGTCAATATCTCAATACTGTCATCAATATCTCAATAAAGCTGGGGGGAAAATAATGAAAGAAATCGGGTCTACCACTAAGATAGTGTGTAGATGTCTAACTGCCCAATGTGTCCAGGCTGCAGTGAAGTGAATCTCACGCATTGAACATGCCAGCTCACCAACACTTCTCTGTAAGGACACACACACACACACACACACACACACAGATCCCATAACTGAGCAATCCTAGCATGAAAACTTACTCCACAATGGATAACTGATAACTGAATGGACTATTATCAATCTCATTTGGATACGAACAACATTTTTAAAAAGTATTTTAAGATAATATGGCCTTTTTTACACTTCTGAAATAAAGTCTTTGTGTTTTCCCATTTTTAACATACGAAGTCAATCATCTGAAACAAAGGGGCATCCCGAGCGACGGCTGTTGCAGAGAACCAGCTACTCGAGGGGGGAGAAACATCCAGCCGTGGCTCTTCACGCCTCACACCCCGCTGCATCAACTAGAGCTCCGTTTTAGCTAGGAGGACGGACGGCCAAAGAATACCAAAAAGGAGCAAAATTCCCAGGGCCAGACTTTCAGACCTCCTTTCATTTTATGGCACTCTGAGTGCTCTTTTTCCAGTTGTGCGATGTGCATTGGCAAGGACTTGACTGTATAAAACAATTAATCAAGTGGGGAAAAAAATATTTTATGTACCCGACAATGAGGTGCATGATGTGGAAACAGAGGCTCTTCTACACCCTGAGCAGCTCATCTGAACGATGCTCAGAAGCCCTATGTCCACTTCGAGATGCTCCGAGAGCCCCGGTCACCACGTACTAAGCCAAGTCTTTAATTATGGAATTAAAATCGATCACAGTGGAGTTTAAATATCGAAGACTGTCTTAAGTATTTCTGTAATCTCTTTTTTAATATCATTTTTGCCATGTGGTAGTAGGGGTGGGGGTTTCGGGGGAGTTTTTGGCAAAAAAAAAAAAAAAAAGCAAATTCCTAATAAAGGATAAACCACAACTTTCTTCCAAAAATAAATAAATAAATAGAAGAGAAGACATTCCCTCTCTAGCACACAGCATAGATTATAAGCCTGGTTTCTTGGACAGGCCTCACACAAGCGAGCTCTATGACCATTAGGGTTGCATGAATCATAACCCCATCTCACTACACACAAGCAAGCGTGCGCAGACTCGTACAACACCCCACCACCTCTCCCCTACCCAGTCCCCACCTCTCAAAGGGCCCCTCCTCACCCCACTACCACCACACAAGCACAAACACACAAGTGAACACACATGCGCACTTACTTCACACCCGCAGACTTTGCTTGTAGGGCGCTGCTCCAGAAATCATCTACGTTCTCCGGTTCAGAAAAGGCCTGAAGGCAGGCACTAAAGGGTATCTTGGCACGAACCAACTCCGGAAGGGGTCTTCTGTTTGCTTCCGCTTCCCTTCTCGTTAACTCATAGGCAATCAGCTCATCTGAGAAAAAGAGCAAATGAATGACCTTGTACTCTATCTTCTTGAAGTGGAAAACACCCTCTTTGGTCAATCTCTCTGCAGATGTCTGGGCCAGGGCAGGATTGCTTACTTGTTGCCCTTCACGGATGCAGAAAAGCCTGCTGAAAGGCTGTTCTCAAGCCATCTTTAAAGGGGCGCCAACAGGCTTTGTGAACCATTCATATTTTTTGCCTGTTCCCCTTTGAGACTGACAGCAGGGACCTGTGAACTCCAGCCCAGATCGGAGGCTCTGACCTCACACGTGCTGCGAGTGATGCAGGAACCTGGTCCAGAGGTCAAGGCTGGGATTACCCAATGCCACCTTCCAATCACGAAGTCTTCACACCACAGAATTTCACACTGAAGGAGACCCAAGGGTCATCTCTTCATTCTGATTAGAGGTCATGGACCAAGGGGCAAGATGAACTATAGGGACCACAGTCCTCCACTGCACTCAGCCCATGATTCTAACCAACACTGCCCAGACAACTTCGGGTTGAGGTTACGCACAAGGTCAGATAGCAGAGCTACCAACCTAGAAGGCCTTTCTACACGATTCCTACTCAAATGATTAAATACCAAGGGGGAAAAAAGACAGCACATTATCAACTTCCCAGGAGTCAGCAGATCTGCTCTTGGAAACAGCCTATAAGTCAAAATTTTATATAGTTTTGAATGGGTCTTTCTGGGAATTCCTTTTGTTTACAAAAAAGAAAAAATCACTCCTGATTTATCAGTTTTTAGGCACCCTTATGCACCTACGTGTTTTCTTAAGCACTTCTGAATACGGGTTTAAAATTCATTGTCCAGTCCACAATCAGTTTATGATGTACTTATAGCTAGGATGCCAGCATTAGGTGTTCCCAACAATCAACTTCCAGAGACTAAATTATAAATCTTTCTGAAAGAGAATAGTTACCACTCATAAATTATAAACACTGAGTTAGAGAGGATCACAGAACTGAGCAGAACATCCCAGAGGCTGGCAAGAGAAAACAATTAAGCCTAATTCTAAAAAGGAAATAAACCACAGACCTCTACCCTCATTTCTCCCTTATATAATGGATAAGAATTAAGAAATTGACCAAAAGCTGCACGAGCTTATAGAAAATGGAAATCATTTCATCTTAAAATCATCATAATCATCGCTTTTCAATTAGCACAATATACTGAACGCCCCCTCCAAAAAAAGAAGAAAGAAGGCCACCCAGTGAGTTACAGATCTTTGCAGAAATGACCAGTTCGTGGGACACAACAATATAGCAGACATTTCATCTTTTTCTGCTTCTAAATGTTAATTCTAAGAAATACCATTTGTGGGGCGCCTGGGTGGCACAGTGGTTAAGCGTCTGCCTTTGGCTCAGGGCGTGATCCCGGCGTTATGGGATCGAGCCCCACATCAGGCTCCTCCGCTAGGAGCCTGCTTCTTCCTCTCCCACTCCCCCTGCTTGTGTTCCCTCTCTCGCTGGCTGTCTCTCTCTCTGTCAAATAAAAAAAAAAAAAAATACCATTTGTCTATTCTGCCTGGGAAGAACCAGACAGGCTGACTGAAGAAAATTTCCCGAGACCCCAGCAGTTCCTCTACCTTCTTCCTGCTTCCGAAATCCAAAGACCCTTCAAATGGGCCTCACTCCTACAAGAGCCCTGCCCCACTACATCTCCCACAGGAGCAGTCTTCAATACTCATATGCCAAAGTCGGATTATTTCAAGAGATCACTGCTAGAACGTCTTACCTCGAAAAATGCAGTTCTGATCATTTCCCCCAGAATTTATGGCACAACTCTTGAGTGCTAACGTTAAAGAATTTTCCACATCTATAATTACAAATAATGTTCCCCCAAATTAAGCTGACTCCAAGCCAACCAGTTGGTCAAATTTATAGTAAAATAGGTTCTACCCAAAATCCCTCCAACAAAAACCCTCCGTGAAGCATCTGACTCTTCTCACAAGAAAGGCACATGGGGACTGAGGAAAAGAGGAAAAGAGACGTGTGAACCAGACACCATCTGGGCTGGGTCTCCTCCTGACACGACTTAGAAGTGACTAAACCGCATTATCTCCGGTTCGAGGGTGTGTCGCTCGGAGGAGGAAGCACATCGCCAATTTCCCACTTTGGGACCGTTACCCTTGTTGGTTGCCGCCTCCATGGCCACAGGTAACTGCATCAGGTAATCCACCCTCTCCGTGTAGCGGACTTTGCGCGTCTGACAGCACTGAATACGTTCTTCCACCAAAAACCGAAAAACATCACTTGGGTTTTCTGAGCCAATGCGGTTCCTCTGAAGGTTAGATTAGATCAGGTTAGTAAACATATGCACATGAAGCCGTGAATAAAAATTGGCACAAGAGAGAATATGTGGATCTGGCGTTACTAAGCATTCCTTGGGGCATGGCAGGTCGCCAGAGTACTTTAATAACAAAACGCAGGCGTATATCCAAAAACGGGGGACTGGTTAAATAAACTATAGTTCATCGTGTGAATGAACATGATGCAGCCACTAACAGTTATGAAAGAGGAACTGACCTCAAGGGAATCAGAAGAAAGGGGGTGAGGGAGCCAGACGAAAAAGAAGGGGGGAGAGTAAAGGTCTGCCCTGCAAAAATTAAGGCACGTGATATGATTGTGGAAATGCATTGGTGTAAATTATACACAAAAAAGAAATCATGCTACGTTCAAATATGTAATGATGTGGCAAAACATTCGCAACACCTTATGTGGAAAGCAGTGCTTCTAAAACAGCACGGCGGGAATTAACAAACGCACCCGGAAAGTGACTGGTGGGTCAGACTCCAAAATGTTAGCCCTGCTTATTTGTAGGGGCTGTTACCACTGGCTATTTTGACTTTCTCCTTTGTGCCTTTTTATGTCTTCCACAGAGAACATTTTTGTAATCAGAAAAAAAGAAGTTGTTTTTTAAGAGGGGGAAGAAAGCCTTTAATCACGAATTCCCGGTAGCTTTTAAAAACCACAGCACAGAATGTGATTCGACTCTGCTGGGAGCAAAGTACGACCATCTCTGAGTGGTGGCACAAGGACACCAAATACCACACTAGACTCTTAAGGAGCTTTGTCATGGAGCCAAAAAAAAAAAAAAAAAACCAAAAAACTTTAGATGAAATAACAGACAAACTTTCCTTTAAGTACAAATTAAAAGGAGAACGGAGAGATCCAGAAGTGCTACAAAAGAAGGCATGAGCAGGGATCACGCCACACAAGGCAGTACGAGCTGGGACCGTGACAGACCGGGGAAAGGGGCTGGGGTGGGCAATCCCGGCCCCGCCACAGGGGACCACCCTGGGCGCCATGCACCCTTCTTACAACCTTTCGAACATTTCCGAAGACTGACTTACTCACCTCTACTAGATTCACCAGGTGCAAGAAAAACTCCTGGGCATCCTGCTGTCTATTAGAGGAGAATTCGGGGTGGCTCTTGCTTACAAAGGCCTTAAACATGCGTGGAGAGATCCCATTCTGTTGAGGCTGAAACGGAAAAACAAAACCAACTCACCACACTTTCCTACACATTCAGGGCACTAAGCAGCCCGCAGAGTAGGGATTATTACCATAAGCCCCAGTCTTCAGAGGAGACGACTGAAGCCCACGGAAGCTACACAATGGTAAGAGCCAACACTCACTGGACGTGTCCTGTGGAGCGGGCACCACTAACAAGACATGATCAACACCCCCACTTTCTAAGGAAAGGCACCATGAGGTCCCTCGTCACAGGGTCTGCTGTGAGAGCCCACTGCAGAGCAGGCCAGAGAGGCGGCGTGAGTGGGGGTCCTGGGAAAGAAGGTAACACCTCCCTCCCCTCCCCATGAGAGAGCAGGAGAGAGGCCCTGGTAGAGACGGGGGTGCAGGCATTCCTCGTCTGATTGTGCTTCGCTTTACTGTGATGTGACCATACGGTGTTTTTTACAAATTGAAAGTTCGTGGCAGCCCCGTGTCAAGCAAGTCTACTGGTGTCGTTTTCCCAACACCATTTGCTCATTTTGCATCTGTGTGTCAACTTTTGGTCATTCTCGAAATATTTCAAACTTCTTCATTTTATGGTATTTGTTATGGTGATCTGTGCTCAGTAATTACACTTCACTGAAAGCTCAGAGGACGGTCAGCATTTTTCAGCAATAAGGTGCTTTTAATTAAGGTATGTACATTGTTTTTTTAGACATAATGCTATTGCACACTGACTAGACCACAGTATCACGTAAGCATCATTTTTATAGGCACTGGGAAACCAAAAAATTCATTTGGCTCACTTGACTGCAACAGTCCCTTCGTTGTGGTGGTCTGGAAGCAAACCACGTTGTCTCCGAGGTATGCCTGTACTTGCAAGGTTGTCTCCGAGGTATGCCTGTACTTGCAAGGACAGGAAATGACACCACACACCCCGGTAACCGCTGCAGAGGTGCTCAGGCCACGCATCGGCCCTGGGCTGTTTCTGGATCAGAGCATGGTTGTTTCCAGGAGCTTGCCCCTCACCTGGAGATGCTGGAGGAGGCTGGCAGCAGCTGCCAGGATGACAGAGTGGGAAGAGCGGGTGGTGGGGACCACTCTGGAGGACAAGGCTACATGAACTTCCCCAGGGACCGGAAGGATAGCTCAGAAGGTAGCCAGCCTCCTTCAGAAAGGACACTGCCTAAGACAATGGAAGGTCGGCTGGCGGAGAAGACTTGAGGCAGGAGCCGGTGGGGGGGGTTACAGAGGTCAGCTGGACAGAGCATCGGGGAGAGGTCCCAGGGGAGGTCCCTAAGAGGACAAGCAGGGAGGATGGACATCTCTAAAGAACCACTAATGTGCCCCTACAAAAAGGCCAGCATGGCAGCCGGGAGGGAGCCAAATATTCTAGCTCGGCGAAAGGCTCTGCCTCTTGTCTAACGTCTCCATCCTATGGTCCTTGCTTGACTCTGGTGGGGCCAGACTCGGAGGGAGCAAGGACCAAAGACGACCAGAGGATGCTGATGCTAACCCTTGCGCACCGCTGGATTCCAAGACTCCCATGCTTGGTAAGGGAGAGAAGCTTTAACTGCCTTTGATGTGAACTGGACTTTTTGAATGCTGCTCATCTCCAGGAACTCACTGGAAAGCCACACAATCTGCCTGAGATGCTCTGAAGAAGCAGAGTGGGGTGAGGCCACATCACCATTGAGGACAGAGATGGGCTCATGAGAAAGCTGACTCCTGAGTCCCCTCCAAGTTCACACATCTAATAATAGTGTCACCTGTCACTTCATTTCACACTCAACAATAACCCTGCAGAGACGGTACTGCCGTTTTCCACATTTTATAGCTGGGGGAACTGAGATGGGTAAGGAAGTGCCAGACAGGTCTTCCAACTCCAAGTGGTCTTCCAGCCAGATTACCATGCAGCTAACAGAGCAGAACCAGAACGAAGTCCAGGTTCTGACTCCAATTCCAGGCTCTCTGATGCAAAGATGGGAGTGGTGGCTGTAGCCCCTCATAGGTCTCAGTGAGACACACCTCACCTTGCCAGCAAAGGAAGTAGTTCGTGTATTATGCAAAATGTGTGTCTGCTGCCTGCTCACTTCTTCTGAAAACCTCCATTTGCTCAGTTCCAGGCCACATTCCTGACTGGAGTCCAAAGAACGTGCTCCCTGGGCCATCACTGGGTTCGGAGCGCAAAGCACCTCCCACTTCCTTCAACTTTCAGTCTGCCCTGGCCCATGTCCTCAGCCTGACGGCAGGTGGAGGGCACGTCTCGTAGTCCTGTGAGATCTCCTGGACACCCGGGCCAATGCCTAGGGTCCAGAGACCATGGTAGGTGTGCAAGGTCACACAGTCAGATGTGACAGGGGATGGGAAAATTCCCTTATCCACCTCCCTGCAGCTCCCCAACACATGTGTTCTAAGCAATGTTTCTAATAAAACTCGGGTGAACTGTCCTGTCTTGCTGAATATGTATCTGACCTCGTCATCCCGTATTTACTAATCACCTTCTTCACCTGGACCACTGCGGACTCTGCCCTCAAAGAGCTGAGAGACCATGGGGAAATGAGAGACAACACACGTATCTATGATAAACGCAGAGGGGCGCTGCCCAGGACCTGGAACAGTGCCAGCAGCTCTTAGAGGAGAACGCCCCAAAGTCGCAGCATGGGGGCATCTGAGGATGTGGAAACTACATAAATGACCAGCTTGCACACATGCCTGGCTTCAGATGTGCTTCCAGTGCTAGGTAAAGGCCACTGTAAACCTGATGATTAATTTTACCTGTATATACACCTCCTGAAACCGAGGTAACAACTGTAACTCTCTTTACTCACACTGCTGACGCCTATCTGCGTTGCATCAGCCAATACAAGCATGCAAAAATAATGCCTTATCTCTGCATAATGGCTCACATTCATTCATCCATCTAACCCAAATTTACAAAGTGCTGTAACATGTCAGACATTCTTCTAGGAACTTAAATGAATACTTACGAGGTGCCAGGCATAGTTCTGAGTACCTTATACATGTAGCCTGCTTAACTCACTTAGCCTGATGATGATGATGATGATGATTTTCTCCATTTGACAGATGAGGAAACTGAGGCAAAGCAGTGTCAAGTAACTGGCCCAGCATCACACAACTACAAAAGTCAGTCACTTGCTCTCCCTCCATCTCACTGTCTGTCTCTGTGTCTGTCTGTCTGTCTCTCTCTCTCTCTTTATCCCACGTCTTAATACCGCTTTCACACACTAGTTCTCCTCTCCGATGGCCCTGAGTCCATCTTACCAGTTGCTGAGAAAGGAAGACCGTATGTCTTGGACTCTGAGTAAGCCCCCTTCAAACCCATGCGCCTTGGGAGCCAACGTTACAAGTCAGTCCGGCAACTGCTCCTCAGGGGCAGCGCCTGGAATCAATCTTTTCCCCGGCGCATCTCTCTTTAGGCCTTCACACGAGCACACACTCACTGCCTGCTGCTGACTTTCTTCCTGCAAGCTGGGCTTCACCTTGACGTGCCTGCCAGTCCCCATCAAAGCAGCTGCCTCGGAAGCTGAACAAGTCCGTAAATTCAGGAAGCTGGCTGCTGCTCTTTGCCACTTTGTGGTCGTGCAACTGGGAGAAGTCTCAATAGGGACCGTGGTGAAATCCCTAGAACCTCAGCCCCGCGCCCAGCCTCCTTCACTACCCACACCGCTTCTCTTTCTCTACCCATTTCATTTCCTTGTTTTCTCTCACCTGCCCTTTCTTAATCCTTCGTTCAACCCTCTGCCAAGCTATAGCTTGAGAACTGTTGATCACTGGGAAGTTGTTGGAAAAGGCTTCCTAACCAGAGAGATGCTATCTCTCCCTCTCTCCACATCATACTGCAGACCAGCTCCTTCACAGCTGGTTTGAGCTTTTTTGTTCAACCTAGACTACTCCACAGTTAACGCCTTGATCATCAGCTGGGCTGGCTGCCTGCACCCGTATCCCACCCCTAGTCTACCTGGTTATGGAGGAAGTCCCCCTAATTCCCGTACTCAACTAATAGTACGTTCCCCTCATATCAAGTATTGTAGAAAGTCTTCCAGATCTAGCTTCCAGCTTATCGGAAACACAAGCTGAACAAGGCAACAGTCTTTAAAGCAATCCTGGGGCAAATGATTCAGCTCCTTCCACAACCCAATAGCTCGCAGAAAGAAAAGGAGGGGGACTTTTAAAAGTCATCTTTGCGTATAACACCCAGTGTTATACACACCTAATGAATCATCGAACTTTACATCAAAAACCAGGGATGTACTGTATGGTGACTAACATAATAAAAAAAATATTATTATAAAAAAAAAGTCATCTTTGACACCACAGGGGGAAAGCCAGACATGGTCTGGGTATTAGATGATGCTGAGAACGGTGATTAATTTTGTTGCTTTGCTTCTAACACTTGAAACAACTTTTCACATGATTTTTATGTGGAAAAAAAAAGAAGGTATTCTAGTTACAGGTGTGTGCTAACCTTGACAGGTGAAAAGGAGGATGCCTGGATCTGGTGTTAACACTGCAGGAAAGGGGAGGGACAGGAAAGGGAGGACGGAGGAAGAGAATGGGAAGGAAAAGTTGGGCCTAGGGGGGATTACTGAAACCAGACTGGCAGGATGGCAGTTGCTGAAGCTACACAATGCTACCTGTATGCATATCTGCAAATTAAAAAAAAAAAAAAAAAACAATCTAAAGAGCAGGCTCTGGATAAGGCAGTTAATAGTTAAAAGAAACCAAAAGTCAAAATAAGAACCAAAGAACTAAGTCAAAGAAACCACATTTCCTAGTTGGCAATGCGTCAGTGGTATCATCCCAATGACCCCTGTGGGTCTGTCACCGCACCCAAGGAGAGGGAGTGACCAGACGTGCCCAAGAGTCAGACCTGCCTTCAGGAAGCACGCACTCTCACCCACGAGCCGGCTCTTCCCCACCTAAAGCCACGGCTGGTCCCGACAACTAACTATATTAGGAGGGAGCCCCGGGAGTCCCCAAAATAGCAACCACCTAAGGAACCTGGCATATTTATAGGCTACTGTACCTACTTTCTCCATCAGCAACTGCAAAACAGAGCAGCTAAAATTAGCAAGAGGACTACGGTGTTCAGAATCTTTCCCAAATGCTTACCCAGGACTTTCTGTTTAACTTCACACCAAGAAGGGAGCCAGACACTCCTCACGCACATTCCTCGGAGCCTAATGCGTTAATTAATGCACACACAGCAAGAGTGGGGCTTGGTATCCCATTAGAGCCTCAGATATTCACACTGTATGACTCCAGGGGGAAGAAAGAAAGGCAGACGCATCCCAGGCTGCCCCGAATACACAAGCGTATGACATCTGTTCATTTCAGCCTTTACCCTTAAACCATAAACCTTGGATCTAACCCAGTTCCTAACCAGATCCAAACCCCAAATCTCCAAAGCTAAAGGAACAGAATGCATTCCCCAAGCTACTTTTCATATTTCAAAAAGTGAGTTAGAAACGTTACATTTGCCGCACCTAGGAAAATGGAGATTAATGAAAACATAGTTCTCATGCTTGGGGGTAAAATCACATCACCTCAAAGTCGAACACTGGTTATCCCAAAACTGAGACCAATAATTATGCGCCAAGGATTTTTTAGAGGGGAAATCAAATGAATTGTCACTTAAGAAATGCAGTTTGTTTGAAATATAGAATTATCTCAAACATGTTATCTTCAGAAGGAGAAATAAATCACAGAGTATTCAGCATTAAAATGTGTGAAAGCATGGTCTCAGATTGCATGAGATCAGGAATAGATTTTTTGAAGAAAGAGAAGTGAGAGGTTTTATCTACTACAGATGCAATTTAATTTTAAAAATCAATTCAGAACACATTTATGTAGAAATGGCAATGCCCAAAACAAATACTGCAAATCTTTTTATAGATGAAAATGTCCATTAAGCATATGCATGTACAAAAACTAGATTTCACCTTGGTCTGCAGACCAATTTAATACCAGCAAGCATGTAGCCTAGAAATGCAAGACAGAGGCACTGGGAAACAAGTTGCCGGGCCACCTGGTAATTCTGCAAACTTTAAGGACCCCCTTTTGTCATCCGCCTACACCATCCACACACCGAGGCACTGGACACCTGAAGCAAATGCCGGAACAACTGTTAGGGAAGCAGAATCGTGTAGAGGTCAAAAGCAGACTCCGGGGCCAGCCTGCCTGGTGTGAATCCCAGCCCCGCCCCTCGCCGGCTGTGTGACTTCAGGCAAGGTTTCTGTGCATTCGTGAGCATGCAGCAAGAGCCTGGCCTTTCATAAGCAATCTTGGGTATCAGGACCACTGCTGGTGGGGGCGCTGCATGGCTCTGACTCTTGTCTCTTGCCCTCTCTCCCCTTCACCCCACATTCCGCTTGGGGTCCATCCCCTTCTCTGGTTTAGCACACCTTCTTTCTTCTTTCAGGGCATTTCAGGCACATTACAAATCACAAATGCCACAGGCCTGGGACAAGGCCACATGACCAAAGGGCTCCTGACCCCGAAGAGAACAGAGAGTCTCATAAACTGGTTTCTCTGAAACCAACTGCCAGCGAAAATCCTGGTGCCTCAGAAAGTCATTCCCTCCACTGTCAAGGGGAAGGGAGATTTTACTATGAATCACTTATCTGTTCAAGTGACAGCTTAAAGCTGACTCCTCCAGGGCCACAACGAAAATCAAAAATCTTATGGTCAATTCAAGCTCATTTTGAACGTGAAAGGGACCCTATCAATGCCTGAGCCAAAGACTCACTCATATCCCACCTGCTAGATGGGTCTGCCCCACGACCCCCAAGACACACACCGTACTATGGTCACATTCAGGATTCTTTCTCAAAGACCACTAGATCACGGCCCCATAGAGCAGGAAAGGATTTTACAAAACATCTAGATCAAAGGTCACACACCCAACTACAACAGCTTCCCTGCCAAGTCATGAATCACAAAGGGACTCCAGCTGAGGGCTGTGTGTCCTGTCTGAAGGGAGGGGGGCTACTCAGCTCCAGCCATCTACTATCATGGGCCTGGAATTGCTACAGGGTCTGACTGTTTAAGAGAAGCTGGAAGTTCTGGGGCACCTGGGTGGCTCAATCAGTTAAGCATCCAACTCTTGGTTTCCACTCAGGTCATGATCTCAGGGCCATGAGATCGAGCTCCACATCGGGTTCCACACTGGGCATGGAGCCTGCTTAAGATTCTCTCTCCCGCTCCCTCTGCCCCTCGCCCCTCATTTGCACTCACTCTCATGCTCGCTCTCTCTCTCAAAGAAAAAAAAAAAAGAGAGAGAGAGCGAAGCTGGAAATTGAGATGTCTATGTGTGGGCCAAGCAAAACACACGTACAGGTCAAACATGGCCCAAATGCTGCCGGCTTACCCATGTTGGGCAGACAAAGCAGGGGTTTCCACATGTAGGGTTCAGACCCGTAGAGGTCACAGAGCTACGGCACGACAGTCACTAAGCCCAATGGTGAGGAGCAGGCAAGGGCCCAAGCAGTCATTGTTCATAGAATTAATAAATCATGTGCCTTGCTCATATAAGAACTACTTTCCTAATGTAAAAGGACATTTTAATATTAACAAAACCAAACTTTACTTGCAAACATCACTAAATTAGTAATTTTTCATTCATATTTTCTCAAATGAGAAAATTCCAAAAACACAACCACAGGCACGTAATATACCAAGATTTTACTTACATTGGAGAGAGAAGCTTCCTACCTGCCACATTCCCAACCACCACCTGAATGAATTCTGCCATTTGACTGCTGGGATTGGAAGTTTACGTGACTTGCCCACAGTCTCACAGCTCCTTCTAGAGCCAAGAAGGGAAGCCAGAGTCCCCGAGACCCAATCCAGTCTCCTTCTCCTCCACCAAGGAAGGTGGGCTCTGACCCAAAAGTGGCCTGCAAAGTAGCATAGCATGGATGAAACCCCAGGATAAATGTGATGAAAAGAAAATGTTGGACCAAGCTGTTTTCACCAACACCTCTTCAAAGCCTCACAGGAGCTCAGAGGTAGAAGAGGCCTGGATGACTCCCGTAAGCCAGCCCCACGTCCAAACCATCCCTTCAACTGTGTCCCAGATGAGGGCCTTCCAGTCTTGGATGGATAAGGTATCTTGCCATGCTGGATAGCAATGCATCATTCAGCCTCCACCCCACTCTGCTCTCCCAGCCTGGCCATTTGGAGTGTCTACTTCCCTCTCCACCCTCTTCAACCCCTTCCTTCTTCTCACCTCCAAACACCGCCTCTAAATGCTCCCTCATACTCTCCCTTCTCCCAGTTGCTCCACTTCCCCAACTAGATGGCTTCATTATGAACAAGAGTTGTCAATCTAGTTAAGGAAGACTGACTTCAGGGGGGAGCACAGAGGCCAACACTTGAGAAACAGATTTGCCCCCCAAGTCAAGACAGAGCACTCTGAAGACAGAGCAGGTGGTGGGGGAAACGGGCATGCACTTCATTCAGTCCATAGGCAACAACATTAACCGGGCTGCCAAATGCAGCTGTGTAAGCTGTGCACTGCAGAATTTCGAGGGCACCACTCAAAAGACCAGGTTGTGAGCAGTGCCCTCTGGAGTTGTGCAACAGAGCTGCCTAGGGAGGGGTCAGTAGCCCATTCTGCAGGCTCACAGAAATGCAAGGCTGGCTATTAGGAGATGGAGTGCATCAGTTATTCCACCAATAAACAGTGACTGAATGGCCAACTGAGTTTCTCATACCTGGGTGGGTTGACAAACCCCCTAGCAGCTTACCAAAAATGAGGACTGTCCAGACCTCTCCAGAAATTCAGAATCCTCAGCTCTGGAGGTGGGAGCAGGGTGGAGAAGGGGGTAGAATAGGAATGTGTATGCTGCTTTTTAACAACCAGCCTCTTGAAAAATCCCAGCAAATAAAGTTGAGGCTTAGGAGAAGAAAGATATTGTAAGGGCCAAGATTATGTTACCAAGGAGAAGATGTTTATATTTGTATAAGGCTTATTCCTTCCATCTCAGCTCTATTTTATGAAGAACAGTGTTCTGAAAACTGTTAATGATGACACTCACACATAATCCATAAAGCAGCTGTCACTAGAAACACCAACCCTAGCTATTTCTTACCACAATTTTTAAGAGCACACAGACACCCTAGACTCCAAAATGAAATAGCTATTCAGACAGCTCGCTAAATTTATAGCCACCATGTGCCAAATCATAGGAAATCCACCTTCTAGCCGGTAAAGGCCCCTCCTACCTGCATATCAACATGGCAAACCCTGGGGCACATACCTTGTGTTCCTCCTTCATCACCTGTTCAATGAGTTCAGATTTCACTGGAGGTTTTGAATACTGGCCCGAGAGAAGGCCATGTCCTAACTTAGTCCTGGACAGGAGGGAGAAAGAAAAACAAAAAGGTCATTGTTGTTTCCCCATAGAGACATTAACATTACCTATGAATGCTTTTAGGTGGAACATTTTATCTCGATTACTCAAAAATAACTTATTTATTTGATTTTTCTTGGTAACTGATGCCATTGTAAACTATCCTCAGTACTTCATAAATAACTATCAATATCTTTCTTCTTACAAAAGTAACACGTGCTCATTTTAGAACACTTTTATTACAGAAAATTTTTTAAAAAGGGAGAGAAATACCTTTAATTCTGCAACCCAGCAATAACCATTATGAACACTTATGGATACTTTTCTAAAAAAACTTCTAGATCCTTTCCAATCAGCACTTACATCTGTGTGTTGAAGTCCTGTGTTGGATCTAAAGGAGAGTAGTCAAATATTCTTGGAAGATTCCCTACATACCTAGGAAATGAGAAGGGAGAGTCAAAACATAAGAACTGAAAGAACAGAAACAAAATACGCTGCCATCCTAGGGAGACCTTCCTGCCTTTCTATCAAAGTGAACTCATCCACCTCAAGAAGACTTTTCCTGAGACCCTACCTCTGCAGCCATATTCATGGACCTCCCTAAACTGACTGTGCTTCCATCAGTGGGTCTCAACGCCGGCTGCAGGTTACAATCACCTATAGGGTTTCTCCAAAAAGTACCAAAGCCAGAGCCACCGTTCCCATGTCACTGCGTGAGACTGAGGATTTGCAATCTTCTCAAAGTCCCCCAAATGATTATAACATGTAGCCAGAATCAAGAACCACCAGTTTATGCCATCACAATTCCCATCTCAAAAACAAATGGTAAGGGGCGCCTGGGTGGCTCAGTTGGTTAAGCATTTGCTTTCGGTTCAGGTCGCGATCCCAGGACCCTGAGATCGAGCCCCACATCCGGCTCTCTGCTCAGCGGGCGCCTGCTTCTCCCTCTCCCTCTGCCTGCTGCTCCACCTGTTTGTGCTCTCTGTCTCTCTCTCACCATCAAAAAAAAAAAAAAAAAATTAAAAAAACAAATGGGAAGGAATTATGCCAATCATATCAAAATGAATAATGATGATAATAGCAGTGACAACTACCACTTTTTGAGGGCTCTCTGTATAATCCGGTGGGGTCTTCATGACAACTATATGAGGAACGGATGGTTAGGGTTACCCATCAGAGAGAGGACAAATCAGGATGCTTCCAAGGTTACCCAAGGAAGGAGTGATGAAGCCCAGAGTACACCCAGGCAGCCTGGCTCCAAAGCCCTGCTCTGAAGGCTCTGTGCTGTCAGTGCTCCATTGAGCAGGCCCCAGCCCCTCCTTCTGACAGTTCACCTTGACAGAGCAGCGCCAACTTCCACCACCCATCTCTAATCTCAAAGTACAATCATTCTTTTCACTTCTTCAGTTCATTTCCTATTTCATACCCTCGGCTTTGTGCTGTTCAACTTCTGATCTTCAGACTTTGACTCTCTGAGCGTGAAAGCTCTAGAGGGAAGAATCCAGGAGAAGATCCCGTTCCCTGGCACTTCATGCACCCTGCTCTGCCCACTTCTCTGACCTCAGTCCCATCCCTCTCCCTAGCCCATAGCACCCCGGCCACGTGCCCTTCTTTGCCAGGACATGCCAAGCTCACACCTGCTTCAAGGTCATGCCTTCTGCCGTCTCTTTCCCGGAATGTTCTCTCCACGGACCTTTGCACCATCTCAGGTCTGTTTAAAAGGCACCTCCCCACCTCTCCTAATTCCCCATCACCTGACCCTGGCTGACTTTCTTCTTGGCATGCATCAGTATTTGCAATTTTATAATTTATCTCCTTGTTTATTATCTCTCTAGAGATTATATCCTGGAGTATAATCTCCACGAAGGCAGATAGGTTTTCTGAATTACTGCATCTCCAGCACTAGAATGGCATCTGCCATGTAAAAGGCACTCAAAAAATATTTGTTGAATGAATGCATTCATATCATTTAATCATATAATCAATTTCCATATTTGACTCCCTATAAACCAACAGAAAAGGCATTACTGCAACAAAGCCCTAGCAGAGAACCACGACACATTAGTAATTAGCAATGACCTCTAATCAGACCGCTCGACTCCTGGGCACCTGCTGTCTACAAACTCAGAATTTTTACCACAGATTATGTACCTACGTCAAAATTAACAGAGCCCACCTCTCTGGGACAGTCCCTTTCTTTTTCTTTTTATTTTATAAGATTTTACTTATTTGAGAGAGAGAGAGAGGGCTCCAGTGAGAGCATGCACGAGCAGGGGGAGAGGCAGAGGGAAAAGCAGGCTCGCCACTGAGCAGGGAGCCCAACACGGGGCTTGATCACAGGACCCGGGATCATGACCTGAGCCAAACGCAGACGCTTAACCGACTAAGCTACCCAGGCACCCCAGGACAATCCCTTTCCGATGGCTTTTGGATATGTCACTAAGGCAACAATTCCATCTAGAAATTTTCAATGAACCAAGAGCCAAATAAGAAGAGATCAACCAAACTTTGTAACCAAACTATGCACAGTCAGAGACTGCACTGAGGACTTGTTAATATACAACATGATGGACTCATTACCTCTCTTACAAGCCGGCCTTTATCATATTTCGAAAGCTGACCAGATAAGAAAACCTCACTGGGAAGATGAACATTAGGGAAAAGGCTCATGCTTTCAGGCAAGATTGGTGGAGAAAAATGAAAAATAAAGGTGGTAAATCTTTGATGTCAGAAAAGTTTGTTTTGCTAGTCATTTCTATTACTTTTCTAATTGACGAGGAATATCCTTCATTACAACAAAGTTAAATTAAAACGCAGAAGGAATGCTAGGTACTTTTTGAAATACATATTGTAACTTCAGCTTGCAGTCTAGTGGTTCTCGAAAAAGTAGAGTTTTGCTATCTGCCATAACATCTTAGCTCTCATTCAATTTATCCAAGTTTATTTCAATTTGATTCACATTAAAATTATTCTGAAATGTAAACCGGGTTCAAGTGGCAAGCAGGGTATCACGGAGTCAGGCTGACATTTCCGAATTACACTCTGATTGTGCGTAAGACATTTAATCTCTCCGTGAGTCACTCTTTCTACTTACAAAATGGAGACACTGCTCCTGGACCCAACTCCACTGAGAGCCAGTCCCGCTGGGGAGAAAGGAGTTTGAAGAGCAAGTATTTCAACCACGTGATGTTTGGTAAAAGAACGAACAGACTGAGGACAAGTATTATGAGTAGGTTGCTCGTGTTCTAATATACACAGTAAATGTTTAGAAAATAGAATGTTAGGGGCGCCTGGGTGGCACAGCGGTTAGGCGTCTGCCTTCGGCTCAGGGCGTGATCCCGGCGTTGTGGGATCGAGCCCCACATCAGGCTCCTCTGCTGTGAGCCTGCTTCTTCCTCTCCCACTCCCCCTGCTGTGTTCCCTCTCTCGCTGGCTGTCTCTATCTCTGTCAAATAAATAAATAAAATCTTAAAAAAAAAATAGAATGTTAAATGTTCAGAATATTAAATGTACAATTCTGAGACTTTTGAAACAACACTGAGGGGAGATATTTGAATCTTAAATCCAAAACACAGACATGAGGTACATTTTTTCATTAGAGAAAAAAATTCAGAAAGGTGACTTTTCGTCAGACTTTGGAGGGTAGACCCCATTTTCAAAACCTATAGACTGTAAGGTACTGAAACTGTTGTTGGGTTTTGTAACCAAAGAACACAAATTCCCTCCATTCTAGTTTAAAAGAAATAATAATTATACAACATCTACCACAAGGACTTTCCTTCAATGTTTTTTTTAAAAATCAGGGACCATGAGACATGTAAGATGAAGTTACACCATTCCCCAGTCAAATAATAATACAAGTATGAGAGATGGGCAAAAATTTATAAAAATAATACGATGTGTCAGGCACCTGGGAGGCTCAGTGCGTTAAGCATCTGCCTTCGGCTCAGGTCCTGATCCCACGGTCTGGGATCGAGCCCCGCGCTGGGCTCCCTGCTCAGTGGGGAGTCTGCTTCCTCCTCTCTATCTGTTGCTCCCCCCAACTTGTGCTCCCCCCCAAATAAATAAAATTTAAAAATATATATATGATGTGTGAGGCATACCTTTGAAAAAGTGTTCCCATCTCAGAGCTTCGAACTTGCTCTTCCTCTGTCCAAAACCCTCTGTCCCCACTGCTGTCTATCAGTCAAGGTGTGTGTCCCTTTGTGTCGAACTTGCTCTTCCTCTGTCCAAAACCCTCTGTCCCCACTGCTGCCTATCAGTCAAGGTGTGTGTCCCTTTGTGTGCCCTTTCTTCAAAGAGATCCTCCCTGACCATCTCTTCTCCTTTGCCTTCATGCAACTTACCATGTTTATAACCATGCAGTTGTTCTTCTGATCATTTATTCACTGTCTGTTTCCCCAAGTGGGGCCAGGCACCACATCCTTTTGTTCACCACTGACCCCCCCCCCAGCACCCTGCTGAGCAGAGCAGAACCCACTCTTCATTGGCTGGATGAGGAAATGAAAACTAGACATGCAAACTGACCATAAATTACCAAAGCCAGAAAACAGCAAAAAGAATAAGTCTTCAAATACCAAGAAAGAAAAAAAAAGGATATTTGATATACTTTTGATTAACTACCATGAAAGCCATTAGCATTTCAACTTCATGTGGGTAAAAAATTGCCCTGGGCTATTCCTAGCGTGCTGTCTGCCCCTCCGTCTGTGAGTACGTGTGTGTCCTCTTCCATACTTGAACCACAGTGGAAACCAACCCACTCTGGAATACACTACAGATAATTTTCTAAATTTTCTAAACTTTAGGCAGTGGCTGCCCATGACTGTACCAGCCTCGGTCCCAGTCTGTGCAGCCCCCCTTCTAAGCCCAGCCCCGGGAAGAGAAGGGCCACAGACACAGCCGCTCTGCCCTCCGTGTGGGAGGAAGAAGGCAGCCTCTGAACACACGCTTACGAAACATCTTCCATCAGTGCCTCCCAATTATCTGTGGCGAAGGGCCAGCGTTTTTGTTTATTTCAACTCATACAGATGACTCCTTTAAGATATATAATAAAAGTAAATTATTAGAAAAATGAAATGCCACTTATAAAGCCTGACAATTTCAGGGGCGCCTGGGCGGCTCGGTCGTTGGGCATCTGCCTTTGGCCCAGGGCATGATCCTGGGGTCCTGGGATTGAACCCCACATCGGGCTCCCTGCTCCGCTGGGAGCCTGCTTCTTCCTCTCCCACTCCCCCTGCTTGTGTTCCCTCTCTCGTTTGCTGTCTCTCTCTCTCTGTCAAATAAATAAATAAAATCTTTAAAATAAATAAATAAATAAAATAAAATAAAGCCTGACAATGTTGACTTGCTACGAAAATTCCTACATGCTCTCTCTCCGTCTCCAAAGTTATCACAGATCCATACCCAGCAGTCCAAGGACCAGCGCCAGTCTATGAACCACATTTCGAGTAGCAAATAACACAAAGCTTAAATCCTCTAAGAAACTCCACTCACCAGGAGGGCAACACTGACCAAACCGATCACTGAATCTCTCCTAGCGCATCTACAGAAGGAATGCGGCAGGCATGCTGTGAAGATGGGTGATTAATATTTTCTTGGCATAGAGGGTGATTGAAGGTCTGAAAACGGAAGCCATCGTTAATACGACAAACCCCAGTAAGTTTCTCAGTTACGAAGCTCTCCTCATCTCACCTGATTCCCGTAACACTGGACAAGTGTTCTCACCCAGCTTCAGTGCAAGAAGTCACACCATGAGGCTGTGGTGACATGTCCAGCAGCTGATGAAGACGGGCTTCCCCCACACACACCGGGCTGGACGAAGGGCATCGCTGTGCGCCCAGGTCCGCGGGGGGACACTTACGCTCTCTGGAATTCTGGGATGCTGAAGATGGCCTGCATGACAGAACTCAGGTAGCAGCTGTTGCCCAGATTCTTGAGCCCCGTGTACCCGGGGCCATACATGGGCTTCAGCTTCGTCCCTGTCTCCTGGATCACTTCCCACTCGCTGACCCGAGGCTTGATGTCATTGTCCCGAAGCCCATTCTCTGTCTGGGACAAAGTCATTGAAGGAAACCAACTTTTAGTTGTAATTATCACCCAAAGCTCACGTCCCAAGAGTTATTTCTAACAACAGTTGATGCTTCAGCCTCTTTGTTCCCCACACTAAGCAGAAAAATCACCTAATTCAAAAGACTGACATGGTGGTGCTGCACAAAAATGTCCCTGTATTTAACGCCGCAGAACTGCACACTTTAGAGTAGTTAAAATGGTAAATTTTATGCTATGTATGTCTTTCCACAGTAAAAACACACACGTGCACTTCAAAGGTTTAAAAATGAAAGAGAAAGAGACCGAGAGGAAAGGAGATAGGAGGAAGAAAGACAGACAGGAATGGAAAGAAAGAAGCTAGTAGAGTAATTTCAAGGGAAAATACAATGCAACCCAGCAAACAGAAGGGCAAGGCCGCTGGAGAGGAAAGTGAAGGAAAATCATGGGCCTTGGAAGTGTCTTGAAATAGGAGGGAGGTTTAAAGAAGAGCAGACAACATAAAGGGTGACATGAGTGAGGAGAGCTGGGGAGAGGGAGAAGGGCTGGGAGGGAAGGGCCCAAGCGAAGCGCACCCTGGAGCAGCTCCCGGCAGGGGCGGACGTTACATAGTCACGACAGCAGCTTGAAAACACAATATTAAATGAAGCAAAGCTTTTCCCATCAACAACAATATGTTGGCTTATTCTTTCCACCCCCGAGCTCTGCTTCCCTTCCTGAAATTAATTAAAGCGATGTCGGTCACAGATAATTTTAAAGGTCATCTTCCCGTACCTTCTCACTTCAGTGAACAAGGAGTGATTCATGCAACTCTCCATCAAAGGAGACAGAAATTTTACAAGTAAACTCCAACTGAAACAAATGGTACTTGACGAGATGCCATGTTTATTACAACATAAAAAAAAAAAAAATTTAAAGCTGGTAGCCAAAAGAAAATGCTAATTAATTAAATTCAAGAAGCAAATGCAAACGTTAAAACCTAAAACCTATAAAAGTAAGATTCCTGTTACAGCAATTACATATTAAAGGAACCAAAGGGTTCCCTCCCTGCAAGACAGGAATACAAAGTGGACCTCCTTACCCCATGCATATGAAGCATATCAATTCCAAAATGTGCTAAGTGCTTGGCCAAATGAGGATCCAAAACCGGTTCTTCTTCTTGAAAAGAATAAACATCTACAGGGTGAAGAGACAATAAGGAATGAGATCTTTAATCAAGTTGTTCAATATTCAACATACATCTATTGAGCTCCCACTAGGCGCCGGGCTTGGGATACCTCGAGGAAGAAAGCCAACAAACCCTCTTGTGAGTTACACTCAACTGGAGAAAAGACAGATGATAAACAACAAACATAATTAACAGGTCTATTTTGTAATTATACCCATATATCATTTTTTTGACATTTCAGAAAGTTAATTTTTATAAAGGTTTTTTGAGACAAAAAAAAAATTGAAAAAGCGGTGTCTAACGTTAAAATCATTGAAATTAGACAAGTGTGAATGCCTAACAATTGATTTTCTCACCAAAACAGCACTGGCATAACAACAGTGCAGGAGGAGGGAAGGGTGAGGGAGGAGAGCGTGGCACCACCGACCATGGCAGGGGGAGCCTTCGAGGGAAGAGTGGGGACACACAGGCCCTCAGGAGCAGCTGAATGGCTAGAGTGAGGTGTCAGGTCCAAGACAAAACAAAATTCTGCCTGTGGAATCCTCTCAGACCAACCAGCTCACCAACTTCCACCTCCCACCTGCCCCTTCTTCCCTTCTTTCCAACTTTAGTGTCCACACCCCACAGAGCTGGTGAGGGGCTTAGTGAGGACGGTTCAGTACTTCCCAAATGTGTCTACCTCATAGCAAGCAGCAAATGAGGATGCACCTGGTCCAGTGGGGTAACTCAGGAGGTTCCAGCCACCCCAGGCCTGGCTCACCGGTGCCAGGGCCTGTGGGATTGGCATCTTGGCCTTCTTGGCAAATCCCCAAAAAAGCTATTGAAACCACTGTCTTGTGTGTCCTCATACAGCAATGCAATGTGGGAGAGGGGACCGATATCTTCAGGTCCATTTTGCAGATGAGGAAAAGAGGCTCATAAGGTTAAATCATTTGCCTCAAACCCCACAGGTGGCCCAGAACCCAGGTATCCTGACGCCTCCCCCAGTCCTTTTTCCTCTACACTCAACTATCTCCTTAGATCTGTCGGGAGATTCAGAGACTTGGTGAAGCAAGATCCCGAGCCCTTAACAGGAAGGGAGAGTCAAAAACCACAATTTCTTCACTCTTAAATTGGAAAAACAAAATCTGTTACAAGGAAAATAGATATCAAAACAGAAGGAGCTCCTAGGAGGCTCAGTCAGTTGAGCGTCCTACTCTTGGTTTCAGCTCAGGTCATGATCTTGAGTCGTGGGATTGGGCCCCACGTTGGGCTCCAAGCTGGGTGTGGAGTCTGCTTGAGAGTCTCTCTTCCTCTGCACCTCCCACTCATGTTCTCTCTCTCTCTCTAAAATAAGTAAATAAGGGCACCTGGGTGGTTCAGTCAGTTAAATGTCTGCCTTTGGCTCAGGTCATTATCCTGGGGTCCCTGGATTGAGTCCTGCATTGGGCTCCCTGCTCAGCTGGGAGTCTGCTTCTCCCTCTTCCTCTGCCCCTCCCCCTGCCCCTGCTCTATGTCTTTCTCTCTCTCTCTCTCCCAACAAAATAAATAAAATCTTCTAAAATATAAAATAAATTAAATTAAATAAGTAAATAAATTTTTTAAAAAAGATAGCATTCTTTAGGACAGCAAAAGATAGACTGTCCAAGGATTTTCCTCCTCTTTGGAACATCTCACACACACACACACACACACACACACACACACGCACACAAGCTATGGTGACTTTCTGACCCAAACCCAAATATGTGGAGACTCCCTGCCACCAAAGGAAGTCAGTCTTTCTATTATTAATAGATTAGATGTTGTATAGCTTTCTCTGTTATCCCTCTTCCTCTAGGGGCCCATTTTAACTTGTAGATAGGCAGCCTGCATTTATAGCCTTTCTTTAGTACAATTCGGTGTTCTCAAAAGAAAAAACAAAAGACAAAATCCCCCTGGGGCGCCTGGGTAGCGCAGTCATTAAAGTGTCTGCCTTCGGCTCAGGGCGTGATCCTGGCGTCCCGGGATAGAGTCCCACATCGGGCTCCTCCGCTGGGAGCCTGCTTCTTCCTCTCCCACTCCCGCTGCTGTGTTCCCCCTCTTGCTGGCTGTCTCTCTGTCACATAAATAATAAATAAAATCTTTTAAAAAAAAAAAGACAAAATCCCCAGCCCAACCAAGAAAAACTTCCCCAAAAGTTTAAATGCTAAAACCATCAACAAAAATGTTTAATAACTTGAAACAAATACATAAATAATATTTTTAATCTATGACAAGTGACAAGAAAAATACCACTCAAATACTGGCTGAAGGTGAAAATGACATTCCCTAGGCACTTTAACATTGGTTATTATTAACGAGTGAAATAGTTTTGAAGACTTAAGACTTGAAGCCTCCAATTATTTGAGCTTTATTAGAAAATAACAAAGTTCCCAGAACTGAACAGTTGGCATTGGCATAGGATTTTGAAGTAAGTGAAAATCACACTTATTTCAAGCACTATATAATTCTTCATTTGTTAGGCTCATGCCCTGTTGAGAAATTAATGTTTCCTCCTTCTAGTCATTAATGGTCAGACACGACAGGTTTTTTTTACCCCAATGACAAAAACAGTTTAGTGAGTAACATACAAGAAATCTAAAAATGAACTGTGATCCTTGAATTTGGCAATCATGAAGAATTTATAAATGACATGTAGTCATAGAAAAAATATTTGAAGTGGACTCAGGAAAGAGTACCCTAAGACGCTTCTGAGCTAGTATAGATGGCAATTTCACAGCTGCTGTGAGCATCTCCAGAAGCTTCTCCTGCAACAACCAAGGCACTGAGGCTTCTTCTTAGGTAACCTAGTTTCACGATAGAAGAACAGAACACGCTCTCTTGTCTCTGTCCCTCCTCACTCCCTTCCCACCCAGAACCTCATCCTCGCTTTGCCAACTCAACGTCTCCTCCCACAGAGGAAAGCTCTTTTTATTTGTTTGTGTGTATGGTGATCTGTTTCTTGGTTTGTTTGTGGCCGTACTCATGGAGACCCAGAATGGAATCTGATATGGGGGCCACTTTTGCTACCCACACCACCACAATGGCCTCGCCTAGGCAGTCCAGCCTTCTCGGAAGAACCGATTCTAAGTTGCGACCTCAAGGTAAGTAGGAGTTTCTCACCAAACAGCTATATCCTTATTGGGGAGAAGGAAACCGGGATGATCAGATCACATAACCATTAAATAGTTGAGTCCACAACCTGCTTGGATTCCATGTTCACTAAGCAAGACTCTAAATATAAGTCAGCTCCCCACAGGGAAAGAATGTACTGGTCAAGCCAACATAAACATCCCACTTACAGGCAGTTGTGGTTCTCACCATAAACTAAAAAATAAACACTTTCTCCTTTGCGAGTTGAATTAGCCTCAGCGAGCCTAGCAAATATGGAAGTGGGACCATTGGTAGTGGTACCTTCACCAGGAGGTGGCCACCCGCCCCTAGACAGAGGGCACCCCACGCGCCTAGGCCTCAATGTCCACACGGCTCATCGTCAGACATTAAGGGAAACTTAAGCGTGTTTTCATTAACTTATTTGGCTTTAAAATAAACGAGTTACAGCTAGCAATCTATTAAACAGACTTAAAAGAAACTAACATAACATTGATGCAGCCCATAAACTGATATGATAATTAGACGGAAAATAATCATTTGTGTTAAAACCAACTCTGCACAAGACAAGCAGATATCAAATCCTGATCTTTCTTCAAAAAGTGAGCATTATTTCAGGTGAATGAATTCAAGAACTCTCCTCTCGGGCTATGTGATCTACATTGCTCTTTGTTTTATGCCTTCTATGATTGAAACAGGAATATTTAGTCAAATACTCTCAATTATATAAGGAAAAGTTCTCCCTCCTCTACAAACAAACAAAACAAAAGAACACCTAACTATGGCAGATAATGAATTAATATTCTTAGCAGCTAGAGAGGTTTTTAATTTATTTTTAAAGAGTTTTTTCAAGCCAATAAGGAACACCTACACATGTGCCTACTAGAAAATCAACCTAAAAAATTCATAAATAGAACTACAAATAGCCAAAAATACTATGAAAAATGTTCAGCCTCACTAGGAAAGCAAACGAAAACAAGATACCAGATTAGCAAAGGTTTTTAAAAACAGCAAATACCCGAAGTTGTCAAAGATTTGCTGAAATGGGTATTCTCATACACTGTTAATGGAAATGTAAATTACTGTAACTGTTTAAAAGAGAAATTTGGCAACTAAAAATTTAAAGCATTCAACACTTTGTTCATAAGAATTTATCCTAAATATATCATCAGACAAACATCCAAAGATTTCCATATATACAAGGATGCTCATCAGAATAGTAAAAAAATTATAACAACTAACAGGGGAATAGTGAGATGATTTACGGAACTATCGTGGGATACTGAAGAGTATTTAATAACATGGAATATATGTGTGTGTGTGTATATAAATATAATATGTATATATATATATTTAATGTTAAACAGAGGAAAACAAGGAATAGAACTTTATACAGTATGATTCCATTTTTGTAAAAATGTGGGACGGGGGCAGGTTGGGTAGGGGGGTTGTATAAGAATTGATCAAGGCCTTAAAACAGAAAACAAAACTGAAAGGAAATACCCAAGTTGTCAGAAGTGATTTGCCAAATGATATTACTACTGATTTTTATTTACTTCTCTAAATTTTTCAGTTTCCTAAATATGTTACACTATCTGCCCCTAGTATAATCAAAGGGCAAATATAAAATGTTTCTTCCTCAAGTCGAAAGGAAAAAAATTTTAGATGAAAAAAAGAAAAAAGTCTAAATCATAGTTTGAATATAAGTTTCATGCTAGAAAAAAGGTTTCTGGAAAATTAAAGACATGTAGAGAACAGAATTAACCCTTGCCTTTATTATTAGCATACATTTAAATAGAATCTAATTATTTAAATACTTACATACCAGTCGGTTTATTTAATAAAAGTATTTGCACCTACCACGTGTAAGGTTTTATATGGAACCCAAAGATCAGTAAGACATAGCTCTGCCTTCAAACAACTGAAATTTTAGAACCAAGCCATGTATACAAATAGCTGTAGTCTTAGGTTGTTCTGGGAACTGGACTTCTAATAACTGGTCTTATCAAAGCACTACAAAAAACAACATAGAAAGGAAACACATTTAGGGCACCTGGGTGGCACAGTCAGTTAGGCGTCTGACTCTTGGTTTCCACTCAGGTTGTGATCTCAGGGTCATGAGATTAAGCCCTGCGTCTGGCTCCTTACGCAGCATGGAGTCTGCTTGGGATTCTCTCTCCATCTCCCTCTGCCTCCATCACCTCACCCCCACACTCACTATTGTGCGCACTCTCGCGCTCTCTCTCTCTCTCTTTAAATGAATGAGGCTTAAAAAAAAAAAAAAGAAGACACATTCAAATTATTCTCCCCTTACAATTTTACCCACTAGAATTTCTATATTACAAATCCTTCCCTCTGTAGCCTTATGAAGGTTGCCTTGTACAGCAGTCATTCAACAGAGCGAAGACCTGTAAGCGACTTGCTATAACCCTCAATCCAACTGCATGTCCCGAATTTCCTCTTCAGATCCTGGAATTCATAGGATTCAGCCTTACTTGTGTAGAGGTTTACCTAGCAGGGGGGTGGGGGGATGACTGGCATTTTTGTAGCTACTCATCTCTAATGAGTTAAAAATCAGTCCACTAACTTTAGAAGCAGGAAGATTATCCAAAATGTGAATCAAGAGAATCTTTACATGACCAAACTGTCAGCCCTCACTTATAAAACAAACGAAAAACAAAACCAGTTCGATGGAAAAGGCCTGGTAGACAAGAAGGGTGCCATAGTTAGAGAAAACATCCTAGCCAATTAACTCTGAAGCAGCCTAATTCAGTCCTAGAAAGAGAACAGAAGAAAAGACAAATGTCTTTGTATTTCTCCTAAAAAACCGTCTGACCTTAAAGTAAAGAAGAAATAGAGACTAAAACTTGGAAAGATGAAGAAGACCTAGGTGCTGGTCCAGATCGATGCTTACTTAGTAAACGTTTTCAATGACGCTTAGATGATGGATTCTTATAGCCCCTGCTCAGCATTTGTGTTTGTTATTGACCCCGATATATTATTTCCCTTCTCCATCACAAAATGGTAGATGGAATGAACTGTACAAACATGCCCAAAACTAACTTTTGAGAGCATACGGTGGGAGAACGTAAAGAAAGAGAACCAATCCTGAAGCTGACAGTACAAGTAGGAACCAAGTCTAATCCTCGGCCGCCAGCTGATGTCAGCGACTCTGACACACAGCATCTTTTCATATCCCTCTCCTTCGTGACTCCATTTGTTTCTAAAATGATCCTAACCCCCATCGTGAATTCTAGGGATTCCCTCTACTGTTCTAATGGTGGACTTGATTCTCCCTGTTGCCTTCACAAGTCCTGGTTCCTACCCCGTCCTCTTAGCCAAGAGATACACAGAAAGACAGTAATAACAGGTAACAGTAGCCACTGCCTTTTCTTGCGGCCTTACCGTGCGCTCTGGGCTAAATACTTTATGCGCATTAACAGACCTGTGAGGGAGCTACCACGATCGTCCTCAAGACACGGCACCTGAAGCTGAGAAGGATTTGAAGACTTGCCAGTAAGAGGCAGAATCAGGATTCAAACCTGAGCTGTGCCCAACCTAGGAAGGAAGGCAGCGGTTCAATTAAGAGGCGCCACTGCAAGCTCGCGAAGTCGGGAACGGCACACTCACCTGCCCCGTCGGGGGTGATGGTTCCCAGCTTCACGGCTAGAGGGTAGCCCATGTCTCTGTAATGCTCCAGTGCGTGCCCGTTGCCTCCAGAGCTGTCAAAGAACCACTTCCCACACAGCACGGAGCCATCGGTCAGATTCAACCAGAGGTTTTCCCGCAGGTCACACCTGGCACACTTCCAACCACTGAAAAGTCAGTGAGAGCAGTTAGTATCGCCGGAATGCGAGGCAGAGCTAGAAAATTCACATCCAAGACAAACCAACTGTCTCAAGCTGGGGGCCACAGGAAACGGTGAGTGGAACAACGGAAACCAATGCTTCCTCCCCCCACTTCTCCCTTGAGAATATTAATGTCACCCGTCCCAGAGCAGCAGGACCAATCAGTACCCTGCCTGCCTTTGCAATGGCTCTTTTACTTTAGAAAACTGACACGGGGTGCCTGGGTGGCTCAGTTGGTTAGGCGTCTGCCCTTCAGCTCAGGTCATGATCTCAGGGTCCTAAGGATCAGAGCTCCCTGTCGGGCTCCCTGCTCAGCGGGGAGCCTGCTTCTCCCTCTGCCTCTCTCTCACTCTCTCTCAAATAAATAATCTTAAAAAAAAAAAAAATGAAAACTGGCACAGAGGTCAGAAGCAGAAGTCATTTCCTTCAAATTCCTATGTGAGGGACAGTGGAGCTCAAATAAAACTAAAACATGAAGGGAGGTGGCTCCGTGGCGCAATGGATAGCTTCTAAAACATGAAGGGAAGGACCCCATGTGCATAAACATGTAAAGTTCTAAAGCATTAACCACACCTAGTAAAACTAGTTTAAACAAAATTCTACTAAGCAGCAGATCTGAATGAAGTGAAAAGAATGTCAGCTTCACAGAAGGTTAAATGTCAGGTACGTGCCGAGTACCTTACGGAAGTTTGATCATCCAATTCTGTTGAACACCCTTCAGAATCAGTATTCCCAGCCCCGTTGTCAAAGGGAGAAACTGAGGCCCAGAAGTAGCCTGCCTTCCCCTACACAGAATGGGAAGGCAGCACAGGCAGGGCTCAACAAGACTAGAACACCCACCTCTGTCCACACAACAGACCTAACAGGAGATGCTAATGTGGCCCAAAGAGCTTTCCAGACACAAAGGTGACAACCAAAGACTGGTAAAAGTTGGGTTCCCCTAGAAGCAGACTCTGAAACAAAGGCCTGAATGTAAATGGCTTCTTTAGGAGGTGATCCCAGGAAGCACTGGAGGGAAGGAAGACTGGAAAGGGCAGGAACCCAGTCCAGGTATGTCAACAAGCAGATGACCACCATGGGCAACTGGGGCTCAGTCCAGCTGGGGAACTCCAGAAGACTGTCCACTCAAGGGGTCAGGGTCCAGGGTATTTATCCATCCACTCCACAGTCACTGGTTGAAGGCTGTTGCAGGAGGACGGGAGGGAGCATTAACTCCATGGCATTTCTCACTGTCCCACGCACAGGCCTACCTCGCCTCAGCAGGCAGAGAAAGCCCTCAAGCAAAGAGCTGCGGGTGCTTGCCACTGAGAGCTGAGGGGTGGGGATGAGCTCAGGGGTATGGGCTGGCCACGCTCAGCCTCTACAAAGGTACAGATACTTTTAGAAAGAATCTTGAGCTTAGCTTTAATCAGAGGCATCTGGTAAAAATATATATAACTGCTAATTCAGAGAAGGGGTAGAAACGTAAATATTCCTTTGGCTAGTTTTAAGGGGTAACGTTTCATTTTGCTATCTGACACTCACTTTGGAGGAATCCTGACTCCATTGTCCAACTGGGTAAGGTTATTGGCGTATTTGGATACTGGCAATTCATTTTCCCATGTGTCTGGGTCCTGCTTTCTATATGGAGATTTTGAGCTGAGAACCGCATCGCAAGCAATTGTTACCTGTAAGACAAACCCAGATGTCATATGTAAAAACAGTTTGAGAGAACAGCAACTTCTAGAAAAAAAGTTTAAAAGTTTATTAATAAATATAGCCTGATCCAAGAAAATTCAGACAGCAGTGATCATACGAGCAAGACCCTAGTTATCTGATTCCAGCACTTTCTCCATGAATCTGACTAGGTTTTGTCCCTAACCTGGAGTGTGCAGTATTGACAATGATACAAGATAGCAAGGAACCCAATTCAGTTTGTAAACCCAAGCACAGGAGTCAGATTTAACAATTTCTTAGCAAGCAGAGTGAAAAGTATTCGGTGAACCATTTACAAGAGTGAAATTAGCTACAGGAATGNCTAGGATTTACCCAAGTGGTGTGCTTTCCTCCTAACAAATATACACCCAGATATCCAATATCCTCAACCCATCACACAATGGCATGCAGTCAAGGGCATTTGAATGGAATGCAAGCAGCATGGCTCCATTTCTTAATCTGGTGCAAATGTGACCCTGGATGGGGACATGCCTAGGTGTCTCTGTCCCAGATCAGTCAACATCATGAGCAAATCTGTGATGTCCAGCTTGGCACCAACTGACCACAGGGGAAGGGGGTGCAAATTCTCTGCTTTCTCCTAAACCTAATTAATCGGCACATGGGCCTATCACCACATTTGCTATTTACTTAATGCTATAACCACTATTTCTAGCTGTCTTTAAAAAACATATTCTGGTGGGAATGTCGCATGGGGCAGCCACTTTGGCAAAGAGTTTGGCAGTTCCACAAATGGTTAAACTGAGCAATTTGACTTCTAGGTATATAGCCAAGAAAAATGAAAATATAAGCCCATGCTGAAGCTTACATACAAATGTTCACAGCAGCCTTATTTAGAATAGCCAAAAAGCAGAAACAAGCCCGATGCCCATTAATGACAAATGGATAAATAAAATGTCTTATGCCCACACAATGAAATGTTATTCAGCAATAAAAGGGAATGAAGTCCTGATACATGTTACAACGTGAATGAATCTTGACCATGCATGCTAAGTAAAAAACGCCAGCCACAAAGAACTCTGTATAATGTACGATTCCATTTATATGAAATGTCCAGAATAGGCAAATCCATTGAGACAGAAAGTAGATTAGTGATTGCCAGAGGCTGGAGGGACGACAGGTGGAGGGGTGATGAAAATATTCCACAAGGAGATAGTAGCAATGGATGCCCAACTCCGAATACAACAAAAGCCACTGGGATGGTTTAAAAAAGTTTTTAAACCGAGGTCTGTATCCTACCTCACTAACATCCGGCGCAATTAGCTGAACTTCACGCAGAGTGTTTCCCCCTGGGTAGCTGTAGAACTCATTAAGAGACAACGAAGGAAGCTCCCTCAGCTGCCATCTCCCGCCCACCCAACCCATGAGCTATTCCTCTTCCTCCTACACCCAAAATCTATTTGGAACCTTCCTCTTCTCAACTTCAGTCCACACTCGTCTTGGTCCCGGCCACTAACACAGCTCACCCGGACGGCCACATTGCAGCTTCCTCCTCCACACCTGCCCCCCACCCCCCTGCACAGCAGCCAGACTGGTCTGCTGGGACTATCAGACCCTCTCCTGCTGCAGCTTAAAACTCTCCAAGGTGTACCGATGGCTGACACTGAGCAAGGCACAGTCAGGAGTTAAGGACGAGGTCTGTGCCCTCAAAAAGCGTATGCTCCATGACACGCCAGGCATCCGTAAATATATTTAAACCTTTTAAAAGAGATAAACGAATCACGGAACTTTACATCAAAAACTTGGGATGTACTGTATGGTGACTAACATAACATAATAAAAAATTATTATAAAAAAAAAGGTAGTCCCACTCATCTCTCACCACAAGCACTTTTATACCAATTAGCCTTTCCTTTCAATTATCAAAATGCATCTCCCACTTCCTTCCANNNNAATGCCTCTAGAAAACAGGGTTGAGGTCACCACAAAGCCCTTCCTGATCCTCTGGGTTTGGGCTCCCTGAACCCTTCCGTGCTGCCGTAGCATTCTGGCTACACATACTAATCTTTTTAGTCTGGTCTCTTATTACAATCTCCTGGTTGCTTCAACGACTGTCCCCGTCCTCCTCCGAATCTTCTCCACCGTGCACAATAATGTTGACCAAGATTTGAATACAACATTCTCCCTTTTCTTTGAATATACTTGTTGGTGACACTCAACAACATTTCCTCAAACTTCGGGGCCACTACAAACCACTGATCTAGCGTGTTCAGAGTATCACCTGAAATCACTTAGCAGCCCTTCACATGGACCACCGCTGAAGATCGGGATCCATCACCCTATAATTATGCCATGAATTATCTTTCCCTGGATTTGTTGTCTAGAATGAAGAGAAACAAACGTGGTACTAGTCCTGGCTCCATCCCAGGCCTCACAGGCCTCAAATTCTGTAGTGTTCTGGAACCGACTCCAACTGGCTCACAGAATTATTGTTAAATTTTAAGAAATTCTGCAAGATGATTGTTAAACACAGCCGTTATTGAAAAATTTAATTATAAAAACTTACAATCACGTAAAATATATTTTTAAAAAGTAACAAATCTTCTTCACTTCCTGTTCTACTATATCTTAGGGTTTTCTGTGTGCTCCTGAGGTTATTTACATTTACCTTATGTGACTGGTGGGAATTCTATATAATGGTGTGCGACCACACACTCGTTTCAGCACTGCTTTCGGAGACACCATGCTAGCCTGAAATCAGCCATGGTGGGAATATTTACACCACAAAAATCACCAAACACTACAAAGCAGGCCTCTCCCCCAGGGAGCTGTTTGCTAAATATTTACAGGCACACTAGCGCTTGAGTTCCTGATGTCTAAGATGAGGCATTGGATTTCAGGCTATAATATCCCTACTGAGCTCCAAATGCTATGTCTCTGCGAACTCCACATCACTGAGAGGTGGTTTAACTTTCTGGTAGAATCCATGGAGTTCTTATCTGGAACAGAATTTTTTTCTGAGCTGAGAAGCTCAAAAGATGAAGGAAGAGTCATCTGGTTGTGTGTTTTCAGCTCAATAATTTTTGTTATTTAAAAGCTTAAAAAGAGGGGCGCCTGGGTGGCTCAGTCATTAAGCATCTGCCTTTGGCTCAGGGCGTGATCCCGGAGTCCTGGGATCGAGCCCCACATCGGGCTCCTCCGCTGAAAGCCTGCTTCTTCCTCTCCCACTCCCCCTGCTTGTGTTCCCTCTCCCTCTGGCTGTCTCTCTCTGTCAAATAAATAAATAAATCTTTAAAAATAAATAAATAAATAAGTAAGTAAGTAAGTAAATAAATAAATAAATAAAAGCTTAAAAAAGCCTGCCTTCTGCTCAGGTCATGATCCCAGGGTCCTGGGATCAAGCCCCACATCGGGCTTCCTGCGCAGTGAGGAGTCTGCTTCTCTCTCTCCCCCTGCTCAGTCTCTCTCTCTCTTTCTCTCTCTCACACACACACCTACTTGCTCATTCTGTCTCTCAAATAAATAAATAAAATCTTTCAAAGCTTAAAACAAGAATATCAGACACCAAAAAATGTAGCAGAAGCATGAAAAGAAAAGATAGGAACTAGCACCTGTTATACAAACAAATCCTATTAGTTACCATCAGATAAACCCAGGCTTCTCCTTCAGTATCCCCACCCCAACTTTCAAGTAATTCTCCCTTTCCTTTTTAAGAAAATTTTTACAAATTTCTTGATTCTAAAAGATTCTGTATTAAAAATTATAACACACACGGAGGGATTCGGATTTCTATGACCCTTCACTCTTATTTAAATAAAAGTATTCACACTTCGAATTATATTCTGAATATAGAAATAATCACTTAAAGTCTCCTTCATTAACTTTTTCACATAAAGGCTTTTCCTTCATAAGTGAGTGAGAGAAAAATCATTTCTCGTGACATTTATTCACAATGTGCTTCTTTATTTCTTTTCTGACGGCTGACGTTAAGAGTTACATTGAACAAGGACAGGCAGTAAGAACTCTCAGTATCATGGAGATACAAGCTTTAGTATGTAATTTCAGGTAATGGGACGAGGTGAGACCATTTTGCCCGCTCATATATTTTATCCTTGGTAACAGCCACATGAGTCAACACAGGGAACTGGAGAAAGGCGAGGTAATTTAATTCTCTATGCACTGCTAAAAACGGTGCACTCAGCACTAAAAAGGATATGTCACATATAATAATTAGAGGAAAGAGCTACAGTAGCTAAATACACAACATTTTCATTTCTATGGTCTTATGTTTAGGTAGAAAGTAGGTCAGGGGCAAAAGAGGTTAAATGGTAGAAACCTGGTCTCTAATGACATGGGAACCCCAAGCACAAACACACCCCCCCTCCTGGCAGAGGCAAGCGAGCAGGTGGCTGGAGATACAAAGTCACACAATGTCCTGAAGATTCCCGGACCTAAACACCTGGCTTTTGTGCTGGGGGAGTGCGAGGAGGGAAGAAGAGAGCTAGCACGTCTAAACTCCATGGACCCTGACCTCCCGGCTCCCGGGGGCCAGGCTCTGAGAAGTCAGGGTGTGCACAGAGTGGGAAAGAGAAAAAGAAAGGGAAGAGAACAAAGGACAGAAGGATGGGGTGGGGGAGACAATACAGGAAAGGAGGAAAGAACAGGAAAAATACTTGGGTCCTTGTAGGAGCTCGAGCCTCCTTACAGGATCAAAGTACAACCGAACGTGGCTCCCTCACCCCGCCCTTGCCACCCCCGGCTTCATGTTTTCAGGAAGGTGAATGTTACTCCACAAAATACACGAGAAGGGAAGCGAAAAAAAAAAAGAAATTCACCACCAAATGTAAACGTTAAAACCCAGAAAGTAGTCTTGGTCTTCATGAGGAGCAAAACTTTCAAGGCGTCTCACGTTACCACGGAGCTCCTGCAGCCCTGTGATTTGTAAACATTTGGTTGTTTTTACAATCGTGTTGCTGTTGTTTCGGCAGAGGAATCCTTACTTTTCCCAAACAAAATCTCACATGGAAGGCTAACATGCAGAAGAGATAAAAATATAGCCATCCCTCTGATCAGAAGACACCCCTCTCCAACAGCCCCTGTCCATCTCAGGGGCACAGTGTGAAAACCTCAGCAGCAGACTGTGAGCTGCGAGTGGCAAGGAGCCAGCCCACCGAGGGGGAGGGGGCAGCCCACCGTGGGGAGGTGGGGGATGCCAGGCCGCTTGAGGGAGGCCAGCCCACAGGGGAGAGATCAGCCCAATGTTCATATACTTAGAGGCCCACGCAGCAATGGAAATAACACGCAGCAGAGGGTATCCGGCCGAACGCCACTATAAACCCTCACCCTGCAAGACCCTTTCACAGAGAAGAAGCAATATGCTCGTGTTCGTGCTCATTCTTCTCTTCTCTCATTCAGCCTGCCTTCCCCGCCCCCCGAGCGCACACACACCGCACACGCACACACACACCTGACACAGAGAGCCACGCGCATCTAGCTAGCAGCCGTGCACACTCACTGACCAGGGCTGGTAACTCCTCAATATTTGGCAGTGCTATTTCATAGTGGTCTGGGAATATAACAAGTTTGGCTTCGTCTTCATATTCATAATCGTCGCTATTTAAATCGTCATCAGTATCTAGATCTGAGGAAAAAACAAAAACAAAGAACAAGAAGTGAAGAGAGAACATTCTACACCAAGGCAGCACTCACTGGGAAAGCCAGAAATCCACAGGAATGACAAACCAAGAGCATGACATTTACGGTTCCCTCCTCTGACGACCATCCGTCTGCCCCAAACCAGGAGTAAGAGGCCCACCATCTTTCCCGAGTTATGAATACTTCTTAATAAGTGACAGATGTATAAAGACTGAGTCCTGTCATCAGCTTTACAATTAAAATAGACACATGTGCTAGGTATTCAATTTGTAAAGGCTTTTAAAGGAGTCAATTGTTCGTTATGATCTGTTGGGTACCTGGCTCCTGACTGCATAAGAATGGGTTGGAATGTTTTTCACAACACGGTAACCTGGAAGAAAGTACAGGGTTTCAGAATAGAAAAACCAAGGTTCAATTCCACCTCCCAAATTTAATGTAACTTTGAGCAAGTCACAAAGCCTCTAGTCCTTAGTTTCCTCATTTGTAGAATGGCGGTAATAGCTCTTATCTCACAAAGCTTATACGAGGAATAAATACGAAATTGTACACAAGAGATCTGGCGCATAATAGGTAGTCGATAAGTGACAGCTATTATTTAAAAGTAAAATCTCAAGTTCCCTCTCTCTGTCTCTCTCTCCCTGTCCCCCTCTGGGAGTTATTAAGATATTGCAGGGGGTGGGGGAAACCCCACAATATAAATAGTCCTGCTGTCCTCAGGCTGTGCAGAATTTTCAGTAAGAAAATTGAGCTCCTCTAGCCTGCTATGTTCCCAGTCATCACCTGTTTGCCTGGCTAATCTCTGGTGAAGGTTAAGTGAAGGCTCAAGGAAACGTCTTGTCACAATATTTACATGGACATTTCAGCCTTACATTCACACGGATGCCAGTATCCCAGCTCAGGTCTGTATATTTAGACGTTTGGAACTATGGTGACAAGGAGCTACTGAGCCATCTTCCACTCACATCACACATAAACAGGTACACAAACATGGGTCTGTATACAGAAGAAAGTTATTCTCCTAGACAGAGCAACCACTTGAGGACCAAGGATCTAGGTTCTGTTATTACCTTGTTGTTTGCCTCCAACCAAAAACCTAGTATCTTTTTGTGCACCGCTCTGCTCCCCAATTCTCAAAAGGAGGCAGTTTCAAGTGGAAAATAAGATACAGTGAAAACATGGTCTCGACAATTTAATAAAATATCCCAAATAATAAGAATCAGAAATGCCAAAATAAAGAAATAGCCAATATTATTAGATAGCATTAAGAGGTTAGTTTGACAAAAAGCAATGTTAAAGATGATTCTAAGAGTTTAAGAAGTCGTTAAAGGCGTTACTTGCTAGATAGGATGCTGCCCAATTCATGAATCATGTAATAAAAGCAATGAGATCTTCAAATGTTTTTTAAAAGTAACCCAAGGCATTTTTTAAAGGAAATGATTCAAAGACAGACATTCTATATGTTATAAAAATTTGAATGCCCCCATATCTATCATTTTAAAAATTAGAACCTAAATGTTCTATGAGAATGGTGTTCAACCCAGAATATTCTTTAAATGATCTTTATTTAGACTGTGTAGAAACATGGAAATATTTATGCTACGTCAATGTTAAAAACACAAAATTCATCTTCACCGTAAAGACAATTTTGTAAAAGTTATGCTCATAGACAAGAAATAGAAGGAAATCCGAACAAATGAGAACAGTGAATGGATAAGCACTTTTCTAAATTCTTAAATCTTTATTGTATCTTTTATAACAATTTTGTTACAACTCTTTTGTTTTTGTGTACAGATTCGGCTTATATTACATTATTATCTAAGCGTCTCTTATGCACAGAAAACACACTCTTAATACTAAGTCAAGTCTTACCTGGCCAAACACAATGATAAACTAAGTCTTAAAAAAGTCCTGCTCTGTCATTTACTAACTATGTAACTCTGGGCAAGTTCTTTCCGAGTTCATTTTCCTCACGGGTAAGCTATGAATGATGTTATCTGCCCCACAAGATTGCTGAGCGGATTAAACAAGATAAGGCTTTGAGGCACCTAGCATAGGATCTAGCAGGTATTAGGGGCTCCACAGAGAGTGGCCACCATCATCACCATCACCACCTTCTCGACACTCCTGACAACCAACATAATCAAAATGGCCTTCCCCTCCCTTTGGCTGGTCCCAGGAAGACCACAATACCACGTGGGGATCCTCCTGCGTGATCGCGCTGTGGAGAAAGGAACTTCAAAGGCTTCTAGACTGTAAGCTGTCAGAGCAGGACACGGGTCTCACTCACCTTGCATATGCCCGGCCCCTGCACAGTACCCAGCACACACCACACACGCAGTAAACGTCTGCGAAAGGAGACTCCAGGAAGTTACAAACCCTAATATGCTAAGGAAACAGCAAAGCAGGAGCATCAGAAGGGTAGTTGTGAGTTGGGAGTTTTTTTAATTGGTAACAGGTATGTGCTTAAAAATAAGCAAAAGTGCTATTGTGCAAAAAAGCAGGACTTTGTTGGGCTTCTTTACGCTTCGTCTACAGTGCTTTTATTTTTCATTTAATGGGATAGAAGGGGACCATGATCTTTCCCAAACACCTTTATCCAAATTAAGGAAAAGTCGGTAGCAGTAACCTACAGTCTGCTTTTAAGGGACAAACCTAAGATTTCTCCTAAAGATGTATGTCCCCACAAAACTCAGTTCCGAAGTTCCCTAGAGTCTTACCACCCCAAAATATCTAGTTGAGGAACCTACAGAGAAATTATACCCTAGGTATGATCTAGTACTGTGAAATCTGACCAGCCATTCACCCTCACAAGAAGGTATGGGGGAAACCTCCTTGAACGCAGGCCCTGGTCTGGAACCTACTTCAGAAGGAAGTGGCAAAATGGAGTTTACCAGAACCTTCTGGCCATTATAGATACAGATGAGTTCCCTGAACAGGCCCATTCCTAAAACCTTCCACAAATGCTTTGTTTTCAGCCTGTCTCTCATCAAGTGTGAATGCTAGGGTTAAAACTAAAAAAGTGGAAATTTAAGCTCTCTGAGGTTTAGTGGTGGTTCTTCAATGTCCCAAACTTCAGACACAAAAGAACTTGACTCCTTTAATCCTATTTCTGAAAACTGGTGGGAAAGAGGGGAACTCAATAAAAATGTGAATATTTAACACTGTGTTAATGACATACCAAAGGTCTGCACTAAATGCCTTAGCAGCTATTTACACATCTAGACACATTTGTAGCTTGACTGTAAAAAATATGTAAGATTAGGCCAGAACCAAATCATGAGTCCTGGGGTATTTCTTTGAAGATCCTGGACTCCCTTATATCCCCCCCCTTTCATCTCATAAAACAGTAAGTTTTATATTAGCTGAGTCCAAACATTCACAATCTCCCCTATTGTCGTAAGTTATCTTTTAAAAGACAACCTAACAGTGTCCCTCTCTAGCTTAAAAACATTGACGCAGAGCTACCCACTTTCTCAGTGCACAGCAGGCCTAAGCCAAAAGAAATGCCCAATAGCTCTGTTTATTTAGTAGTTGGGCCCAAACAACTTAATAAGTATTTATGTCCTAATGACTTAGTAACCATTTGAAAAAAATATACATAAGTGAAAAGGCAGAAATGTTTTATTTCACTCTTAAATAACCACAATCCCTTGCTAACGGGATGTGTGCCCCTGTTGGGCACTGCACAACTTCTCTCTGAATCAAATGGAACACAGCCTCCCTCATTTCCTGTTCCACATGTATCTTCACATGGTACTTGCCTTTTACCATAGAAACCACCAAAAAACCAGCTTCACAAACAGGTAAAGTCCCTGAAAGGAATTTAGGATACCCCAGTAGTAAAACGACACCATGCTAATAGTTCATGCAATGCTCAAGCATCACTGCTGTTCCCTTGAAGGGTTAAAATATCCCGTGATGCACCTGTGAGTTCACTATAGCACCCTCGGGTGCCTCAGACCACAGTTCGGAAGCTAAGTGTTAATGGTCCCCAACTGCCTACAGGAAAAAGGTCTAAAAGCATGGTATATATCTATACTATTACTGGAAGAACATACAAGATATATAAGAATGTGCAAATAGAAAATACTCCTTGTCCCTGGGGAGAGTAACCTAGCAAGCTAGGAAACAGAGAAGCAAGAAAGACTTACTTTTCATTGTAGAGCCCCTTACAACTTTTCAGTTTTAAGCTTTGTCCAAAAAATACTGTTCTAAAAATGTTTTTTAAATCCTAAATATTGGGGTGCCTGGGTGGCACAGCGGTTAAGCGTCTGCCTTCGGCTCAGGGCGTGATCCCAGCGTTGTGGGATCGAGCCCCACGTCAGGCTCCTCCACTATGAGCCTGCTTCTTCCTCTCCCACTCCCCCTGCTTGTGTTCCCTCTCTCGCTGGCTGTCTCTATCCTGTCGAATAAATAAATAAAATCTTAAAAAAAAAAAATCCTAAATATAAAAAGTATAAAATTTAAGTGATTTAAAAATTTATAATTGTCACTGTTGATTTAAACACACACACACACACATACACACACCAGCAAAAGCTAGCGTTGAGGGAAGGATCCTTAACTGTGACTTCACCTGAATGAACGTCAAGGTAATCAGGAAGAGTGACTTGAATGTTGAGGGGCAAGATGATGCCCCAGAGACTTGGATAAGCCATTCAGCACCAGCTAATGGCCTCAGTTTCCCTTATAGAGTCAATATTGAAGGTCATAACTGAATGATTCAATGGGTTCAGTGTCACTGTTGAGTCAGTGAAAAAGGAATTGGTCACAAGTCATGAAGTGACCGGAGAAAAAGAAGCTTCTATCCAAGAGAAAGCATCAATCAGCTACATCTATTTTGTGAGGGGAAGACAGGCATCATGATGACATTTCAATACCAATGAAAAAATGCTTTCTAGTCAAAGAAACAAAGAGACTGCAAGAGAGTTCTGAGTTCTCCTCCTCTCCAAGAAGAGACAACCCCAACGTCCCTTTTAGGGAAGGAGTATGTGGCAGAGACTGCTTGCTGCCTCCAAGTAGCCACTCTCCCCTTTTTCCTCAAACAGACTTTACTCAATGAAGCCAGATAATAAACTTAATGTACTTTCCAGTCTCCTGTAGAGCACATGGTATGGCCACGTGACCAAGTCCTGACCAGAGAGGTGTAAACTGAAGTGTTGCTTAGGGATCTGTGAGAAGACCGACAAAAGGAAGCTGATGACTCCACAGGGAGACTAGATATTTTCTTGTCATTCCCCTCTTCCTCTTTGCTCTTTCTGGGATCGGGATGTAATGGCAGGAATTCCAGAAGCCATTTCGGACCAGGTAGTGACCTTGAGGTTAGAATCACAGGGCACGGGGGCGCCTGGGGTGGCACAGCGGTTAAGCGTCTGCCTTCGGCTCAGGGCGTGACCCTGGCGTTATGGGATTGAGCCCCACATCAGGCTTTTCCCGCTGTGAGCCTGCTTCTTCCTCTCCCACTCCCCCTGCTTGTGTTCCCTCTCTCGCTGGCTGTCTCTATCTCTGTCGAATAAATAAATAAAATCTTTAAAAAAAAAAAAAAAGAATCACAGGGCAGGATGGAGGGTGAAGTCGAGATAGGGGAAGAGTCTAGATCCTGATGAACATGAGGCCAGCACATCAGCCTGGACTTGCTGCTTCCCGATATCCTCTACATGAGAGAGAAATAAACATCCACCTTATTGCAAGTCACCAATATTTTAAGTTTTCTGTTACATAAGCCAGATCTAAGCCTAATATGGTCCTTCACCTGAATGCACAGGCCACATCAGCTTGAAAACAGCTGTCATCAGTGTAACAAGAGAAAAGTCCTAGGGGACATGAAGCATCATATCAAGGGAACTGTAAATCTGGGCTTGCAAAGCCAAATTCTTACTGGGATGAAGCAGCCAACATCAATTTGTGACATATCTGGGTAATAAACAATAGAGAGAAGCAGGGCCTGAGGCAAGCCCCAAAGTGCCAATGGCGTTTACATTTAAATTTTTTTTTAACTGGTGGAGTCTAAATAGAATATATCTGCTGAACTGTGATTTTCAGGTATGTTCTGTGGTTTTCTACGGTAGGGAATGTTGAGTGAACACAGACAGCAGCCTGTAGAAATAGACCAGCTGAAATGGAATGGTAGGTTAGCATTTCCCAAGAAGCAATGGAAAAGGTCCACACAGTACGAAGCACCAAACCTCAGTGTTTACTTTTGGATTAATTCTTAAAATAGTTACTTTACCATATTCTATACCACCAAAATGATCACTAGAGAAATCAAACTGCAAGGTCTTTCAAGCAAAAGACACAAAGGTTAAAGGACAGGAGGTCACCTGACTTCTCCATTCACCCAAAGAAAATAATGAAAAATAACACCAGTAATTCAAAATGTTTAATTATTTCCACCTTCAAAAATGCCACGTCGATGCCATTTAACTCAGAAGTCACATCATCTCTATTAGTAGAAGGGAGCCCAAGGCTGATAACCAAAGCATCAGAATGCACCCAGTCATTTCAGCGTTGAGGCCCATTCTGAGCTGGTTTGGGTTTGGTTGGTTGATTTGGATTGTGGTTCAAAGACTACAGAGAGGTGGGAAAGATTGGCCAGGGCAGAAAAACCAGCTACAGATAAGCTTCATAAAGAAAAACACGACTGAAAATCAGGACAGAAGGCAGCAAGCACGAGTCCAGTGTAGAATAATGGAGAATCAAAGCAGGAGGACACTCAGCTCCATGACTGTATCCAATGGCTTTACTTTTCAAATAATTAATGTGTCTTTTCCTTACAACAGTAACACACGTTTGTTATAGGAAAAATTTCAACACCAGATAAACAAAAAGAAGAAAATAAAAATCACCTCAATCCCACCACCAAGAAAGAGCTACTATATTAACAATCTGGAATATATTTTCCAGACTCTTCTGGACTCTCAGTTATATATCCATACGTGTACGTATATACCCACACATGTATACACACACACATACATGTACACACATAGATTTTTTTTCCCCAAAATGAAATCATAACATGCAAATGATTTTGAAATTTCTTTTAAACAATAATCCTAGGCATTTAAGGATATAAACTTGCTTGGTCAAAAATTATCAAGTCACAGGGGCGCCTGGGTAGCGCAGTTGTTAAGCGTCTGCCTTCGGCTCAGGGCGTGATCCCGGCGTTATGGGATCGAGCCCCACATCAGGCTCCTCCACTATGAGCCTGCTTCTTCCTCTCCCACTCCCCCTGCTTGTGTTCCCTCTCTCGCTGGCTGTCTCTCTCTCTGTCAAATAAATAAATAAAAAAAATCTTAAAAAAAAAAAATTATCAAGTCACTTTTTCTCCTGGCAAAACCATGTCAGAAGTTTAATGTGAAAAATGAGCATGATGACATAAACTGGTGCTTATTTGCATGAACAAAACTGGCTCTTCGGAATGAGGGAGAAGAAAATCACTGCTAGGCACACACCACAATAATCATTGCTGCAAGCAAGATCCCCCGACAGATGATACAATTAGTGTGCAAAACTTTGAGGAGACACAAGATATTAGCATAGTCTCAAAGTATTACTCCCAAAGTATTTATTAATTACACTGTATCTTCACAGTGGAGAAACCGAGCCAATGCCACCTCAACAAGGGATCAAGGTTACAGCACCAATATGAAGACAGCTCAGCATCACATGCCCCCCAGTATCATGCACTGAGGCGGGCACATCACCTCTGTGGTGTTCTGGCCAAAAACGCATTACCTCAGACTTCGGAGGAAACATCACACAAACCCGAATGGAGGAACATTCTACAGAATAACTACCCAGTATTCTTAAAAAGTGTCACAATTATTAAAGACAAAAAAAAAAAATACTGAGGAACTATCAAAGATTAGACAGGATTAAAAAAGACATGACAACTAAATACAACATGGGTTCCTAAAAAAAAGGACATTAGTGGGAAAAAATTGTGAAATCTGAATAAAGTTTGTAGTTGGGCTAATATTAAAAAAAGAAAAAAAAATTTTAAATATCTCTACTTTCAAGGCAGTGAAAAAAGAGAGCAGAAGCAGAATCATAATTACTCTCCAGTCACTGTAAGTATAATTGCTTCAGAACACTAAACCCAACTCAAAGAGTGCTAGAAGCATCCTTCACCCCTAGGTAAACACAGAGCGGAGGCAGATCATCACAAGGTAAGTGGGCTCCTCTTATCATTAAACTGGAGAGCAATAAATAGCCTATTATTCCAAATCAAACAAGCACGTGCACACACACACACACACACACACACAGAAAATCTGGGCACACTATTGATAACTATTTACGTTACCTAAAAAAATCTTGGAATTCCTCCTTTTTGGTAAAGCTCCACCAGATGCCCCTCTTACCTTCTGAAAAGAAAACAAGAGATTGTTAAAATGCAGCTTAGAGAATAGACAACGGGGAAGGGTGGGGACAGTACATCTCATAGGTTCTCGGATTTTACGAAAGGCCAAGAGGAAATTCTCAACCTGGACTAGAGACTCCAGGATAAACCAGAACTTGACCAGGTCAATGGAGGTAGGTGAAGGGTAATACAGTTGTGCTACCTGATTATTTTCACCAAGTTATCAAGACAGCACTTCTGGAAAGGGAAGTGGAACCGGGATCCAGGTGAACCAGACATTCCAACTTTGAATCGGCACATGCTCCCTAGAGGCTGGAGTCCGTGCCCAATGTTGGCACTACTCTGGCGAGATGACGGTGGCTCCCAGAGGGAAGGCCCTTACTCTCTTATTCCCCTGCTACCCACTGGGTCCCTGTGCTTGGTCCTGGGCATGCACAACAATCACTGTTGAGAGAGCTAATAAATACTGACAAGCAGTCACTGATGTTCTGGTCATATGAAACCTTGGTCTAACCTCCCTGAACATTTCTGGAACACCAACTAATGGCTAGTTGCCATCGAGGCTTCGTGTATTTTCTACCTCCGGTGAAAGTCCCTGGTAGTGGTGAAATAAACACCCATCAAGTGGTTATGCAAAAGAAATCATTCATTACCCTTCGGACACACACAAAATTTTACTCTCAAATACGATTACAAAAATTTTTGTTTCGGGCGCCTGGGTGGCTCAGTCAGTTAAGCGTCTGCCTTCATGTCAGGTCAGGATCCCAGGGTCCTGGGAGTGAGTCCCACATTGGGCTCCTTGCTCATCTGAGCGTCTGCTTCTTCCTGTCCCTCCACGCCCTCCCCACCCCCTTGTGCTCCCTCTCTCTCTCTCAAATAAATAAGATCTTTAAAAAAAATTTTTTTGTTTCAAATGACCAAACTCTTGTTTCCACACTGTTTGTCCTCTCAGTTATTTGAAAACGCACATTGCCAGCACACCAGGGTGTGAGGGTCAAAGCCCGGCATCTTTCCAAGTGGCCACGTGTTATGGCAGCGTCAAGGCCTTGCTGCTGCTTTAGTTCATTCCATTATCAGTCTTAAGTCTCCTTTGCCACATTTTATTACTTGGCATTGAAGGCTGACTCACCTTTGCGATTCTCACATTAAGTTTTTACAGCTTTTACTATAAGTTTATAGTTCGCATCTTAGGCATGTGAAAATGATTGAACACGTTAGCTCAAAAACCTGTCTCTCCAAATACCGATACCAAATTCACGTCCCCTCTCTTGGAATCCCTCTCCTCCAAGGTCTCCGAGCCGCTGTTCCTCTCCCCACCACATGTCTGCCTCAAAAAAGGGATGAAATAAAACCTGTACCAAAGGCACATTTGACAGTCCTGGAGATAACTGGAAATCTCTCTGCCGAAGTTTAGGGCATGCTTTTAATTGTTCCAACCTCACCGTCTCCTCCATTCCTGCACGATGGTGGAGGGAGAAAGAAGGAGAGGGGCTGCGTGAAGACCGGCTAGAACTCGAGGCTCTCCCTAATTCTGCCATTCGCACCTTAGACTTGGATTAGATCCACTTCCTTTCAGAAAAAACAAAAACAAAAAAACCCACTGGGTCTTCCTTCCAAAGACCATCGCCTCTGTGCCTGCCTCAGTCTCCACTAGAAATCAATGGGGTTTGAGAAATGGGAACTCCTAAGTCGGCAAACATGACTATGCCCATGGGTCAGGCTCTCTGGTGGCACTGAGGCTGCAAAGTGAATGAAGACATGGTCCATCCCTTGAGGAGCCCACCAGCAAAGTAGGGGAGCATATTTGCAAACAAATAGCACAACTGACTCTGGTGAGTATTAAGAGCTATGTGAACAAGGTAGGATCATAAGGAGGAAATGACAGTTCTGGAGGTGGAGATTGTGGGCAGGTAAGAAGAGGAGCAGGTCTGGCATTTAGCAACTGCTCAGCAAATTTTGTTCAATGGATGGATGAATGGATGAATAAATCGATGGAAGATGGGTGGACACACAGATGAATGGATTGATGGATCGACGGATGAATGAATGAATGAATGGTTGGATGATTAATGGATGAATGGACAGGTAGCATATGGATGGGATGAGGCATCCCAGGGAGAAAAAACAAACAGTATGTACAAAGGTATTTCAGGAAGAAGTAGTTTGATATGTCTAGAGCACAAAGCTGGTGGAGTAAAAGTAGAGTCAGAGAGGCTAGAAGGGCCAGACTATGGAAAGCCTTGCAATCACATGGAAAAAAATCTGGACTTCATCCTGCAACAAAAGGAGATACCAGAGATTTAAGCTTCAGAGTCCCACAGATGCACAGATGCATGCATTAGAAAAGCTCACTCTGGGTGCAGCATGCACGCTAGGTGGGATGGAAGGCAGCAATTCTGAAGGAAAGATTAGTCAGGAAGCTAGAGCATTAGTCCTTTTAAGGGATAATGAACCCTCAGACAAAAACAGCAGGATGGAGAGGACAGGATGGACTGAAGTCCGTGGCTTCTGGACTGAAGAGCCATTTAGGAGGTCCAAATAACTAGACTTGGGTCACCAACCAGCCACAGAATGAAAGAACAATCCAAAAGATTTCTACATCTCCAGAATTCAAGACGAAGGACAACCCTGAGAAAGAGGCTTATTCATTGAGTCTGGGCACACTGAGCTTGAAGTACCTACGAGGTGTTCAAATAGGTAAAGCCACATCAGAGTCAGACGGTCAGATCTTTGGCTCTGGAGAGACACTGATCAGGAAGTCATCGGTTCAGAGACAGCGGTTAAACGAGAATATAGACGACGCTGATGAGGAAGAGCAGCTTTCGAAGAAAGATGGTGAAAGGCACCCTGGGAAGTATGGATATTTAAGGAGTAAATGAATGAAGAGATAGCTAGTGAGACAAAGTCAGAAAAGGTGGCCTGAAAAACAGGAGGAAGCCAGGAAAGAATGGTGCCAAAGAAAGCAGGACAGGAGCAGTTCCAAGAGGCAAACAAGTTCAAATACTCAAAAAGTCAAGTAAAATCAGGGCTGAAACGTATCCACCAAGCATGACAACTCAGCAGTCACTGCAGCCCCGGCAGTCTGAGTGGATCAGCAGGAAGATCGACCCGACGGCAATGCTGAACTTCCAGCGAGGTATACGAGAGATGATGAGAACAGGAAAGCTTTTAAAGACACTTTATAATTGAGGGATGGGATGACCAAAAGAGGACACAAATTACAGGGACAGTTTTGCGATGTGTTCTTTTTTAAGGTGGGATGGAAAAGCCAGAAGAGGGAGATGTTGAAGAAAAGGGAGTCAAAGAAGAAGCAGGTTTCTGAGGAAGAAACAGAGCTGTGAGGACAGAGAGAGTATAGCTTTCTGCTGGGATGCGGCAACCAGAGGCAATGAGTTCCCAGGAGGCAAGACGGGAGTTCAGGCAGTTCCTGTCCAGGGTCCCTGTTTCAGGGAAGTACAAGTCAAATCGTTTTCTGAGAATGATGAGGGACACTCTGGTAATGCCCTGAGGACTGATCCAGAGTCTGGAGTGGGAGAAGCTGCAGGCCAGGTTCGCTGGGCAGTGAGTGGGCCCCACGGAAGGGGGATGCCAGGAGTCTGACATGGCCCCAGACCACGGTAGTGCCAGATTGCTCGCAGTGTGCGCCTGGAAGCCAGGATGATGCTGACGGCATACCTGGCCCTGGCTCCGAGGAGGCAAGACAAGGGTATAAGCATCCCTTGAGGGCACCAGTGGTAAGAGAACATTTCAAGTCCTGAGAAGCAGTCTCAACAAACAGGGGAAGTGGCCACCTGGACAAGTCACGGCCCTACAAACTGCAAGGAGGGAAAACCACAGAGTGAAATCAGAATAAATGAGAGCTACACCGAGAGAGGGTTGTGGTCAGAGAGTGAAATATTTAACCGAAAAATTCAGAGGCAGAGCTAACCACACCAGATTATCAGCATTCTGCGATTCTACCACAACCTCTGGGAGCACATTATCTCAAGCCTCGGGGCCTCGGTTTCATTTCCCTCCCCCCTGGTTTCCTAACACTTCATCATTTTACACTAAGACATATGTCCGGGACAAAGCGTACCTCCTCAGAATTGCTAGGTCCCACATAACAGGAGCAGTGAATATAAATCATGTACTATCAGGCCAACATTTGATTATTTTAAAGCTAATCATTGAGTTGATGGCTTATCTGACCTCCTGGCCTTTCTTCCTCCTCTTCCTCCTACTCTGCCCACTGTCCAATTTGGGGATCTCTCCTTTGTCTGGAACTTAAACAGAGAACATATTAGGTAGGCTAGGGTGAACGATCAGATGAACTTCAAATCAGCGTTGACTATTTAGAAGTCCCAACACAGTCTACAAACTATTAGGACTGAAGTGAAAGCTGAACAGTATTGCTAAGTATAAAAATCAATATTTGAAAATTAATCACATCCCCAAACATCATCAATAACCAATTAAAATACATGAAGAAGTAAAAATTAGCAGTAACAACAGTTACAAAAATTACAGAGTACCTAAAAAAATCTCACAAAATACAAGTTCTTTAACTGAAAATTACAAAATAGTACTGAAGGAGACAAAGAGAACTGAATAAACAGAGAGATATGACATTTTGAATACTCATTCAATAAATATTTATGAAGCACCTACTATGTGCTCGGACTGTTAAGTGCTGAAGACACAGAACTGAACAAAACAGACAAAAGTCCCTGCCTTCGCGGAGCTTACCCGATGCTGTGGATTATAGATTAATCTCCAAATTCACTATGATCGTGCTCGAAATCTCAGTAGGTTTTTTTAAGGTAGATGAACTGATTCTAAAATCTACATAGGAAAATAAACATCCAGACCCAGGGAAGTTCTGGAAAAAGTGCTTGCACTACCAGATATCAAGGCTTGCTGCACCAGTGCAGAGACAGAAAAATAAGATCAACAGAAAAGAACCGAGAGCCCCAAAACAGACCCAAGGACAAATGGCCAGTTAAAATATTAAAAAAGATGGTACTATAAATCATTGAGAAAGACTGCACTACTCCAGTAATAGCAGGACAACTGGTTACCAGTAAGGAAAATAAAAAACAGATTCCCATACTTCATACAAATACAACAATAAACTATAGACAGATTAAAGTCCAAAAATGTCAAAACACACATACGCCCATGCAAACACGCATGCACTTCAAAAACAAAAGTTTTAAAAGAAATATCGTTATGACCTTGAGTTGGGCAACAATTTCTTAGATAAGATACAAAAGGCACAATTCATAAAAGAAAGGTTTAATAAAACTAACATCGAATTCAAAACTTCTGTACACAATAATTCATAAATGAAGCAAAAAGTCAAGCCACAGACCATAAGAAAAAAGGAAAATCAGAGACGAGAAAACCAGGACGGCCAACAGGCATATATAAAGATGTTTGATCCTTGCAGAAGGAAATGCCAATTATTTAGATGCTACATTGCGGCCTTAGGTTGACAAAAATCAAAGATCTGACCAAGTGTTGGTGAGGGTGTGGGAAAACAGAAATTGATAATCATAGCAGATAGTACAAATCAGTGCAACCCCACTGGGGAAGGATTTGGTAATACCTCGTCAAAATGAAGATAAGCACCCCTACACTCCCACATTACCACTTCCAGATATTTAATGGTTGCATCATTTGTAGAAGCGGAAAAAAAAGGAAACAATCTAAATGTTCATCTGTAGGACACAGGATAATACATGACAAGGTATTCATAAGAGGGAATAGCAAACAAATCATAAAATGAATTAAGTATATTCAGATGGATTGCAACACAGACAGACTTCAAGAACAACATGAAAAGGGAAAGCTCTACACAGAATTATAGGTAACAGTATGACAGTATTTATCTACAACTTAAAACCACATAAAGTCCTTCTACATACTGTTCATGACTATCTGCACATAAATAAGATATAATGACGTACATAGGAATGAGAACAAACTCGCAGCCATGGTTACTACTGGGGAGGGAAACAAAAGGGACTTGAGCTTTCAGGAAAGCTCTTTCTCTTGCTTAAAAAAAAAAAGTCTGAAGCAAAAATATCCAAATATTTTTTTCATTTCTGATTTGGGGATTTCTGACATTATTTTGTGTACTTATCTGTATTTTTAACTTAATTTTTTTTTCCTTCAGTCGACTCATGTCTTGTTAACACTAATGAGAAATTCAGAGGAAGAGAAAAATTAAACTGGGTAAGGTAGGGTTTGGGGAAACCTATGAATTTCTGTCAACGGCTACGTTTTTGTTTCCCATCATCAAAGGGCATCAGAAGTCACGTGGGCAGAGTAAACCCTGGAGTAATAAGGCACAGCTTGACAATGTTACAGGAAAGATATCAAGGCCAGTTCTCCCAGCGTGTGTCTCACCTCTCGCACGTGTCTTTTCAGGTGCATGTATACACTCTGTCCAGTTTTTCGAAAATGTCTTTCAACATGTTCCCTTCCAAAGGCCAAAAATGTATTCATGCATACATAGAGTCCACCTTCAGAATTCTAGGAGAAAGAGACAGGTGACAAAATTAGCCACGGATACCTCACCAAGTCATTTAGATACAAAAAGGGGAAGTGAAGGAGGGTGAAAGATGAAGACAAGACCCGGCAAAAGGCCACCTGGCCGCCGTAGTCACCTGCGATGACCCTCTGGGGTCCAAGGCCACCCGCAGCAGCAGCTCCCGCTCCAACCCCAGGCTCCAGGTGCCCCCGGACAGCTGTGCACAATTTCCCAGTTGGATGGGAGACTCAGAGGCCTGAGAAATAAACATGCTTGTCTGAGTCTCCAAACTGGGGTAAAGGACGATAAGGGAAAGATAGAAGCTTGGCAAGTGATCCGACTACCACCAGTGCAATGGTTTATCAATCCCTCACTGATGGGTGCAAGTCTCCAGGAACATGAAGTTGTATATACTCTTTTAGCAGGACGGGTTCTTCCATTCAAAGATAATCTTCCCTTCCTTCGGGGTCACATGATATTTGATGGTGCCCATGAATAAGTTGTGACAAATTAATAAATCAATAATAACTTAGAGTAAATAATAAAGGATGGAGTCCTATCATAATCATAGCTTTTTTTTTAGGTTTTTTTTAAGATTTTTTTTTTAAAGATTTTATTTATTCATTTGACACAGAGAGAGAGAAATCCAGGGAGAGAGGGAACACAGGCAGGGGGAGTGGGAGAGAAAGAAGCAGGCTCCCAGTGGAGGAGCCCAATGTGGGGCTCGATCCCAGGACTCCAGGATCACGCCCTGAGTCGAAGGCAGACGCTTAACGACTGAGCCACACAGGCGTCCTCATAGCTACATATTTTTGCATGCCTGATATGTGCCCCAGGTGCTTCTCATATATTATTTCTAATCCTGATAATACCGCAAGCTGCTTATTCTTATTTCCATTTTACAGTTTAAATAAAAGAACTAAAGATAAGTCACTTGCCCAAGTTCACACAGCTTGGAAGTGTCCGTTAAACTAAAGCTATTTCTCTTTTTATCCTTCTATGCCACATTTTGAATATTACTTAATTACAGACATATTGGCACAATGAACAGTCAAGGATATTGTTCACATTTTAGATGCTTGAGTTTCTATCCCAATTTCATCTCTCCTCTTTCTCTCACTTTGTTTAATATGCTTCTCTATAAATTTTGCATATAAAATTAGCCATCCTTGGGGCACCTGGGTGGCTGAGTCGGTTGAGCGTCTGACTCTTGGTTTCAACTCAGGTCATAATGTCTGGGTCATGAGATCAAGCCCCACATTGGACTCCTCACTCAGCACAGAGTCTAACTGAGATTCTCCCCTCTGCCCCCCAAATAAATAAATAAATAAAATCTATAAAATTAGCCATCTTTTCCTCAATGAAAGTGGATTTTTATTAAGCTCTTGTCAGTCTCACCTCACCAAATAATTTTTTTTAAAGATTTTATTTATTCATTCAACAGAGAGAGAGACAGCCAGCGAGAGAGGGAATACAGGCAGGGAGAGTGGGAGAGGAAGAAGCAGGCTCCCAGCAGAAGAGCCTGACGTGGGGCTCAATCCCAGAACACCGGGATCACGCCCTGAGCCGAAGGCAGACGCTTAACGACTGAGCCACCCAGGCGCCCCACACCAAATAATTTTTTAAAAACAATTTTTTTTTAAAATCTATCAGAATTGACAACAAGGACCTATCAAAATTCCTTACATTACATTTTAGTAGAGCACAAATTCAACGTCAAAACAGGCACCGATGTTCACTACAAATATATGAAAAATAATTTTTGAGTTCCAATAACTCCAGATTGTATATTTTTTAAGTTTCTAATAAAATTCTCCAACACTGTATCTATGGTTATAAGCCAGATATAAAGGAGTCTTATCACAATGAGGATATTATAGCAGCATTAGTTCAGATATGTGCCTATTACTGTAGCAAATATGTTGCATAAGACAAGAAAAGGAAAAAGGCATAAAGATCACAAAGAAAGAAGTAAAATGGTCTCGATTTGCTGATAACATTATAGTCAATACGGAAAATCCTTAAAAATCTACAAACTACTAACTAGTAAAACTAATAAATGAATTTAGCAAGGTCATGGAATACAGGTTTATAGGCAAAAATCAATTTCAATTTTATACTCTGGCAACAAACATCTTGCAAATAAAATTTTTAAAATTTGACTATAATACAGTATTCAGAAAACTCAGAGTTATGTAGCTTATGCTTCTGGATAACTTTTTCTCTTTAAATGAGATCATTTGAATAAAACTAGAAAAGTTTTTCAACCAGAGGCAACGTATTATATTCACTTGATCAGCAGATTAAATCCTTTCAAAAGTTTTAAATAGACGTGTTTTTTGCATCGTCATAACTCTTAAAAAACTTACATCACTATAATGGTCCGTTATTCATTAGGCCCATTAAATTGAGCACCACATCGTGTGGTTTAAAAAATAACATTTCCATTCTCTTCCAATAAAATGTAATTCAATCAAAAAGAATTCAAACTAGAAGATATACCAGGGAAAATATGAGATTTGCAACCAGTCCTGAACTGCCACTAATGAGCTCTGTGGCCTAAAGGTCGTCATTCAGTCTCTGAGCTTCGGTACTTTCCTTGCTAAGCATGGCTGCAGCAATAATTCCCACCTCACAGGGTTTCGTTAAGTTCAAAGGGGGTGACATACATGCCGTGCTGTTTGAAGCATTATATAAACAATACCAATTATTTATTATGAGCTACAGTTCTGTGTGCCACGTGTATCTCCTATTATCTCAATTATTTTATAATTGGGGGAAATAAGCAGAAGGAAAAAAACAGTGAGTCTGACAACCACACTGGCTGGGGGCAACAAATATTAATCTACCAGAAAAATATATTAAGCAACTAGCAGGAGCACCAAGAAATTAGCAAGTGGAAGAAGAAAAATGCTCAAGGACAGCATTTTTCTGGAGAAAAATACAGAATAGCTATATGATGCAAGAGTTTATAAAGTAATCTCTAAAGTAGTCATAAAGTCTTTGCTAATTTTCATTGCCAAGAGTTTCTGACGTATTAGGGAATTTGATTAAAAAATTTAATATACCCCGAACATTCACCCTCACTTTCTGGGGTCACCTGATATTGTCACAAAGTCCATAATCGGTGAGGGAAATGCATTAGTATTCACAGGCAAATGGCCCCACACAGGGAAGGATTCTATGACAAACGTCCTCGGTCTCTTCCATGCCACACGTGGCTGGCCTCTGAAGCCGTGTGTGTCCCTCCACGAGCGGCTCAGAGATGGAGACACTGCCCACAGGACTTGTCAGCTCTACTAAAATGTCAGGACACACTGAGGCCCAAATCCCTTTAAAAGCTACCCCATATTGAACAAACACTTCAGTCTACTGATCCATGCTTTCTTCGCTCTTGCCACATTAATGTCTACATATTGGTCCTTTAAGACACTTTCTTTCACATTCAAAGGCAGTCCTCCATGCCATGTGCTCTGAACACCTTCTTTCACTAGTGATGACAAGTCTATGCTCGCAAGTCTCTCTCTCGCAATTTCTTTGGTTGATAGCCTGGGATCAGAGCTGAGCTGATTCTTAGTTTTCAAACCCTCAACTTCATGCTCTCATTAACCAGCCACAGCCCCACTAAGATTACTGCCCCGGAAAATACCGTAAAGCACTTGCCTTCCTGTGGGGGAAAGTGCAGCCACAGAATCGGGCAGGACCTTCCTTTGTGTAAGCACTGTGCTAAAACTGCAGAAACTAGGGTCACATCGTGGGTTTTGTAATGGTGCTGGCACAATACATACGAGAAGAAAAGGAACTGCACTAGAGTATAGAGACTGGGGTGAGCCTCTCTCTTAGTGTCCCGTGTCCTTTGTCTTAAGGTGTGATGCACTATGTCTTTAGAAAAAAATAAAAATAGGGGGCACCTGGGTGGCTCAGTCGGTTGAGCATCCAACTCTTGATTCAGCTCAGGTCACGATCTCAGGGTCGTGAGATCAAGCCCCACATCAAGCTCCGCGTTCAGTTCAGAGTCTGGCTTGAGATTCTCTCTCTCCTTCTCCCTCTGCCCCTCCCCCTGCCCTCACCTCACTTTCTCTCTCCCTCTCTAAAAACATTTTAAAAATTTAAAGAAAGAAATCATGCAGGTTAGAAAACTACCAATTGACAGTGAAATACAACTTGAAGAATAAGAGGGCAGAATACAAAATAATGCTTTTCTCAAGCTATGATGGTAGAGTGCTTTATTAAATTAAAACAGGTTACAAATGAAATTCAGATATACTGCAATAATTCTTTAAATAAACTGTAGCATGCAGGAAGATTCCAAAAATATATTCATTCTATGGTAACTGCTTAATATATGTCAAACCACAAGAAACATAAACATGGGGGGAAATCACTGATAAAAGTTAATGGGACAGTTAGATATCAGTACACAACAAAATTAACCTTGATCCATATCTTATACCAAACACTGGAATAAGGTCCAGAGAGCTCTAACAGATAAGCATTTAAAAAGCTAGAAAAGAGCAGAAGAGCATATTTATCCCACTTCTGAAGGGGAAAATAATTTCTGGCCAAGAAAATTTGGGTTAGAGAAATGGAGTAGTTGAGTATAAAAATGTAAACACTAATGAGCAAGTTTTACACCACAAAATAAAATAAACAAAGAGAAAACCAATCACAACACAATGAGGAAAGATGTAAAGTACAATGAAGAAAAGTTTATATCCAAACTACGTAAAAACTGATAAAATTTCAAGACGTCAGCATTCAGGCTTAACTTGGTAAGTTTTTCTCTTAAGATCGTGTAGTTTAATTATGAGAAAATATTAAAATCAAATCATCACATTCTCACTACCTCCTGAAGTAATAAGGACATTACAACCATCTCAGGGCAAGTACATGCCTACAAACTAGCAAAAGTATTAAAATTACAAAGCCTGAAGGCACAGATAAAACCTATATATGTATACTGTCGCAGTGTAAATCGGTTCCATCTCTCTAGAGATCAGTACAACTATGACCCTTTGACACAGTATTTCTCCTTTGGGTACAGACTTCAGGAACCCAAAAGACAGAGAAAAAAAAAAAAACCTAATTTGCACAAAAATATTCACAGATGCACTATTTATAATAGGAAAAAGAGCTCCCAAACAGAGGAGCTAAGAACTTGTGGCATATAAACACAACAAAATATTATAATGTTATTTTTCTTTTTTTCTTTTTTCAAGATTTTTTTTTTAATTCAAGTTAGTTCACATGTAGTGTAGTATTAGTTTCGGGGATAGAATTTAGTGATTCATCAGTTGCATATAACAGCCAGTGCTCATTACATCACGTGCCCTCCTTAATGCCCATCACCCGCTTATCCCTTCCCCAACCAACTTCCCTCCAGCAACCCTCATTTTGTTTCCTATGGTTAAGAGTCTCTTATAGTTTCTCTCCCTCTGTTTTCATCTTATTTTATTTTTCCCTCCCTTTCCCTATGATTCTCTGTTTTGTTTTTTAAATTTCACATATGAGTAAGATCATATGATAATTGTCTTTTTCTGATTGACTTATTTTGCTTAGCATAATACCCTCCAATTTCATCCACGTTGTTGCAAATGGCAAGATCTCATTCTTTTTGATGGCTGAGTAAATATTAAGAATTGTAAGTCGTATATATAGGACGGAGTACAGAATTGTATATAGTACGCACAGAAAAGTAATGTTCATGAAAAAAGCATATGCTGATGACAAGGAGGAAAGAGAAGAGAGGAAGGGAAGTCTGTTCATTGACAAAAACCTGAAATGAAGCTGCAACGTCATCAATGGTTTTATATTCAAGTTCTTCACCTTGGGGCTGACAGGCTTACCTCCCATTACCTTTGTGCTGGGTCCAAAGAAGTGTGTGTCAAACTACTATCATGAAGGACTACATTGTTTTGTGTTGTATTTCATTTTGTTTCTGTTCATTAAGGAAAGACATGTGACCCCATTGCATGTGACTAGTCCCCGCTCCAGCCAGACGTGAACTTACTCCCACAAGTAAGTCCCACAAAACCCAAATGGGTCTACACGCTGTTCAAACAAACTAATCCATTGGATGTGGCTACAGTGTCAAGTTGCTATAGAAATTTCTAAATGCTTACTCTCAATGTTGGTACTTATCTCTTGGAACCAGTCAGCTGACCACACTTGAGTAGCACTGGCCTAGAGCTACTGGCTGCCATGTCCACGCCCCATTCTTAGAACTGCTGAGGACAAGACAGTTCTAAGAATGTCTCATGGTCAAGAAAGTTTCAAGGACCTTCAGAGACAACGGGTCAGGCCCCAGACCTTCAGAGCAGCGCACCTCAAAAACCAGCTACATACACCAATGCCTCCATGACTGTACTAGCCCCCCGGAGCCCACGCCTGCCACTTGTCACCTGCCAGCCCGTGCCCATGACCAATTCCCAATATCTCCTGACTCATCACCGTGTGCTGCTGGACCTTAACCCCAAATCCACTTGTATTTCCTAACTGTTACCATCGCATTTATTGAATGGTGTGGCTGTGAGAAACCCAGGCTTCCTTCATTCCAGGCCACCACGTTCAGATCCTGAATCACACATTCGCTCCTTGAGGGCAGGGAAATCACGTCACGTTCATTTCTTTCTTTTTTTTTTTTAAGATTTTATTTATTTATTTGACAGAGAGAGAGAGAGACAGCCAGCGAGAGAGGGAACACAGCAGAGTGACTGGGAGAGGAAGAGGCAGGCTCATAGCGGAGGAGCCTGATGCGGGACTTGATCCCAGAACGCTGGGATGACGCCCTGAGCCGAAGGCAGACACTTAACGACTGAGCCACCCAGGCGCCCCACATCACGGTCATTTCTGAATGACAGTACCTGGTACAGAGTAGAACTGAAGAAACATTTACGGACTGAGTGGCAAAGCTGGTGTAGTGATTCGTCGTTCAGTTACAGCATTTAGTCTCTCTCTGGAACTGATTCTCAGTGCCCTTCTGATCTGTATGTAAGACACTTCCGAGCACAGGCTCCATTTCAAGTCTTTGACCTAACTAAACAATGAGGATCATCAAGAGAACGCTGATGGCCTTGCATAGAAAACCAGCCTCAAGCATCTGCAGGAACACTAGTTTTTCAGGTTTGTTCAGCTAAAGCCAGACTCTCAGCAGCTTGGACACTTGAACCCTGTTACCCCAGCTCCCCTACTTTCTGTGACCAAGCCAGCCTCACTGGTTCTTCATCCCACCTTAGACCCTATCTGGCTCCTCCTTGCCGAGGCCACCCAGCCCAGAACAGCCAGAGCGCTTCTCTGCATGTTCTTAGCTAAATAAGATTCGACCGATCATTTTCATTATGCACTGAACAGAAATTTGACCAACATGCAAGACTTGACTTAGAAACCTGAAATTGCAAGGAAGTCAAGAAATACCATTCAGGACTTCTTGAAAGCTCTATAATGATCCCCTGAGACAATGTCTCCCACCCCACAATCACACCACGAGAGAGGAGCAACATTAGAAACCCATGCGTTGCTTAAACCCACTCCTCAAAGCATTTCAGTATAAACATGATATACACACAGACATTCATTTATTACTGTACATTGTATTATCCTAGCTACTATTCAGAAGTAACATCAAGGACAAAGTCACCTTTTTTGTACTGCTGTCTCTTAAAAGAATATGAAAACCGAGGCGAACATAAAGGTCAAGGTTACATGTTTTCAGAATAGCAAGTGAACAGTCATTTTAAATAAAAATACACCACATTGTCAATCAGTAGGTGTTCAGAGAACTTTGTTTACGATGGTGTGTTCTTGGAGACCGGCCTCCGCTGGAAGACAGGAAGGGAGAGCGAGCCTGTGTGAAGAGTGCACTCAGGAAAGAGTCGCTGCGTAACACTTGTTTTTATAACCACAGAACAGTGTGGAAAACAAGCGGTCATTGCCGCAAAGAGAAACATGATGTAGGTAGACGGAGTCACAACAAATCCATGTCCAGGACAAATTACATACTAACACCAAGGAAGGCTGTGACTCACACACTCGTGCAAAGGGGAGATGAAAAAGGACAAGAACACAGTATTTTCTAGAACACTGATTTTAAAAAAATACATAAAAGGAAAGAAAAAGCAATGAACTGAGCTAGCTACTTGTAGCAGTGAAAGGAAATCACCCGAATGCCCAAGAACAGATTTCTTTAGTAATTTACACATTCATGAACTGTAACACCCTTCAGCCATTTAAAATTTATTTGTAATGCGTATTTACTGATAGGAAAAGCTCTGCATGGTATTTTTGAGCGAAAAAAGCAAGTAACCAAACAGCACGTATGACGTTACAATATACACAACGTGCTGGCCCTGTACGGCGTGTGACGTCATCTCTGCACGCAGACATCACGTGGGATGGTCTTCTTCATGTTGTCTTTCACATTTTCTAATTTTTCTTCAGGAAAATTGATTCATTATTTAAATGTAAAAAATAATAAAATTTTTCTTAACCAAATGTGTTTAAAACTAATTATATGTATACATAATAGAACGAGCAGTTGTTCAAATGCTCCCTTTTCTTAACCCAAGCTTTCTTTAGGTTTTTGCAACCAACTAGCTCTAAGGAGCTGTATATTCTTGATACAGTAAAAGTGTGATCTGAAATCACTAAGATTATCTCAAAATGTATAGCTCAGGAAATTTGGGAACACAGTAGTAAAAGAGGAGACGGAGAGTGTAATCTCAGGGAGACAGAGGAGACTATGATGACAAGAGAGAAAGGAAACAAAGCAAGGGCACTGTACCCCAGGCCAGGTAGATGCCTTCCGTGTTCACAGAAGGGTATTGAGAGATCGATCATCTGTGTGGAGTGGGAAAAAGCTATGAAGGAGAATGAGGCTGTGATGTCTTCTCTGGGGGTTAGAGAAGTTGGTGGAGTGTGGGGCAGGAGGAGTTGATTCAGCAGAGGGAAAGAAAGTCAAGCACAATTGGTACTCTGATTACATTTACATCCTACTACAAGATCACCCAGGCTACTGGGGGGAGCCATAGGGTGGGGGCCAAGAGAATATATGGTCACGAAGCTATTATGCAGTCTAGACCCACGCTACCTCTGGCCACATGGAAATATTTAGCTCTAAATTAATTTAAATTAGTTGAATTAGAAGTTCGGTTTCTCAAACACAAAGGCCACATGGCAAGTGCTCAGTGGCCTCATGTGGCTGGAGATGCAGAACAACTCCATCACCACAGAAAGTTCTTTTACACAGCCCTCGTCTAAACAAGGCAAGATGGTGGCTCAGCCTGGGGGAGGTGGCAGGAAGTCGCAGAAGGGGACTCACAGCAGGGACTGGGAAACTTCGGCAGACACAGGTTATAACTTTAGGATAGAGCCCCTGGGCAAAGAAGATGGATTAGAGGTAGGGGTATGTGGAAAAGGGTAGAATCAAGGACAACTCCTGTTTTAATTCATTAGACTCATAAGACGACCCAACTCTCTCTGCTCAACTCTTGCTTTCATCAAGCAACCACCTGCCTATTAATTCTGCCTCTCACATACCTCCAATCTGAATGGTACCTATAAATATTCCAATGACCAGAGCACAGACCCCCAGTACATTCTGGCTTCTAGAGCCAAACAAACAAACAAGAGTTTTTCAATGCAAAAATTAAGTACAGGCAGATGGGAAGCCAATGTGCAATAAGAAAGCAAAACAAGGTTCGAGATCAAGGGCAGCAAGCAGGCAATCCACAGCAAGGAGAAATATGATGAGGAAAGAACACTATCGAAAACCAGGCTGGACAGCAAGGAAAGCCTCAAACAGCTCGCCAGTTGAACAAAACTTCCAGAACACAATATTTGCAAAATCCAGAAACCTTGCTTCCAACAGCAAATCCACTGAAATAAAATAATCCAAATAAACTAAGTAGAAGAAACCAAATGCATATAATCCCAGGAGAGTGCAGGCCTCTCTGATAGACATCGATAAATCATGCTCGTGGCCGTGAAGTGTTAAGAAAAAATAGAAATATTGATGTAGGAATGATTCTTCCAGTTTGCTCCAACTTTTGCCTCTTTCGTCTCTGTAGAGGGACTCCCACGGACACCTTAGAGCTGCACAACCAACCCAGACAGCTAAAGGCAGAGTCCAAACAACTACATTTTGACACACTATAGATTTACCACGGTTCTGTCACTTAGGACCTCTTTTCCTAAGGATAAAACCACACCCTTGCTCTGGGTATTTGGAGCCATGAGGATGCTGTCCCCCAAACAGCTGGGGAAGGGTTTTGGCAAGGCACGAGGAGCGGCTACTACAAGGTTCACAGGACAAATGAACAAAATAAAACTCATCAGAGTGAGGACACTGAGGTGAGCACCTTCGGCCGAGATAAACCAAAGCTACGTCCACGTAAGCAGTTCCCAGCTTACATCTAAAAAGAGAAAATGTTGAAACCACCTTGTCAAAGGTAAAAACATTTTATAGTCATTTCTTCTCATTTTTTTTTAAGATTTTATTTATTGATTTGACAGAGAGAGAGACAGCCAGCGAGAGAGGGAACACAAGCAGGGAGAGTGGGAGAGGAAGAAGCAGGCTCATAGTGGAGCCGGGAGCCCGATGCAGGGCTCAGTCCCAGGACTCTGGGATCACGCTCTGAGCCGAAGCAGACGCTTAACAACTGAGCCACCCAGGCGCCCCATCTTCTCATTTTTAAAAAGAGATGGTTTTCTTCAGGATGCATTTCCCCTGACAAACTATATTAAACATGAGGATTGGGTTTCCAGGCTAACCCATAAAAACCCATCACTACGAGCTGGATCTGAGTATGAATAATAGCCCTGCACAGAGTTCCCCCCAAGGAGGTCAGCAAACACTCCTGCCCAAGGCTTTTGCTGCAGGGCAGAGCCTCATGCAGAATTATCAAGTACAGGCTGTCTCTCCCTGGCAACCCCAAGACACTATAAATCCCATTTCACCGTCTTCTCAGAAGAATCCCCCCCCATTAAATCCCACTAAAGAGACGGCTAATATTAAGTAGGTTTAATGGGAAGCCATGATTATAACAATAATCATTACCTGCCAGGTACGTAGTACAGAGGGAAAAGCCGAGGCTCCGAGAAATTCAGTGAAATTAAGATACCTGCTGAGGTCTTACTGCTACTACGTAGCAACGGGGTGAGGGGAGGGGCTGGAACCCAGGCCAGTCTGGCCCTCCACATGCTGCCCAGTGCCACTGAGAAGCAGATGTTGTTTTGGTGGAAGGAGCCAGGTGGGCGGCTGTGGGCAAGCCCATGACATCATGGAGGCTTGGGGGGAAAGAGCAGTTTCTTCCTTTTTACCAAGGCTGTTTCCTTCCAGGAAAGCAGAAGGGGCAGCAGACAAAGGAGAGCAGCCGCACAAGTGGCTTGCGCCAGGTGCTCTGCCAGGCTTTCCTGAAGGGGAGGAGACAGGCTCCACCTGCTCCACTTCCCAAACTCCAAAGGACAGCTGGAGACCCTGGGAGGTGGCTGTCCCAGGCTGACAGCTCCCCGACAGAACAGTGGCAAGACCCAAGGTGCTGGGCTCCGGACCCCTGGGAAAGCAGCTGCAGGGTCTGGCAGCCCCCAAAGCCCACCCACCCTCATCAACCGATGGCCAGCCAGTAGTCTGGATCTGTCGGTGGTCCTGCTCTGCTGGTACAGGCCCAGAGATATAGTGCACATCGGCTGGGGCTCCCTCCAAAGCTGCAGGCTAGAGAGTCCATGGTAGAACCCGCCCAAAGGCACACGTCCAAAGGAACACACCAGCAGCTGTACCTAAGAGTTCCAATACGTGAATTACTTTCGCCCTTGTCCCCTGCCCACTCCTCTCTCCTCCTGGCCAGTTAATCCACTGATCCCACTAACAGACCACCAAGCCTATTTCTAAGACTGCTGGGGACAGAGACATCAGTGTCCAGGTCACCACTTTGAGCAACACCCAAAGAATTAACCAGGGCCAACATAGCAACACTTGGTTGGATCAGGAGAAAGTTTTCATAATTGCAACTCACAAGAGCCGTCAGCCTCTGGGCCCATCGCCCATGTAGTCTATATGGGGCGGATTTACTCTAGAGTGATTTTATTTCATACAACGGTAAAATCTGCATGTATTCCATCTATAACTACTTGTGCCACATGATTATCTGTTCAAATTTCTAATTCCTTAAGGAAATACTGCCCCAGCCTCCTGCATGAGTTTCTCTATGCAGCACTCGAACACCGGACCTGACCGTCTCACCCTCATTGACGCCCCTGATACACTCCATCTGTGGGCTACAAACCGTGAGGTCACCGTTAGCTCCTCCCACCCCTTCATCCGCGGCATACTCGGTCACTAAGTTGCACTGTATCATTCATCAAAATGTCTACTGAGTTTATTCCCACCACTCCACCATCTCTAGCCCCACTGTCATCACCCTCAAGAAAGAACCACTCCCCCAATATTACTACTACCCTGATCCTACTACCCCCATTCCTCTTCAAGTTGTCCCCACCTTAGTCCTCATTGGGCTTCCAGGACAGGAAATAACCACGTCCTCATGCTGCTCCCTGGCTCCTGACCGGCCAGCCCATCAGTCTAACCTTACCAAGGCCGACCTTTATAAACCGCAGAGGATTCAGCCTCGCTTTCCTGTTGCCCAAATAATCCTCTCTTCCTCACATATGTGCCAAGCTTGGTCCCACGTCCGTGCCTCTGTCCCTTCCTCCCCCAAAATGCCACTTTTCAGATCCCATCCAGGTGTCCAGACCAATAACTTTTCTAGATTTTATTGATTATTCCTGCATCTGAAATCTCCATTCATACGTGGTAAATGCCACACTGTTCAAAATTTAATACTCTCTAAGTGCTTCAGAGTCTAACGTCATGACACATCAGGGCTTAAATCCCACCTGTGTCCCACACCAGTCTTTGAACAAGTCCCTGAGCAAGCTACGTAACTCTCTCTCAGTTTCTTCTTCTGTCAAACCGGGCAACCATAGTAATTATAATTTACAAGCCAATTACTATTGTAACTAAAAGAGATAATGTATATAAAAGTACCCAGTACTGTGTTTGACTCCTAGTAGACACTCAGAATTGCACTCATACTCCACACTATGCTAGAAACATCCTTGTCATACTCTACTGTGGTCCTCTGTTTCCCTCCTAAATACTCAGACCCTCCCAGGGCAGTGCTGGGTACATAGTAGGATCTAAGTAAGTGTGAATACTTGCTAATTAACACAAAACAAACTGGTTTTTTTAAAGATTTTATTTATTTATTTGACAGAGAGAGAGAGAGACAGCCAGCGAGAGAGGGAGCACAAGCAGGGGGAGTGGGAGAGGAAGAAGCAGGCTCCCAGGGGAGGAGCCTGATGTGGGGCTCGATCCCAGAACGCCAGGATCACGCCCTGAGCAGAAGGCAGACGCTTAACGACTGAGCCACCCAGGCGCCCCCAGACTGTTTTCTTTTTAATCTCATCACAGGAAGCCCCATACTCTTGTGCACCTCAAGCACCATCTCTAGTCGAGGCACGCTCAGATTCATTGAATTCTTGTCATTATTGCACTGACCTGCTGTTCCAGCCCTAAAAATAGGTGCTCTTGTTCCCATCTTCCCTGAGCTTGGGGACAAGAGGAGTCCTGGGCTGACTGCCCATAATACTGAACATGAGCAGCCAGAGGCCGGGGCTACATCCACAGAGACCAGCCCTCTCGTCATCTCCCCGAGGGGCATCACGTCCACCAAGATCCCTGTGGCGCCCAGAAACACAACACACAAAACACCCAGCAAGGGCCCAAGACACCTCTCCCTAGCTTGTCAAGGGTCAAGTTTACGACTTTTTAGATTATGACAAAATAAAAATACGGTATTGGCTACTTTTAATAACATTTTTTATTCCAAAATACATGTTCATGATTTTTAAAAAAATAGAAAAAACAGGGGCGACTGGGTGGCTCAGTCACTTAAACGTCCAACCCTTGATCTCAGCTCAGGTCTCCATCTCACAGTGAGTTCAAGGCCCCTGTTGGGCTCATGCCTACTTAAAAAAAAAAAAAAAGATAGAAAAACAGAAAAGATGCAGCCTTACTAGCACAGGTGCACAAGACCCCAACCGTTCCGTGTCCTCAACAATCGGTATCCCAACCGTGACAGAGGTGTACTAAGTACTTTGTGAGCACAGGAAAATGGGTGTCTGACTCAGCTTGGGGAGAGGGGAGTGGTGAGTGCTTTACGGAGAACATGTGAGCTGGTTTTTAAGGATCAGTAGGGTTTTCCCTGGGGGGAAAGCATTCCAGGGGTTGGGAGAAGGCATTCCAGGCCAAGGGAAGAGCATGCGCCAATACACGGAGGGCCGAAAGCATGGAGCACGCGAAGAACACAAAGTCCCTTGGGCCAAAGGGAATGTAAGTAGAGGTTAGGTGCTAAGGGACAGCACTGGCAGGAAAGTTGGATCAACTTGGTAAACGGATTGAGGTGCTATGTTAGGAAAGCCTGAATGGTGCTTTGAAAATATCTCGGCAGCGAAATGACACAGTAAGACTCAGGTTTTAGAAAAACTAAGGGTGCAATGTGACAGACTGGAAGGAAGGCAAGGTGGTCAGTTAAGAAAACTCTTGTACAACAGTCCAGGCAAGAGATGATGAGGGCTTGCGCCTGGGCCGTGGATAAAGAGAGAGCAAGCTATCCCAGAACCTGGTGTCTAGTGGGATGTAATATAAAAGAGAGGGAAAGCTTTTGACTTTGGCCTCAGAGGACGTGAAGGTGCGACTCTCTTCGGTGGTCCCAAATCCGGGTTCATCCGACACCAGCTGCCTCCACCATGCCACCTAAGTTCAGCCCCAATGAGATCAAAGTCCTGTACCTGAGGTGCCCCAGTGGTGAAGTTAGTGCCTCGTCTGCCCTGGCCCCAAAGATGGGCCCGCTGGGTCTGTCTCCAAAAACAGTTGGTGATGACATCGCCGAGGCGGCCAGTGATTGGAAGGGTCTAAAGATTACAGTGAAACTGACCATTCAGAACAGACAGGCCCCGATTGAAGCGGTACCTTCTGCCTCTGCCCTGATTATCAAAGCCTTCGATGAACCACCAAGAGACAGCAAGAAGCAGAAAAACATTAAGCACAGTGGAAATATCACTTTTGATGAGATTGTCAATATTGGCTGACAGCGGTGGCACCGATCTTTAGCCAGAGAACTCTCTGGAACCATTAAAGAGATCGTGGGACTGCCCAGTCGGTGGGCTGCCATGCTGATGGCTGCCACCTTCATGACTTCATAGATGGCATCAACAGTGATGCTGTGGAATGCCCAGCTAGTTAACTACAGAGGAAAATAATTCAATAAGGGATCATTTGACCAAATAAACAAATAAACGATGGGGCGCCTGGGTGGCTCAGTCTGTTAAGCGTTTGCCTTTGGCTCAGGTCATGATCCCTGGGTCCTGAGATTGAGCCCCGTTATCAGGGTCTCTGCTCGGCGGGGAGTCTGCTTCTCCCTCTGCCTCTTCCTCTGCCTGCTGCTCTGCGTGCTTGCGCTCTCTCTCTCTGTCAAATAAATAAACAAAATCTCTAAAAATAAATAAATAAAATAAAACAAAATATAATAAAGTAAAGGAGAGGGAGATACACGCATGCCCACAGCAGCCTTATTCACAATAGGCAAAAATGGAAGCAAGCCAAGTGTCCCTCAGCAGATGAATGGATAAACAAGATGTGGTCTACACATACAATGGAATGTTACTCTGGCTTTAAAAGGGAAGGAAACTCTGACACATGCTACAACATGGACAAACCTTGAAAACATGGTAAGCAAAATAAGCCCATCACAAAAGGGTAACTACTGTATGGTCTCGCTTAGCAAATTGAGACAGAAAATAGAATGGTTGCCAGGGGCCGGGAGGCTGGAGGGTGGGGGCCTGGGAAGTTATTGGTTAAAGGGGACAGAGTTTCAGTTTTGCAAGATGAAGAGCTCCAGAGATGCATGGTGGTGATGGTCATGCAACAACATGAATGTCCTTTAATGCCACCGAACAGTACGCTTAAACATGATTAAGATGGTTAAATTTATGTTAAGTGCATTTTATACAATTTTTTTTAAAGCAAGAGAGGGAGAGGGAGGCAGAGTTGATAATATTGTACATCTCCCAGCCTGTGGCCCTAAACGAAGGGCAGCACCTTTAAGTGCATTCCAGTCCACAGGAAGAACAATGCAGGGGAGTGAAAACAGAATTCAGAGCCACACAGATGTCCAGGCTCAATACAACTGAGGACACAAACTTTCCCAAAAGGCTCCCTGACAGGATCAGCATCATCTCTGATATTCCTAGACTCTGAAAATGATACAACTTGAAAGATAATCAACAGCAGCCAAAAAGAGATAGGAAGTGATTTCTTGATTATTTGTTTGGAATAGCGGGATTCTAGTGTATGTGGGGCAGATTACGCAAATACGTCAATTTCACTCCTTGCTGAAAACCCAAAGAAAAGAACAGTAAAGACATTATGTTTTTAAGAAACATCAACCATAGCAACAAAATCTGGAAACCGAACTGCAGATAGAGAAGCAGCACAAGACTAAGACAAGCCAACAAAGAGGAATCCTAGCTAGGCCTGCTGCAGAGAAAACCAAGATCCGATCTGACGTCCACCCCAAAATTTCCAAGAGACTCCAGAACTAGTAGCTCCAGGTAACTCTGGAAGCTGGGGTGAAAGAAGGGCTGAAGGAAGAACAATGCAGGGGAGTGAAAAGAGAATTCGCTCTCAGGAAGGAAGGTTTGAAAATCCGTCTAGGTAGCAGTCAGAGCCCCAGATCCCTCCTCTACTCCCAGTGGGCCCTCCCCCACAGGCAACCACTGGAGGTTTATTCTCTAGAGCAGGTAAAAACACGGGACTCGGGTCTGTGGGACAAGGGGCTCAGTTGAAGATAGAGGTTCCATTCTGAATATGCGGAGACTTAGAGTTGTGTGTGTAATGTATATGTGTCAGTCCGGATGTGGACCAAACACACCAACTATTCCAGGTCTTTCAAGCAGGAAGGGATTTAATATAGGGAATTAGAGGGTATGTAATCATGGTTAGAGCTGTGAGAGCCAAGGTCAGAGAAACCACCACTCAGGTTCAGGAAATCCAGATGCACAAGCATCGTAAGAAACTGGGTAGATGATCCCCGCTCCCCCATGGCTGAGGTGGCCTGGAGTCCCAGAAGGATACTCTGAAGCTGACGGGAAAACCCCACATCTAGCACGGGCCACTGCTATAGTAACAATGTGGCTTCTCCTTCTGAAACTCTCACTGGCAGAATCAAAATCAGAATCCTTCTGTCTAGGGCATCTGGGTGGTTGGTTAAGTGACTGCATTTGGCTCTGGTTATGATCCCAGGGTTCTGGGATCAAGCCCCACATTGGGCTCCCTGCTCTTCGGGGTGGCTGCTTCTCCCTCTCCCTCTGCCCCTCCCCCACACACAGGCTCTCACTCTCTCTCTCTTCTCTCAAATAAATAAATTAAATCTTTTTTTAAAAAGAAAAAGAAAAAGAATCTCCCTATCAAAGGATTCTGGCAACTGTAGCGTCCAGGTTCCCAGCCCCTACAACATGGGAGAGGGCTTAACAAAATGGGGATAGAGTGGAGAACCAGGGGACCATATCCGGCCATATCCAATATCCAGATGCCCAGACCACCCTCATCCTCTCCTCCCACTCAGTTCCCTGCTCCCCCAGTGATGGCAGATAGACCTTCACTTTCCAGGCAGAAGATGACAAAAGTCTTCTAACCAGTGGCCAGAGGAAAAAAATTAGGATGCTAATATTTAAGGTTCTCAAAGAAACATCCCAGCCAAATCACCCTCCAGGGAAGCTCACAGTCAACAGAATAAGGAATTCTCACCTCCAGAAAGGTCAACAATCTCCAGCTAAGTAGCTGCAATTTTTTTTGAAGGACCTCAAATCTCTAAATTTTAATTTCCTTCAAAAAGAATGTACATGAGACATATGACATCTATAGTTGAGCTAAGATTAACAACCAATCATCCAATCACCACAAATGTAAAAATGTGAACCCATAAAAGCCACGATGCAGGTGGAATGTGTCACTGGAGTAACCAGGTGTGCCCATACTATAGAACTCTAGAATTCTGGTTTTTAAACTATGACCTGGAACCCCTATCATGCCCTCAAGGCCCTTCAAGTGATCTACGAGGTCAAAACTATTTTCATAACATGAACTTATCTGTCTTTTCCACTCCTATTCTCTCCTGAGCATACAGAGGCATTTTTAAGACTCTGCATAATATCTGATGACACCGTCACTCTAACAGCTAACAGAATAGAAATTGTTTTAAACTTTTCTCAGTCTTCATTTCTAACAGGGTAAATATCAATAGACAGAAACCACACGAAAGCTCTCTGGCATCCTCAATAATATTTAAGAGTATACAGGGGCCAAAAATCTTGAGAATCATTGCTATAAAACAACATTTTAGTCAGATGCTTTTGGAAAGGAACTTTTAATATGTGAAACTAATTAGGATGAGTTTAAGTTTATGTTTTCAGAGGGAAAAGAAATAGTCAATGTTTTACTATCTTAAATCTGTTGGTCCCTTAGGAAGGAGATTTTTCCACATAGATCCCCAAATTAAATTATTTTTCCCCTACAAGTAAGCACCATGATGCAAGTCTGACAGCCTGGAAGGTAGCATGCACACCACTATGGTAGCGAGCCCCTAACACGAGCTGTTCCTACAAGTAAATGATCTCAAAGCCTTTCCCAGTGGCTATGTAAACCAGCCAGTACCATGAGGTCCCCGTTCCCCAGAGTTTTACAAAGGAACATGGAGAACCAACAGTGACATCTCAACATCGCCAAGGGATCTCAGAGCTTCAGAGAATGGGAAACAAGCACCTTTTTATAAAATCACGCTGATGCTGGAAGGGAAGGAGAGGTGTGAGGGACTGCTTATGCTGGTGTCACATTCTCTCAGGCCACCTTTTCAGTGCGTGCAGCTGCTTGTCAGAGCAGGTGTGGCCACGCCTCACTGCACTGGGATCACTCTCTTCTCAGTAGCTGCTGGTCGCGGGAAGGCTTCTCAGGCAGCCCTTCCAGCACAAATACGAACCTGGAAGAGTGAGGGCATTTCATCCCTGGAGCACCCTTGACCAACAGCCCACGGGAGCCAGTGGATAAATATTCCCCTCTCCATGTCCCAGGTGGAAGACACCGAGGCACACTCAACAGTTCCTCAGAGGTCCCTGGACGGAGTGAGCACCAGTGGTCCATCATGGCAGCCGGCTCAATAACTTATTCTTGGGTTGGCTTTCCTTCTTCCTCTTTGTCATCATTCCCTTGGATGTGCTTCCTCTTATGTTCCCTGATACCTTTCCAAAATAAACTGCCCATGCTAAGCCCTTGTCTCAGTCTTTCAGTTGACCCCAGCTAAGACAAGGCATAAGATAGGCTCTCCACCTCATGGGGAGCCAGGTGGGGAAGGGGCATAGTTAACACAGGAGTGGCCCAGCTCCTCTCTGATCCTAAAGCTTGGTAGAAGCCTTCACATCTAGCAGATGTTTTAAAATGAGCAGTTAAATGAAAAGAGAATGAAATGAGAGCCGACTATGGAAGAGCAACTACAACTAACTGCTGTGTTGTATGACACAGACTCTAAGTAATGTGGGTTTCACAGGAAACGATGAAATCTCAAGCAGAAGATGATCAAGACAGGAGGGTGGTTCTGGAAAAGGAAATGAGTCTTAGCCACTGGAGACCAAGAGACTGACTTCCCGGGGCTGGCAGCCTAAAGCTGAGGGGAGGCGGGTCAGAGTACATTCAGATGAACGAGGGGTTCAACAACCAAAGGGGTGAGTAGATTTTACATGGTGGTCCATGAAGCCTTGTGAGAAAAAGTGTGGACCAAGGTCTCCCCTTAATCACACCAAACTTTCTACATAACCCCGGACAATCAAACACTTGGGCTTACAACCCATGACTGACTCTCTTTATCTCTTTCTTTTCTTCCTAGAGTGATTACGAATTGTCCGGGCATACTTTACACATTAATTTATTTAACCCACAAAACAACCCCATGAGGTAGGTTCTATTATTGCCCCCATTGCACAGATGGAGAACCTGGAACACAGAGAAGTGACACAGCTGGGAGACAGAGCTGGGGTTAAACCCTGCCACTCTGGCTCTCTCTCACACTGTGTCCCCCACAGTCAATAAAGTCACCACATCCCACATGATAATCCCACATGATTCCTTTCACAGTGTTTCCCATATGTTGTATCCTTAGCATTTTCAGAACCTGTAACCACAGGTAATTCATACATTTCCTAGGCAGTAGTTGGGTTCCTGGTATATATATCAGATGCTGGGCCAGCTGTGGGGGATAAAGATGCAAAGTCCTCACTCTCCAGGAAGGTCACGTTACACACCTTACAAGATGAACCAAGTCATGGAGAGGTGAACCTACAGGTCAAGGTGAGAAGGTAGGCCTGGGCTGAAATTGGGACGAATTGGTAGGTGAAAAACACAAATTCTCACTCATCCCAGAAGAAGTAGCACTCAGCATCTGCCCTGTGCTAAGCCCTAGAAGGTAGGAAGGAAGGAGAGGACACTGAAATGAGTTACCATACAGTCCCACTCAATCCTCATAAGCAGGTAAGGAATAGCAAAACTGTTCACAGCAGGCCTTAGACATCGTAGATCTGTAATAAAAAATGATTGATTCAGTCTCCCTCTAACAGCACTTTAAGTCACATATCTTATAGTAGTTTTCCATAACTGACCATATTAAATCAAGTTCCTGTTGTAGGTATTCAATGCCCTCATCTTCTACTCTCAAGTCTGACCTCGCTACTGGTTAAATCAATCTTTTTCTTCCCAGTACATTACAAGCAAACAGGAAAACATTCACACTTTATGTGTTTGCCCATGTGATTTACCTTGCTGGATGTTGGTCTTCTTTGTTTCTATCCATCTTTATCTATGGCCATTTTCAGAAGTATCCAACGATTTTTTCTTCCACCCACATGGCTTTGGTCTTTCCTCTACCACAGTCCCATGGCACCTGTAGACTGAAGTCTCTGGGGTGTTTGGCACCAGTGGATTTTACTCTCTACAGCTCTAACAGCCATGCATGTATGAGTTGGCACATACTAGGTGCTCAATATCCCTTATCTGATTCATGATTAAGTGTTAAGTACCATAGGGAAAGATCTCCCATGATCACACACTGTGCGTTAATACAACTTGTATAAAACCTTCTTTCTCTTCCTTCTCATAGATAATGAAATATACTGATTCATCGGCCTTGTAAATAAGCCCAGTCTCCCCAAGGAACTACTGTGATATGAATGGAATCATCATTTTACACTGGACATGATGCTTCTAGAATAGTGTTTGGCACACCATTAACTCCCAATAACTATTTATGGAAGTCAATTAAAACAATCAGCTTTATTTCACACCTGCCACATACTATATAATGTGGTAAAGATTTCCAATAACAACGTTTTGAATTTGAAGAGCAACCCCAATCGAACTATCCTAAAAGACTAGGCCACTTTCTTCTTCCTGGACTTCACAGGAATTCAATTGCTTAACTTAGTTAAGACCATCATCCCTCTCCACCCTGAGGAGCTACTCGTGGGAACCTGCCCATCACTGGGCACAAAATCTGAAAATGGCATTTTCAAATACTTTGTGGAGAATACGATTTAATGACACTGCTGACAGTCACTTCAAGTGGTGTGATCACAATATGCTAAGTATTTAAATACGACCATCTCATTCTACTTAGACCTTTTTGAAAGAAAATAATGAACAAAAAGTGAAATTTTTATCCCCCAAATGATCCGGAATTAGCATAAAAGAAAAACTGAATATCGCAGGGAGGATACGAATTCTGGGAGGCCAATGTGTAACAAACTAGCCACTATCAATCCAGCAGATAATAAAGGGTGCTTTGGAAAATTTGCCTCCTATTTGGGTTTATTTTTTTTTCCCTCCAACAATACTCTACATAATGTGAGTAAAATGTGTTCGACTATTGTTTGAAACCTGCCTCAGTCCCTCTAATCCACGCGCCTCGCGGTTGCATTGAGATCTGCCGGGTGACACATGAGATCTAAAGTGGGTGGATAAAAATAACCTGGTCCTCAAAAAGACATGATAAACGCCAGACAGCTGAGTCACTTTGAAGCCCATCTGACTCTGGAAAGGGACATTCACCCTCCTTTTCCTTGTCGCACATATACATGCCACCTGGTGAAAAACACCACCAACCGCCCTGGGTGGAAGGCGGTGATCTGTCGTAACTTCCCCTCCAGTCTCAGGTCACGACCCGCGGCTAAACTTTTAATAATTTATACTAATGCATCTCAGCCCAGGCGATTCATATAGAGGAGTAAGGGGAATGACTGAAAGAAACCATAATAGTCCAGTAGACCCCCTATTTCTGCTGCCCAATTGGAGGGACCCGAAGGTTTCTTCTGACATTCTAACGGGAAGAAAAGGACTGGGGAGCAATGGAAAGTGGGGGAAGAAAAGCTCGGCGAGGAAATCCGAATTGTCCGGGAGTGGGAATCCCTGGGCAAAGCAAACGGTCCCAGAAAGAGAAGGGCTGTGTGTGTGTCGGCCGGGGGGCGGGGGGATCGATGCGGTCACCCAGCCGCCCTCCGCTCTCGCCCCCAGAGAGGACGCAAACCATCCGCAGCGTGCAGTTAGATCAGGGAACTCTTCCATTGGATCTATCTTTCAAACGGTGGCGGGGCTGGGGCCAAGCAGCTGGGAACTGGGGCCCTGTCAGCCTCGGAAGGCTGGCCGAGCAAACCCCGCGGCGACCCAGTCTTCAGCTGCAGCAGCCTCGGGGAAAGCAGCGCCCCGCACGCAGTAGGCGCTCACTCGGTGTTTGCCGAACTGCAGTGCCCCTGAGCCAACTCCGCCGCCGGGGGAGGAGGTCCCCGGCTGCCACTGCGCATCTTCTCCCCCAGCTTCACGTGCCGCCCAGTTGCGCGGCTCGCGGCCGCCACAGGCCGCTGGCACCGCGACCCTCCCCCGAGGCGCCGCGAACGCCGCCGAGCCTCACTTACGGGGGAGTCGTACGAGAAGGCGCACTCGTTCTTGTACACCCTGTCCCCCGACCTGGGCACGCGGATCGTGGGCATGTGAGGCACCAGCAGCTCGCCGATGTCTCCTGCAGCCATCTTCCTGCTGCCGCTGCCGCCCGGCATGCCGAACAGGGCGCCCCGGCGCTGCATGGCCGCGGCGTGCGCCCGAGCGGAGCCGAGCCGGGTCGGGCCGGAGCGCTGGGTCTGCCCGCGGCGGCGGCGGCGGCGGCGGGCTGCGCGGGCGACGGGAGCCGAGCCGGGGCTGGCGGGCAGAGAGGGCCGCGGGGCGGGAACGGGCACCGGGGGCCTGGGGCGGGCGGGCGGGGGTGTGGGGGACGCTGCTATTTTTAATCCAATGGCGAATCGCCGGCCCAGCTGCAGCGTCAGGCGGGGCGCTGGGGAGCGCCAGCCGCAGCGCGCCGGGGAGGGGGCGCTGGAGAGGGGCCCTGAGCCCAGATCCGGCTCGGCGGCGGGGGATTGGGGGCGGGGGACGAGCCCCCCGGGCGCGGGAGCCGGGAGCTGGCGGGGTGCTCCCCTCGGCCCCGCCGGCGGGCTGCAGTGGGGCAGCCCCACGGTGTTTTCTACCCTAGATCGATAGGTTGCGAAGGGGCAACTGCGAGGTAGGTAACACAAAGAGTAGGATTTGGGGGTTTACAAACCGCTTGCTTCTAAAACAACTAAAGATAAAAGCGGGGACTTCCCCTGCCCGGGGAAGGGTGGGACTCGATGTGCAAATCTGGATTGCACAGCGGCGGGCCCAAATCGAAATTTGCGCTGTGCACTTAGGTGTTAACCTCTCTAAGCCTTGTTCCCCACTTTTTTAACATCTAAAGCTTATTAAAAGAGAATCGAATAGGATCCAGTGAGGATGGACATATATTTTTGCAATAATACAGATTTCTTTCTTACGTATGGTGAGAAGGATCAAGATTTTTTCGGGGCAGGGAGAAGCTTTATATTTTTCTCTCTGGAGCGTATTTTGCCTGATTTGTTCGAGGTCCCCGCGTCGAACGTTGAATAGCCTGATTTGAGCATCTTATTCAGACGCACATATTCCCGTCTTGCAGGTCCAGTTCCTCAAAATAAACAATGAATGGGGGGCGGGGGAGATGAATAATTTGCGAACAGAGCTTGCCTCACAGCATACTCTCATTTTCTCCAAAAAATTCTTAAAACATAGGTTCGATTCCGCTGAGGTTCCCTAACTACACCCAGTGTAAAGGACAGGGTACCCTGGGATTCCTGCCAATTAACGGAACGCAGTAATAGCAAAAAATAGAGAATAAAATGTTGGTTTCTGTAAGGCTCTCCCAAACAAATCAAACTGTCTTTAAAATCTTTTTCCCCCTCCCATTATTTCTGTTACTCTGCCTGATTCTGCAGATGTGCTGGTTTCCGCTGGGAGATGGCAAGGGTACCTGGAATTTGATGTGAAGTAGAAACATGAGCCCCTCTCTTGCCCTGCTTGCCTAAATTTTCATAGCGTCAAGCAAGGCTCAGGCACACTTCACATTCAGGTTCATGGATGATGCTTGCTTGTCCAATTGCAGAGAAAAAGTTTATTCTAAGGCATTCAAATTCTACAGTTTAAAATATTTCTAGATTAAATGCAATTTAAATCAAGACACCGTTTTTCACCCTTCAGACTGATTAAGATATGTTGAGTTGGCGCAGCGTGGGAAATAGGCCCTCCTACACATTATCGGTGGGAATAAAAACGGTAAACAATAACAATATCGACCATAATTTTATATGCATATACTGTTTCCCCAGCAATTCCTCATCTAGACATTTATGCTACAGGGAACTTCACACTGTGTAAGGATACTTGTTAGAGCATTGTTTACAAAAGACTGGGAACAGCCTAAAGATGCCTTTGTAGGAAGTGGTTAAAATGCAGCCCTGTTGAGAAGAATGAAGTGATCATTGTCTGCTGATGTGGACCAATTTCCAAATCATATTACTACATGAAAAAAGCAAAGTGCAACTCAGTGTGCAAATGCAAGGAATGCATGCAAGGCACTCTGGTGCACCCAGAATGTCACCGGCCTTCGTGCAGTTGGTTGTACCTATGATAAATATTATATATATACACACACACACACACACACACACACACACAGAGGCTAAATTATATATACTCTGTGTGTGTGTGTGTGAGTGTGTGTGTGTGTGTGTGTGTATTTGTTTGGCCTTAAGATGTCTCTAGAAGACTACGTAAGAAAGTAATGACAGTCAGGCTCTGTGGAAAGGAACACAAAGCCTGAGAGTAGAGAGGGACCTACTGCCAGTCTTTACCTTTCTGTACTATTTACATTTTTACTTTGTGCAAGTATTGCTTAAAAAAATAATTAAAACTCAATTATACAAAAACTCTAAGTTCAATAACCAGTTAACATGTTTGTGTATATTAGCCTCACATACTTACAATGTTTATACAATATTATTGCAACTGGGTAAAAATCAACATGCATTTTGACAAGACTGGAAAGACATGGAAAATTTAAATAGTTATCTTTAGAATTTGGTTATACGATTTTGTTTCTATTTTCAGAATGTCTTCAAAGATGTTACATTTGTTTTATAATATAAACATTTACTTTTTTAAAGATTTTTAAAGATTTATTTATTCATTTGAGACAGAGAGCATAAGCAGGGGAGAGAGGCAGAGGGAAAGGGAGAAGCAGACTCCCCGCTGAGCCAGAAGCGGATCTGGGGCTCCATGGGGTACACAGTGGGGGACTAGATGAGGGACTCGATCCCAGGACCCAGAGATTATGACCTGAGCCAAAGGTGATGCTTAACCATCTGAGCTACCCAGGCGCCCCTATAATATAAAAATTTATTGAGACACAAAGTAAGAGAAACTTCAATGAATTAAGACAACGTCTTAATCATGTCATTTCAGGAAAAAAAATCTCATTCAATTACTGGAACTTTTTAACTTAATCTTGCCAATTCTACCTCTGAATTTATAACCAGACTATTTTACTGAAAAGTTTCGAGTTAGGAATAACCACGCCTCAGATAAAACCTCATTGGCTCCAACACCGCCACTGCTCGAAGATCATTGAACCGGACCATTTTACTAATGGGCCAGTTTCTCCATGTAAATCTTGAGCAAAGAACAGGATTGAAGTGATGATGGGTAAACAATTTTCACTTCCAACATAAATTCACAGCCTTACTGAAGACATTTCAGAGGAGCTAAGACGAAGAACTAACTTTTGCCACATCAAGTGTTGGGCCGACAGATCACTACTGCTCACCAGCCCCCTCGCAGGACATTCCCTGCGAGTCAGCCCCCCTTGGCCTGGCGTTCAAGGACCTCGCCCTTTGATACTCCTTCAGACTTCAGTCCCACACCTACTCCCGGTAAGCTCGATGATATTGTCCCAAGGATAAACGCGCCTGTCTCCTAGCCTTGGTTGAAAGCTCTCCGCTCTCATTTCAATCTTCTCAATCCTTTCAAGCCTTTTCTGACTGCTCCAACCCTCTGGGACCCATCTTAAACACAGACAGCCCCTGTTGCCTGTATCCGTCACTGCATTCTGCCAAAGAACATCTTTTGTACGTTATTCAATTACTCTGGGTTCCATATCTTTTCTCTCTATATGAATAAGACACTCTTCAAAAGAATTTATTTCTCAGGATGCCTCGGTGGCTCCGTCGGTTAAGCTTCTGCCTTCAGCTCAGGTCATGATCCCAGCGTGCTAGGATCGAGTCTGGAGTCGGGTTCCCTGCTCAGCGGAGAGCCTGCATCTCCCTCTGCTTGTGCTCTCTGTCTCTCTCTGACAAATAAATGAAATCTTTTTTTAAAAAATGAAAGAAGTTATTTCTCTTAGTGTCTTTGCACGTTGTGGAATATTGCCAACCCAAAAAGTTACCGCTCTGTTTATTTTAGGCACTCAATAAGTACCTACCAAGTGAATGACTCACATCTGTGACACTGTAATAGATATGTTTTGCAGTCAGCTTTGTGTCTTTTAGGTAAATTCATTGTTTCACAAATGTTGTTCCCAGAACCGATGTAGGTTACATTAAAGCATGACATGAATGTTACTGTGACTAATGCCAAAAGGGGAACTGGGGAAATCTACAGAGAAAAAAGATATCTTAATTATTTCAATTAATGAAGTAGCTCTTGACCTCAGATGTCCTCCAGTAGTGTGCAGTGATCTAGTAAAGCCGCGTATGGTGATAGCTTGTGGTGGAGGCATATCCATAAAACGTTCCATCCTGGCCGATAGCCTCTGCCGGAAGCACTGGTTATTAAGTGTAAAACAATAGGTCACTGCTTAAGAAATGTAATACGCACTCTAATGAATCATGGAACTTTACATCAGAAACCAGGGATGTACTGTATGGTGACTAACATAATATAATAAAAAAACATTAAAATAAAAAAAAAAAGAAATGTAATACGTTTTCCATTTGAGAAAATTCTACATAACCATCAAAAGTCATGTGATATAAGAATATTCATTGACATGGAAAAATGTTCACTATAATGCAAACTTCAAAGACGGGTTATAAATGAGCATATACACTATGATTCTGTTTAAATACACACACACATATATACATAGTCATAGCACAGAAAAGAGATTAGATTGGAGTAGGCCATATGTTAATGGTGGTTATCTCTAAGTGAAAAAGAAATTTGTGCTTTTCCGTGTTATTTAAATGTTTTGCATTAACTATCCATTTATTTTTCTTAATAAGGGGAGATGTTAACTTTTTACACTATTACTGATTATATCAATTTCTTTTCCACCTGCCCTCTTTCTAGCCTGCTTGTCCCCTTCACCACCCATGTAAAACTTAGCAAGTTTTTGCTTAGGTTTATGGGCAGCGTGCGTAACTAGAAGGGAGGTTCACACTGGAATGAGCAAACTCCTTGAACAACTCTTACATCAAGATGAGCTAAGCTGTTACTTAGTTTGAGAGGAAATCTGAGATCCCTGTTCACATTTTTGGGTTCTGTGATGTGTAATACTCACCACAGTTCTTCCAGAAGCCTGACTCATAAGTTACTCATAGAGATAGGTAGGCATACTGCCTTTTAGGCCGCTCTGACACAATCCCTACTCATGCTCATTTGCCATCTCCATGTGCACACAAGAAGACATGTCCTCCAGTCAGGTATAGAAAAGCCTGTTATAAACATGGTAAAAAAAAGGAAAAAAATATATATATATGTATGTACATACATACACACATACACACACACACACACACACACACATACACACCCCCCATGGGGCCACAGGCCACTTTTCAGGTATCCTAATAAAGCAGGTTACCTAAATATGATACATATTGGCTCCGAAATCCAAAGAAACTCATCAAACATTGTGCCCCATTCTTTTTTAAAAAAAAAATTATTTATTTGAGAGAGAGAGAGAACATAAGTTGGGGGGGCAGAGGGGGAGGGAGAAGCAGATTCCCCACTGAGCAGGGAGCCCAACAGGGAGGGGGGCTCTATCCTAGGACCCTGAGATCATGACCTGAGCCAAAGGCAGACGCTAAACCAACTGAGCCACCCAGGTGCCCCATGCCTCATTCTTAGAGCGAGGGAGCTCAAGATGAAGAACTTGACCTTTATTCCCCTATCTTATTAAACTCTGCTCTGGAATTTCACTGGGATGGCAGTCCCTATATTTCCCAGAATATATCACCTACCCTCTGTCACAGGACACCTGCCTCTTCCTGCTTTCCAGGTCCTGTCTGCACATTGTCATCACTCTAGGGGTTAACATGATGTCCTACAGATGTTGACGGCCAAGGTGAAGAGTCAGTGCACCGCAGCCCATGGACCGAATCCAGCCTGCAGTTTCTTTTGTAAGTTCTGTTGGAGCCCAAGCACACTCATCTGTTTACACACTGTCTCGGACTGCTTCTGTGCTACAACCACGAAGTGCAACAGAGACCATACAGACCCAGGATATTCATGTCCGACCCTCTACAGGAAAAGTTTGCCAGCCCCTGGTCAAGATCCCTACGGTTATATGGTATGATCCAGAATCGGAGATTTGGTGTAACCTTAGACTTGTGCTGCTTATCCTCCAGGTGATGGCAAACCTGTTTATCTGAACGGAGCAAATACTTTCACCAGATCGATAGCTGCAAACCGAATGCCAGGAGATGTATTAATTTGCTTCAGTAAGGAAATCGTCTCTGGAATATCAGCCAAGTTGAAATCACCAACTTGTCAACTTTACCACAGTTCACCATCATTCTTCATTCTACTGGGAAAAATAATAGGAAATGATGGGGGAAAGAGTGGGAATATGATGCAATCACCAACTCTGTCTTCCTGGTCTTTGATACTGGCATGAATTCACTTGAAGAGCAGCTGTGTTTCGTGTTAACACTTTTGTTAGAGAAGAACACCAGTGACATCCTCTTGGTCTTTCCTACTATAGTAATGATTACTCCACAGGTAAGGGAGCCATCGTGGAGATTCTACAATTCGCTAAGGTTAAGTATGCCAATACTTTCAAGAACTGGCGTACTCTCCACAGGAGGAGCTTGGGTCCCTCCGTGAGTGGGATCAGAAGCTCATACATCATCTATTTCCAATAAGCCTCCCCTCTGGCAGGTAGGAGTGGCATTCCACCAGGCTATCGTTTCCATCAGAGCCAGTGTCCGAGAGTCTCTAACAAGTTTGGATAGTTCTCATCCTCCAGGGCAGTTACTAGGGGAGTGGTTGCAGGGAAGGCCACAGGTAGGTTCGTAGTGTCCATATTCGATAATACTGCAGCATCTTTCCTGAGGAACTCAGCACCCTCTTCAATCAAGAAGCTCTATGGTGTCAACTTACTCCTGTCTGTAACTGTGACTATTTAGCGTGGTGGCTTGATTCAGGTCTTTGCTTGCTAAACTTGGAGATGGGGAGGGTGGGCTATATCTTAGTGGAATGTCCACTGCTTGCACTCCTGGGAGCCCCACAAGAAACCATAGCCAGAGTTATCTGTGAATTAGCCATTCCCTGAGATCTGTTCATTATGTTTGGACTGCTGCCTAATACCATAATGACTCCAGCTTTGCTCCTGGCAGTAAATTTCTACCACCTGAGGTCCATCTAGGACTCCTCCCAGCCCCACAGAAATCAGAAAGCTCACTTTAGGGCCAACTCTTGTCAGCAGCACTCAGACCCATTGGAATGATTAGCAAATTACCTTTGAAAGATTCTGAGCCCCACTGGAGACATATCTGATAGATCAAATTCAGCATTTCTGTATCTTCAGTCCCTTCCACTATGCTATGTCAAGGAACTTTTAACCGTTTGTCACCATCTAGCATGAGCCAGCATTTGGGCAACCAATTTTGCATTAGGATCATGCCAATACTAATACATTTTATACAGAATGTCTGCTGAGTAAATCCATATTAATCAAATTGGCCTGATCCAAATTCATGTTTTGCCCTCCTTGATCAAATATCCTCAAAATTCATTCCCACAAACATTGCCCCATTTTATAGAATTTGCTAATTCTTATGATTCCTTTGAGTATAGCAGCTGAACTCCTTCCACTCTGATTTTGCAGTTTACTTAGGGACCACGTTGAGTTATCAATGAAAATGTTTATCAGTAGAAAACACTGCAGGGTTGGACAATGGGAAAAATGCTAATGAGCCTAAAAGGGAGTATAGCTTTCCTAGAAAAGGAAAGTGTGTTAGGGGGGAAGTTCAGAAGGATTTCAGAATTGGGGATTCTCCAAGTCTCCTACATACTCCTAGATTTCCCTGGTTCAGTCATGGGTATCCTACTCTTCTCTCATCTGTGCCATAACTTGAACATAAAATACGTGAAAAAAAAATAAGTGAAACAGCATTTTCAAAAGTTTAATTTGATTTTCAGGAATCTCATTCTACGGATGCAAGCAGAAAGCAATCATTTTATCATGGTCACATAAAGACTTTGAGATTCGTCCTATTCCTTAAAGACTGTAAATACTCGAGCATGCCCATCCCTTGCATCAAATTATCCAATGTCTTTTAAAACAGAGCCCTGACATTTCCCTCTCCCTAGGGTCTAGGGCAGCCACCTTTCCCCAGAGCTACATGGCTCTGGACACACAGTCACAGATGACACAAGTGCTAACTTGGTTGATCTATTTCACCACTGAGTATTATGGGCTGCTATTTTCTATCTTGAAATCTGAATGGAAATCTCACTGCCTTCTATCCAATTTGTAACTGAAAAGCAAATCCAATACTCCCTCATATCCTTCAGGATCTGCTGCTTGCAAACATTCTCTGAGACTGACAAAGTTTGAGTTCTTCTGTTGTAAGCAATAGAAACTAGCTCTGACCTATGTAAGCACTATGAAGGAATGTCTTGGAAGACTTATGGATAAACTTCCAATACTGAAGGATAGACTGAACTATCAGAAACCAAACGTCCAAAGTCACAGTAGCAGCCACTTAGAGACTTTGTTTCCAGAGGCTGCCACCTGTTGATGTGACAATAATTTCATCCCATCCATATGTGTCTCTACTCAAGATCCAGATTTTTGTAGTGGGAAAGGGGCCATTCTGCAAAGAAGGTATGCTGATCAGCAATACCTACATACATACATACATTCATACATACATTCATACATACATACATACATACATATATACATTCATACATACATACATACATACATTCATACATACATTCATACATACATACATACATTCATACATACATACATACATATTACTATACTCATCTTGCAAAATTTGCTACAAGGATATGAAATATTTGTAAAATACTTGGCAGACTTCTTGGACTATGCTAACCATTCTTATTATTTCTATCATTGTCCACAAATCTGACTCCTTCCTTCCTCTCTGTGGGAATGACTGCAGGCTACTTTGGGGAACTGCTTTCCCCCGTATATATTTCTAAGAATGTCGAGTCTACTCAACATTCATTGATCACTTCATGAACATTCATGCTTTTTACTTTTGCTCTTGATGAACCCTAGTTGGAATATTCTCCTCCATTCTTTAAATGTATCTAAATCCCACTTGCCCCACATTTTTCAGAAAGCCTATCACATACATTTACTGCCTGTACCGCTCATGAGCTACTAAAGTATATATGTTTTTTAATCTTTGTTTATGCACTGTCACCCTAACTAGAATGCAAGTTGCATGAGACCAGAGATCTTTGTAATATGTCTTTGTATCCCCAAGCCTAAACCTTGCTTCTACATAGAGAAGTTGCTCCAAAAAATTTTGTTTTTAAGAATGTTTATTACTGTGAAAAGATTGCTAATTGATTTCCAAAGCTGAGCTCTCCTTCTCCCTTAGAAAAATCAATCAGTTAATGGGCTCGGGGGGGGCGGGGAACTAAATGTTCCAACTTTGCATCTCAGTGCAGCTAGTATGTTCTAGATATTAAGATGTAAGCAGAAGGTTATGGCTTTCTGAAGCCTGGCTTCTGGATGTAATGCCTGAAGCTCCCGCAGCCATCTTGGAACTTGAAGTGACCCTAAGAATGGAATCCAGGTGTGACAGAGCATAAAGATGGAAAGATACTGTGTCCTTCATAGTTTCTTAGAGCCACATACTAGTTAGTCCTGGGCTACCTACTTCTGAATGGTCTTACATAAAAGAAAAATAAAATTTTATCTTGTTTAAGTCACCTTTTTTGAAAGGCGTAGTCAGTGGCGGATGCTCTGTTACGAGTAGCTAAATACACTTTCTAAATGATACAGCTACTATTAGAAAACACAGGCCAGTTTTTTAAAATTCTTATCACTTAGTATATAGCACTAAGTAATTATACTTTATTAAAAGCTCCTATGATCTCCTGACTCATACAATAGGCTGAATAACAGCCCCTTAAAGATATTCAGGTCCTAATCCCTAGAATCTGTAAATATTATCTTACATGGAAAAAAAATGTGCTTGACATGTGTGATTAAATTAAAGATCCTGAGATGGAGAGATTATACTAGATTATCCGAGTGGGTCCTAAATGTGATCACAAATGTCCTTATAAGAGAGGGGCAGAATGAGCTTTGACATACACAGAAGAAGAAATGGCAATGTGACGACACAGGCAAAGATTGGAGTGATAGGGCTACAAGCCAGTGAGTGCTGGCAGCCACCACAAGCTGGAAGACCAAGGACAAACTCTCTCCTGGAGCCTCCATAGGAGCATGGCCCTGGCAACACCTGACTTCAGCTCAGTGATACTGACTTTAGGCTTGGCTTCCAGAACTGTGAAAAAATAAATTCTGTCATTGTAAGCCACCACATTTGTGGTAATTTGTTCCAGCAGCCATAAGAAATTAATACAACTTGAATTACCTGCCACAGACAATAACCAGCATACTGGAGGAATGCACAAAATAAATTTAAAGGACAGACTGGTTTGGAAAGAATCAAGGATCCAGGAAGTTTATCACTGGAAAGAAAATGACATTGCAGGCAGAGGGAGCAGGGCAAGGACTTTGGGTTTCCTCCTTACAGGCAAGGGAGGATCACTGAAAATGGTGAGTAGGAGAGTGACACATGAATCTGACCTTCGAGGAAGACGAGGCTGGTGGCTTAGGCTGCAGGGGGCACAGCTGCTGGTAGAAAGAGCCTGGAGGGGGATCCTTCCTGGAGTTGGAAGAAGCCATCCAGCAGGAAATGACTGAACCGGGGGAAGCCAGGGGAAATCATGTTTTTGTGAGAGAATTTGCACAATACAAATCAACAGGACATTGATTTCGGAGAGCGAAGGCCAGTGATCTACTCCTAGCTATGGCTATCCAGCTGTACTTCCTACCTGTATCACCAGAGAGAACTAATTAACTACTCCAGACTGGACTGTGTCTCTTCATCTGTATTCAGAAGATTAAAAAAAAAGATACTTTCTTGGATGAAAAAAAATTATATAAGAATCGCACCTTCCCTTTCCTTCCTCTCACTTTCATTGCTTCCTGTATTTTTTTTTAACTCAGATATCTCCTAACCCTCCTGAAAGGACGCCATGACAAAAGACCACAGTGGGAGAGAGCTCCAAAGTACTGAGGAAGTCAAGATGTGCTAATGAAACTTCTGACAGATACGCATGGTGTCACTCATTATAAACTGTGTTGTATCATTTTCAGTGTCACGTTGACAGCCCCATCAAATTAAGTAGTTTGCAAGAATAGCTTAAATATATGAATATTTCTCAAGAAAAGTGTGTTCTGGGGCGCCTGGGTGGCACAGCGGTTAAGCGTCTGCCTTCGGCTCAGGGCGTGATCCCGACGTTATGGGATCGAGCCCCACATCAGGCTCCTCCGCTGGGAGCCTGCTTCTTCCTCTCCCACTCCCCCTGCTTGTGTTCCCTCTCTCGCTGGCTGTCTCTCTCTCCGTCGAATAAATAAATAAAATGTTAAAAAAAAAAAAGTGTGTCCTATGAGGCTGTCAGGAGAAGAAGAAGGTAAAGGACAATAAAAGGATGAGGAGGAGGAGGAAGGGAAAAAAGAGGGGAGAGAAATAGGAAAAGAGCAGTAATGTATTGAGCTCCTGCTGCCAGGGAGCTACATGTGTTATGCATATAATCCTCCAAAACCCTACCTTGAATAGTCTTACATCTTTTTCCACCATCATAGTCTAACAACAGAATACGAAAACACTGAGACAAAACAGGAGGTAAAGCTCAAATTATCCCAAATTCTTCCACTCAGAACTACTGTTGTTTACAGTCGAGAACTACTCTAGCTCTCTCTCCATATATGTCTATAGATTACAAGGTGGATGGAATGGCTAGTCGGAAATAACTTTTTAAAATGGGAACACGTGATACCTGAAGCAAGCTTGGTTTTTCACTATAAATGATCTGATTTTTCTACCTGGAAATTTCCCCCTACCCCATTTTACTTTAAAAACATTTTTAAGTACAATACAGTGTTATCACTACAGTCACCATGTTATACATTAGATCCTCTGTCTTTATTCATCTTATAGCTTGAGGTACCCTTTTCCCAACCTCTCCCCATTTCCCTCATCTATAAGCCCTAAATGCTATCACTGAATCAGGATATTTTTAGCATCTATTTTTCCATTGTTTCCTAGAACACAGTAGGTCCTTTTTATCATTGGCTTAGGTTCTTCCTTTATTTCTTGAAATTTCCTTAGAGTGGGGCACCTGGGTGCCTCAATCAGTTAAGATCTTGATTTTGGCTGGGGTCCATGATCTTGGGGTCATGGGATCAGGCCGCTCGGCTCTGCACTCAGTGCAGCCTGCTTGAGATTCTCTCCTTCTCCCTCTGCCCCTCTGCTCAGTGTTCTCTCAAAAATAAAATCTAAAAACAAAGAGGGAAGGAAGGAAGGGAGGGAGGGAGGGAGGGAGGGAGGGAGGGAGGAAGGAAGGAAGGAAGGAAGGAAGGAAGGAAGGAAGGAAGGAAGGAAAGGAAATATCCCTTCTTACATCTCCATCTCAGGGATTTCAGTGCTTGCTCCTACTTCACATTTCATCTTCAACATGATTTGGACTGGCAATAGGGGGCAGAAGCCAAAGCAAGGGAAATCCAAAGCTCACAGTAAAAAAAAAACATCAAGCACACAAGAAAAAGCGTGATTAGTGATGACAGCTGCAACAACCAATACACAAAACATACCTGCACGACTTCAGGTACTTGAATTCTCAGACTATAAAATAACCCTGATTATCGTGTTCAAAGAAATGGAAGACAGATTTTTAAATACCGGCGGGGAACATAGGACTTTCTGAAGAAATGTGTTTTGTTGGTATTAATCATCTTTTATTGCAATTCAATGAGGACCTCAAACAATTTAGTAAACAGTGTCAAATGCCAAGATCTGGAATGCTGAACAAAGGTATCAGGTCTGTGCTAAGTGGGAAAGAATATGCTGAGAATTACAGTGCCGAAAGAAGCTGTCACAAAATCGTACCATCAGGCTGACAACAGATTTGAAGTTGAGAAAATCGATGCCCTCTTATGAGGCCCACGGGAGTGTGAATTGGTCCAACATGAACAGGAAGGCAACTTCGAAACATGTACCAAAAACCTGAAAACATCGTCTTTGGCTAAAATTTCCCTTCTGGGAGTTTATTCTAAAGAACCAATTCAGAATGCATGGAAAGAAGGACGCCTAGGTGGTGCAGTTGGTTAGGCATCTGACTCTGCTCAGGTCATGATCTAGGGGTCATGAGATCGAGCCCCAGGTCAGGCTCTGCACTCAGTGCAGAGCCCGCTTAGGATTCTTTCCCTCTGCCCCTCCCCACCACACCCTTGCCCTGCTCATGCTCTCTCTAAAAAAAAAAAAAAGGAAAAATTTAATTATGATATTAGAAACAACATAGATGCCCCAAAACAGATTGTTAAATAAGTTATGCACATCCAAGGGAAAGGAGGAGACTGGACACTTAGGGACAGATATGCTAAACGAAAGTCACCGAGTCCTGTCACTTCCCCTCTGAGACCGGTGTGCTTCTATTTATTTATTTTTAATTCCTTTTGAAAATCTGGTACAACTTTTATTTGATGCAACCTCAGGCTACTTACTTTACTTAACCTTTCTGGGCCTCAGTTTTCTTATTTAAGAGAAAATAGTCAAATCTACACTGCAACATTATTGTAAGAAATAAATCGGATTAAATAGACAAAGTACAGCGGCGCCTGGGTGGCACAGCGGTTAAGCGTCTGCCTTCGGCTCAGGGCGTGATCCCCGCGTTATGGGATCGAGCCCCACATCAGGCTCCTCCGCTATGAGCCTGCTTCTTCCTCTCCCATTCCCCCTGCTTGTGTTCCCTCTCTCGCTGGCTGTCTCTATCTCTGTCGAATAAAGAAATAAAATCTTTAAAATAAATAAATAAATAAATAAATAAATAAATAGACAAAGTACTTAATTAGTGTTTGCTATGTAGTGGACTCAGTAAGGGGTAGCTACTTCTAATTCATTAAAAAAGAGATGTGAAAAACAGTAACATAGCATCGCAAGAAGTTGGAGGGGAAAAATAATGCCTCCACCTTATGTCAACCATTTTATCTTTTTTCACTTCACTTTTAGGTTTTGTTCACATTTGCAATTATGGTGGACATACACTTATTTTTTATACATTATTTTTAAAACTTTTAAAATTGAAAGTAATAATAAAGTTGTATAATAAAATAGTACAAGGAACACTCATATCCTCTTTACTCAGATTATCTATAATCCTTATACTTCATTTGCTTGAATTTGTTCTTATTCCTATGTATATACAAGGGTGTATAAGTGAGTGAAATACGCACATGTACATACACACACATATGATACACAGATATACACATGTATCGCATTAGTCCACAAGGACTGCCAGAACAAAGTACATAGACTGGGGGACTGAAACAACAGAAAACTATTTTCTCAGAACTCAGAAGGCCCCCAGTCCAAGATCAAGGTGTCAGCAGGGTTGGTTTCTCCTGAGGCCTCCCTCCTTGGCTTGTAGATGGCCATTTCCCTGCACCTTCCCATGATCTTCCCTCTGTACATGTGTGTGCTCTAATCTGCTCCTCTTAGAAGACCAGTCATGTTGGGTTAGGGCCTCCCCAGTGACCTCATTTTAACTTAATTACCTCTTTAAAGACCCTACCTTCAAATATAGTCATAGTCCGAGGTACTCGGAGTTAGGACTTCAACATATGAGTTGTGGGGGAGACACAATTCAGCCCGTAACACACAACACACACACACACACACACACACACACACACAGATCTAAATCTATAGATACACACAGCCACAAATACACATAATACGTATATATGTGTAAATATATTCATATCATATACATAAGTACATATATTCATATACATACATGGACATGTATTTATACACGTGTATGTATATATGTATATACACCATTGATAAATATATTTTTTCTGAAACGTTTGAGGTAAGTCACACACATCACATACATCACCTTTACCCTAAATATTTCTACTCTCTACCTCTAATAAATATGTCTATTTCCTAAGAATGGGGCTAGTCTCTCATACAACTACAGAGTGTTATCAACTTCGTACATTCACTGTTGTGATACTTCCATCTGATCCACCTTCCATACTCCCATTTTGCCAGCCGGTCTGACAATACCCTTTATGACATTTCCTCCCGCTCCAGCGCAGTGCAGTATCAAGTATTGCATTTACTTGCATATCTCTCCACCCCTTTTTATGTGGAAGATTTCCACAGCCTTTTCTTGTCTTTTATGACATTCGTATTTTTAAAAAATATACTTCAGATCTTTAAAAAAAATGGAATACTTACCATTTTTGTTTGGCTGATCTTTCCTTGCAGTTAGACTGAATTACACTGAAGTTATACATTCGTGGTTGGCATAGTGCCTGGGTCGTGTTCTTCTCAGGGTACATCCCTATGTCCCTCATATCTGATGTTAACTTTTGTGTGTGATGCTAATTTTGCTTATCAGGTCAAGGTGTTGCCTGACTTCTCCACTGCATAATTATGTTTAGCATGAAGTTACTTTTCCATCCTGCTATTTTCACGTAACATTATAGAAGATTGAAAAGAAAAAACACATTATTGAAGATTGGCAGAGAATCTAGTTTCCTTTCAACAGCCATTCTCCAAAATTTTTAGCTGGTTATAATCACGTGACTTGAAAATGGTTGTAATCATGTGACTAAGTCCCGTCCAGCGATGCGGGAACAGAAATGACATGTGACTTCCGGGTTTATGTTTTAGAAGGAAAGAGCATTTCTATTTCCCTTTTCTATTTCCCACTTCCCATTGGCTGGGATTTAATCATGACAGCTGAGGCTAGATTGGCCATCTTGGACCATGCAATGGAAGCTGCATGTGTAGAATGGCAGAGCAACAAGACAGAAGGAGCCTAGCATCCTAGGAATTTCATGGAGGAGAGCCACCATACCAGCTGACACTTCTACAAAGAGAGAGAAGTAAACTTCCATCGCATTTGTGATATATTTGGGGCTTTTCTAACAGCTTTGGTACCTGTATTTTGATTAAAATAGGTGTTTCCCCTCATTGCCACAGTTTTTATAATCGTTAATTGCTATATAATATTCCACCAAGTGATGTGTAAATAAACAATTCTCCTATTAAGTATGTATTGCTCATGTTTTTCCACTATTACATTTATAACTATATTGTACTATATTACATATATAACATTATATATAACATATATATAGCATTATATACTCTATATGGCATTATATATTATATATACGTTATAATTAGAACTTAGTGTGTACAACTTTTTCATTTTTGTGGATTATTTCCTTAAGATAAATTCCTAGATATGTGATTAGGCTAAAAATAGAAAAGAGATCATGGCTCTAGGTAGGTTCTGTTCAAATGTTGTCCGAAAAGAGACTCTGTGGTTGGATTCTGATGTGCAGTGCTGAACAACTTATGCTTTTGGATAATTAACTGAATGTGATGCTAAGTGATGTGCTTTAGCAATTAATATATAACTTAAAACAAATCAAAACGTGAATTGAGGTTAATTATAACTGATACATTAGAGGATATTTATGTACATATTTTCAATGTCAATAGTACTGCCATCCTAATGAAATATATAAAAATTGGCGAAATGTGGGCATATGTAGAACTATCATACAATCCAGCAATTCCACTTCTAGATATTTATCCAAAGAAAATGAAAACACTAATTTGAAAAGATATATACATTACTATGTTCATTGCAGCATCATTTACAATAGCCAAGATATAGAGCAACCTAAATGTTCATCCATGGATGAATGGGTAAAGCAGATGTGATATTTATATATAACGAAATATTACTCAGCCATAAAAAGAGAATGAATTCTTGCCATTTGTGACAACATGGACAGACCTAGAGGGTATTATGCTAAATGAAGTAAGTCAGACAGAAAAAGAGAAATACCATGACTTTGCTTATATGTGGAATCTAAAAAACAAAACAAAACAGAAACCAACTCGTAGATACAGAGAACAAACTGATGGTTGCCAGAGGAAAGGGTGTTGCTGGGGGTGGTGGTGGACAAAATAGGGGAAGGGGATTAAAAAGTACTAACTTACAGTTGTAATAAGACACGGGGTTATAATGTACAACATAGAGAATATAGTCAATAATAGTGTAACCGCTTTAAATGGTGACGGATGAAAACTAGACTTATTGAGGTGACCATTTCATCATGTGTATAAATATTGAATTACTGTGTTACACACCTGAAACTAATACAATATTGCATGTCAATCATTAATAAAAAATAATAAAAATATAAAAACAGAAAGATGTGGGCATGTACCTGGAGGATATAATTCGTCACATCATGACTAAGTTACTTTTTCAATTCTTCATTTGATTACATCAAGGAAAGCCTCCATTTGGTACTGGTACGTTTTTAACACCACTAATTTCCTTTTAAAACTCTCCATTTTCAACAAAAGGAGAGCGAGGCCTTAGGCCCAGAGCTTTGGGTGGGCAACAGAATCTAGGTGGAATATAATAGTTATATCTGTGATTACTTTTTAAGTATGACAAGGGGCCGATTTTCTATTCATAGTCATGATATAACATTTCTTTTTTCAAACTTGAAGTTTAAAAAGGTCAATTTAAAGAGAATATTCAGTATATATCATAAGTGGAGGCAAAATAGAAACAGTTAAAATCAAGGACTGAAATTTGAGGAAGAGTGACGTAAGGAAAGAGACTGAGCCCAGGAATTTACTGCAAACTCTTTTTTGATCTCCAGCAGAATGTATTTGTTTCTAAGGAGAATAGTATGGTTAATTTACATAGTAGAATTTGGACTTTTTCCATGGTTTGGAAGTAGTGTCAAAAACATTGCTCATTGGCTCTTGTCTACCTGTAACTCCATTACTCCTTGAAGTCAATAGGCTTGAAGCAGACATAGTATGGGATATTTAGTAATTTTCTTGAAAAAGGAGTAGTCAATCTTTAGTTGGCCAAGAGAAGTCTTCATCACCTATTATTTACTAGTGTAGTAGGCACTTTACATACATTGTCCCAGTAATCTTTACAACACCACTGGGGGATGAAGATCATAATCTCTTTTATATAGGGCTCAAAGCAGTGACGGAAATTTCCCAATATAAGATAGAAGAGGAGATTCAATATAAAGTTCCTGGTGTAGTGTCTGGCACATGTAGTGGATACCAAGTAGATGGTAGTCATCAATACTGTCCTAGTAATCAGCAAGCTCAGGATTTAGTCTGAGGTCTGCTCAATTCAAGCAAGCCCATGTTTTTTTAACACCGTGCTGGGCTCTGTAGAATTGCAGAAGAAAAAAAATAAAGATAACCCAAAACAATGTTAAATGCATGTATCATCTACTCAACAGACCTTTACTCAGTGTCTCCTGTGTTCCCGATGCTATGAAATGAGCTTATAATCATTCCGTGTTGCCTTCGGCTAGCTTGGGATCCCACAGGTTGCTACAGTGCCATTCTTCCTGTCAAACCCAATGCATATAATTTCTGCTTTAGCATCTACCATTTATACTAAAGAGTAAACTCTTGGGAGGAAATATGTCTACTGTGATGACCACTTCATTCTTTGCCTGTATCATAGTGACTAATATAGAGTAAGCTTAAATATCTGAATTCAAAAAAATTACATAAAAATCAATATAAACACATACATACTAGCCTTATTAAAATTTCCCTTCAAGAAACACTTTCAAAACCTTAAAAAAAAAATTCATATGATCCCAGCTATGTTAAAAAAAGGAAGACTGAAGGAAATTTCTCAAATTTCTTTATGGATGGTGGCATTAGTAGTATTTCTTATGCTTTCCATATTTTTATGTTGTGTTTTCTTACATCTGTATTAGTAGAAAGGAGAAAATAAAGTAAAACCTAATAATGCCAGAAAATAACCTGTAAACTCCAAAACATATGAACATAAATGTATACAGATGAAGCATCATTCACAGTTACCATTCTCAAGACCTATCTGTATCCATTCTCCTTACCCCTTTCCTACAAAATTGAATTATGCGTGTAAACAGAGGCTTAGGGACAGCATGCCCTTCCCTCAAATCTTTTGTTAGAATTATGAGGTGGTCATTAGACTGCATAGGGAATCTTCCCAAAGAAATCTAGAAGTAGTTGGGTGAGGCAGCCCTCTTCTGGGGAAATAAGAAAACGCAACTACTAAGGATCCCAGCTGAATTGTACAGGGCACTGAGTGCCTCCAGCATACAAGGGTACTGAAAGGTATTTCTTGAAAACAATGGATTTTTTAGCTAAAGTCATTCTGGAAGTTGAAGTGTTAATATTTATTTTTGTAAATACTGAGTATGTGTTTAAAATCTCTGAGCCTCAATTTCTTATCTGTAAAACATAAAGTGATAGTACTTCGTAAGTTGATTTTGAAACTAATGTAAAAAATACAATCATTTAGCACAGTGCTCAGCACACAGTAAAATGTTTAATAAGTGGTAGCCATTATTTTAGCTGTTACTCACGTTTTATAATCTTTGCAGTAATCATTTTACCTTGTGTAACTTTTCCAGTGTTTACAAAAAAAGGGCTCTAGGAATCTTAAGAGATTGCATCTAAGAAAAAGGGTGCAAGTGTGCATGCATTTAAAAAGCATAATATATTACACTACATCTGAAACTAATGTAACATTGTGTGTCTACTCTACTTCAATAAAAATCACTTTAGTGACAAAAGTTATTTAAGGCAGAAAACATGAAAATATTCAACTGAGATTTGTTCACTGAAAAATTGTTTATTAAGATGTTAATATTTTATATAGTTCAGTAATTGTGTAATTTAAAATTCTGAATCACCACTGAATAATCTAGATATGTATATAAACTACTACGTTTCCTCATATTTAACATAATTAGACTTTTCTAACTTCCAATTATCAGACAAATAAAACTTTGATCTTTCAAAGTCACACCCCTAGGAGTTCATAAATTCCTACTTGCCCAAGTTTTTTTTAATATATGGTAAACCCTCATAAAGGAGGAAGCCAAAACACACAAATCAAAAGTCTTATTCTGCCTTTCACAATGCAAATCAAATCATCACAATGTACACTTTAAATACTTTACAATTTGTCAATTACGCCTCAATAAAGCTGAAAAAAAACTGAAATGCCATATGAAAGTCTTAACCTGAAACAATGTTGAGAAAGAGTGCAATGGAAGATCTTTTATTCATCATGTGAGCAAAAATACAGAATATATTTACTGATTAATTTTCCCCTTAAAGAGAATATACTTCGTATTTAGAGAAATAAAAGATTAATTGTCGGGAGTTGCTTTTGGAGAATAATCAATCAGCGCCTTATCAATAGTTGAATACTGATACCAGGGACCATCACCTCTCGCTCGCATTAACCTTCGCACTTCCAGCTCCTTTAACCTATAACAAACAGGATAGCAATATTGTGGGTCCAGCATTTCCAATTGCAAAATTAATGAATTATTTCCATAAAGAATAACCACTAGAGAGTCTTTTGCTTTTGTGTAAAGTATTATGTAAAGTATTAATGTACCTCCATAGATCCATGGGTATGCATATATCTGATATGCACCTATAAGCAAAATTTGGAACTTATCTCTGACTTTCATTATCTTGCTTAGGTAGTTAGCCAACAAATACTGTTTTTAATCACCAAAACCACTTGAATTGATAATCTATTCTCTCCTCTTGTCCCTGGCTTTTTATTTGGACAGATGACTTTCACATCAATAATGGTAATGCATTTCCTGTCTTCTTGCCTTTTAGAAAACCTCTTGAGACCACATATTCCTGAAATAGCTCCTCTCCAAAGCAAACCATAAGAGACTCTTAACTATAGAGAACAAACTGAGGGTTGCAGGAGGGGAGGTGGGCGGGGGATAGGCTAAATGGGTGATGGGTATTAAGGAGGGCACTTGTGTTGAGCACTAGGAGGTGTTCTATGTAAGTGATGAATCACTAAATTCTACTCCTGAAACCAATATTACACTATATGTTAACTAACCAGAATTTAAATAAAAACTTGAAAAATAAACTAAAAAATGAAAGGGTCTTTTCTCCATCAAACCTTTCTCTTTCCATTTTTATAGACTACATATTAAAATTGTCATATGACTGGAAATTTATCACAGTTAAATAAATCACTTTATTAACCTTAACCAGCTCATTGACCCTATCCCCTATCTATGAGAAATTAGAAACCTTTGTGATTGTGTATCTAAGAGAGTATATTTCTTTCCCTTTTTTTAGGATTATCTATCTTCGTATTATCCTTCTTCTTTTCTACTCTTTAGAATGTAATTATCCAAAATGCAAATATTAAAATATTCATCAAAAGGACTGGTTAAATAAATTATGCTTCACCCTTGTAAGAGACTACTAGTCATCTGTTAAAAAGAATGAGGAAAATCTGTATATAGTAAATACAGATGATACATATATGGTTAAATTAAAAATGCCAGGCCTAAAATGAATATGTATAGCATCTTCCCATTTCATTAAAAAATAGAAACTAATAATCTGTGACTATGTATGTGAACATACGCAGAGAGTATTAAAAAATATGGAGGGCCATAATTAATAGTTATCTCTAGGGAGAGACCATTATGGGAGGTAGTCCCTTTCTATTTTGTATCTTTCTTTTATGCTTTGGTTTTCCAAATACCTAAATATACTTTTTAAAAAATGCAGGTATTCTCATTCCATCCTCACAATGGCATCTTTTCTTTGGGGGTAGAAGTCAAGGTTTTATTTTTATTTTTACTTTCTTTTGTTTGGGAAGTTGTTTAAAATCTCTATGTCTAAGGAATTCTGGGATCTGTCTTTTAATTGGAACTCAAAGGTATATGTCTGAAGTTCAAAAGAGTCCAACGTACTAAGTATGAGCCATATTGCTGTTTCACGCTCTTAAATACTTAACAATTCCATATGGTAACTATATACATATATAATTAGAAATCTATGGGGCGCCTGGGTGGCACAGCAGTTGGGCGTCTGCCTTCGGCTCAGGGCGTGATCCCAGCGTTATGGGATAAAGTCCCACATCGGGCTCCTTTGCTATGAGCCTGCTTCTTCCTCTCCCACTCCCCCTGCTTGTGTTCCCTCTCTCGCTGGCTGGCTCTCTGTCACATAAATAAATAAAATCTTTAAAAAAAAAAAAAAGAAATCTAGAAAACAGGCCAATCATATGTTCGTTTAATCATTTAAATATTTTTTTACTATAATAACAATTTTTATAAACTACAAAGTTTAAAAGAGAATAAACAGAAAGCAGATCAATGGGGGCCTGGGGCCAGGAGTAGTGGATGGGGAATGACTGGAAAGGACAGCAAATAGGCTCAGCTGGTGATTGAAATGACCTTGACTGTGGTGGTTACACAGCTGTTTATCTTTGTCAAAAACTCACCAAACTTAATGGGTACATGTGACTGTATGTAAACCTCACAACAAACACTAAGATAAATCTCAACAAACACAATTTAAAAGTAGCAAAAGGAAACACGAGTGAACATTTAAAAAAATAATTTGGACTTACATACTTGCTAATTTAACCACTATCAGTGACCTATGTATGCAAAATCCCAAAAGCTAAAGAAAAAGACTGACAAACCTGACAATAATGAAATGAGTAAATATATATAAAGTAATTAAAACACTAATACATAGTACGTGTTCAGAAACATATTAGCTTCTACTATACTTTTGTCATCCGAAACATAAAAACACTTCGGTTGCAAAAAAATTCTACACTATCAAAAGACAAATGACAAGTTGGGAAAACAACTGTAACAAAACCCAAAAGAGATATTTTAAATGTATAAATTAGTAGAAAAATGGGCAATTTACACGAAACAAACACAAACAACCAATAGATATATGAAAAAATAATCTTACAAAAAAAATACAAAACTGAAATAATGAGATAACATTTTTTCAACTATCTTAACAGCAAAATGCTTAGGTTTGATAAATTCCATTTACAAGGATAGTTATGGAAAACAGAAATGTATTGGTGGCAGAAAAAAACAACTGGTACAACTTTTTGGAAAAGAGTTTGGCAACAACTATCTAAAATTTAAAACTACAACATTTGGTTTATCAGTGCCACTGCTAGGAATTTATATTTCAGACCCACCAAATAAATATGCAGAAATCTATGTATGAGGATATTCACCATAGCACTATGTATATTATTAAAAAACTTGGAAAGAACCTAAGTACCAACAACACGGGACTGGTTAAAAAATTAAGGCACATCCACCCAGTGAAATATATGACGCAGCCATTAAAATGAATGGGGCATATACTATTATAGAAAGATCACCAAGATATATTTAAGTGAAATGAAGACAAGGTGCAGAACAGTGTTTATAAGAGGATTCTATTTGTGTTAAAACATGTATTTTTAAAATTCAATTAGCCAACATATAGTAAGTACATCATTACTTTCAGATGTAGTGTTCAATGATTCATCGGTTGCATAACCAGTGCTCATTGCATCACATGCTCTCCTTAATGCTCATCACCCAATTACCCCATTCTCCCACCCACCTCCCCTCCAGCAACCCCCAGTTTGTTTCCTATAATTAAGTGTCTCTTATGGTTTTTCTCCCTCTCTGATGACTTCCCATTCAGTTTTATGGTCCTCTGCACTGTTTCTTATATTCCACATGAGTGAAACCATGTGATAACTGTCTTTCTCTGATTGACTTATTTCGCTCGGCATAATACCCTACAGTTCCATCCACATCGATGTAAACGGTAAGTATTAGTGTTAATATATTTTTAATGCATAATTTTTTTTAGGAACAGATACAAGAAATAACTAAATAGTAGTCGCCTTTAAGGATGAGACTAGGTAGAAGAGGAAAGGAAATTGGGGGATAGGGGCAAAAGGAGGGGAGGGCTGCCTTGCACTTAAGAGTGGAATATTTTAAAAAGAATTCCTTTTACTCTAACAGATATTATCAACTAACAGTCTCTCAGTTTCCAACGTGTACACTCCACTCTGAATGAGGTATTCCCTCCCTATCTTTATCCTTTTACATGGAGCATCCTACAGTGCTGATATAGTTTATTAAATTTTTTCTCTTGGATTGCAATAGTAAGAAAGGATTTTCTTCCTTGCCCCACTTCCCACCTTTTTTTTTAATTTTTTTTTTTTTTTTACCGTAAATCAGCCTTTTCAGCTTCAATCTGAAGGATAGCCATTGTTTTTTCATAATTCTTTTCAGGGCCATCAAAAAAAGTTCGGGCAATCCATCTTGATATAGGATGCTGCAAGAGAAAATTTGTTTATTTTCTGAACAGTACTTTGCTCTTCCAGTTTACAACTCTTTAAAATGGCCGTGTCAGGTAAACCAGTAATACTAAATGCCAACTACTTTATATGTATTTTAAATAATTTTAATCCATTAGATGGATACTATTTTTGTCCCCATTTTATAGATGAGCAAATTGCAGAGTTACACAGTTACTAAGTGCCAGCATCTGGACTCGAACCAGGTCTGACTCCAAAACTGTGCTCTTTGCCATTACACTACACTGAGTACACCTTAAGTGGCAGATTTAGGAGCCCAACCCAGAGTTTGGTGATCAAAAACTGAAGCTCCTTCTCTGAGCACAGATAAACTACCTGTATGGCCTGCCTTAAGGTACAATAATGATACATTTCTTTCCTGAAATACAGTTCATTCAGATAATAAAACATGATAGTATTTACTCTAATCAAGGCCATCTCACTACAACACTTGTAAAGACAAGTAACCAGATTAACTTTCAGTTTTAGTAGCAGTGACAGTGTAGTAAAATGACCAACAGTATGGGCTGTCAGGCCAAGCCTACCTAGGTTCCAATACTGGCCCTACTTGTTGGACACGTCACTTATCCTCTTTAAAGTCTCAGTCTCTTCATCTCTGACTTGGGAATTATATTAGCACATTTCACATGGAATAAGAGAATGTTTGCAAAATACTACCATAGTGCCTGTGACATAGTAGGTGCTCAATAAAAGACAGCTAGCATTAGCATGGGTAAAATCTTTTCTCTAGCATTGAACTTGGGATAAATTCTGTTACTCTGCTAGAGTAAGAACACACTACAGAGTCATTCTTTAAAACACCGTGATGATTAAAGTAATAAAACGCAGAAAATTATCAAAAGAAGTTGCTTGTAAAAAGTGAGCACAAAATGTATCATCTACTTGACATCAAAAACTGAATATAAAACAGTATCATAATTGCTAAATTAAGACATTAATCAGTGCACTGACAAGACACCTAACAGAAAGTAACTTTCAACGACCTATACCAACCTTGAAATATTCCCAGTGTTCTGGGATGTAGCCTTCTGGAATCTCTGCTAACTCAGCTTCACCTAGTAAGAGAAAATAGTGTATCCAAGTTTAGCATCAGGAGTTTATAATATTAATTCTTCCCCATTTAAATAAGAAACCAACTTCTTGTGGTTTTAAAGGAACTTTTGTTTGTACCAATGAAGATTCAAACACAGTTGACCCTTGAACAATATGGGTTTGAATGGCATGGGTCTACTTACATGTGGATTTTTTATAGTACAGTACTGTAAATATATTTTCTCTTCCTTAAGATTTTAATAACATTTTTTCTCTAGCTTACTTTTTTCATTTAATTTCACTTATTTGAGAAAGAGAGCATGTGCGCAGGTGGGGAGGGGCAGAGGAAGACGGAGAAGGAGAGAAGTGGACTCCCCGCTGGGGAATGGCCGAGCCTGATGCCGAGCCTGATGCGGGGCTGGATCTACAACCATGAGATCATGACCTGAGCCGAAACCAAGAGTCGGACACTTAACCGACTGAGCCACCCAGGCGCCCCTCTTTAGCTTACTTTATTAGAAGAATACAGTATATAATACAAAAAACATTCAAAGTATGTGTTAATCAACTCTTTATGTTATTGACAGGTTTCTGGTCACAATAGGCTATTAGTAAAGTTTTGGGAGGGAGTCAAAAATTATATGTGATTTTTGACTGAGCAGGGGGTTGACACCCCAACATTGTTCAAGGATGACTATATTTTAATTACTTTAATGTGGTTGAAAATCATTTCATTCATTAGATATTTTTTAGATGTCTTCTATGTGTAAGGCATTGCCTATAGTCATTATATAAGAGTTTCAAACTTTGTTTTTATATAGTATAACAAAATATAATAAAAGATACATTATTCCTTCTGGCTTTCCCTATCACTACTAGACAAAACATTTTAGGATTCAAGATGTTAGAAGTACTTTGGGCAGAATTTCCCATGAAAATCTAATGTTAGCTGTCTTTCACAGTTTCATTCTTTTTTAGATTATAATTTTATGTGTTCCAAGATGGATAAAAAAAATTCTTCCATCCCTCAGCCTCTCTTTCACCTCTATCTCTTTCTATTTTCCTTATTCAGATTTGTCAAAGCTGGTTTGGAGAAATAACGAGGAGGAGGAAAACGAGGCTTTCTGAAGCCTTTTGTGGCCTCCACAGAGTTGATGACCTTAAAGGTTTTTGGAGGAAAAAAAAATGTTTAAAAAAATCGTATATTATTGCAGATTGAGATTTGGTTACTGTAAAATAAAATACCATGCCTATGTTCATTATTTAAATAACTTTTCTTGGGGCGCCTGGGTGGCTCAGGTCATGATCCCAGGATCCTGGGATCAAGCCCCACACTGGGCTCTCTGCTCAGCAGGGAGCCTGCTTCTCCCTTTCCCTGTGCCTCCTGCTCCCCCTGCTTGTGATCTCTCTACCAAATAAAAAATAAAATCTTAAAAAAAAAAGATTAAAAATAAGTAAATAAATAATTTTACTTTATAACATCCATAATTTCTTTGTTATTGATATACATAGATTTTAAAATTTTACCAATTTAGTTGGAGAGGAACTTACCAATGAATATGTTCACCAGAGTTATGCCAATTGCTACTGGAATCCCAGTCAACAAAATGTAGAATTTCTGTTGAGATTAAAAAATAGTTTTCATATAACCATTTCCTGACTCTATTTCCCCATTCTCAAATTGTCTACAATTTTTTATTTCCTTACATTGCCTGTAAAAGAAACTTGCCAAATTGGAGATGTGATACCAAATTATTTCTGAGATTTTCTTTTACTCTAACATTTAGATGTCTATATTTGGCACCAAAAATGAAAGAAAAAAGTAAGGATTAATTGTACAAGTATAATACAATATCTATGTAAGTGATTTTTCATTTTTTGGTTAACACAATGTAATAAAAGTTGAGAAGTTTTCGTATTAAGATGAAAACGGCAAAAACATTTGAGTGATTTCAAACACTGTAGAGTTTGAGTTGGTCATGACAAGAAAAGTGGGAGCTCAACCAAAAGGATGAAGAGGGACATTAAGCACAAAGGGCAAGCAAGAGGTCTAGAGGGCAGCCATTGCTCAAATGGTCACAACTATAGGAACAGTGGCAGAGAGTCCAGACAATCTTCCATCTTCCAAGCCTCTACTTTTCCTTATAAAGCCTTGAGATACAAATATACAGCCAGTAGCCCACTTGATCCTCTGAAATCAATGTTCCTGAACAATACAGATATAAAAAACCATAACCCAAAATAATGGAGTTACTTAAAGAAGTCTTTCAGTGAGTTCCTTGGTAATTTAAAGAATATTTTAGTAATACAGATAATTATCCCCAAACAAATCCATTTTCAAAGTTCTGTAATTTATAGATTTTGGTGTGTGCATGCGCATGTGCACGCACAGGGAACAAAGATTATATTTCAAAACCCCACAATCTTAAGAATAAGGGAATGGGGGGCGCCTGGGTGGCACAGCGGTTAAGCGTCTGCCTTCGGCTCAGGGCGTGATCCTGGCGTTATGGGATCGAGCCCCACATCAGGCTTCTCCACTATCAGCCTGCTTCTTCCTCTCCCACTCCCCCTGCTTGTGTTGCCTCTCTTGCTGGCTGTCTCTCTGTCAAATAAATAAATAAAATCTTAAAAAAAAAAAAAAAAGAAGAAGGGAATGGCTCAAATTTTACCTCCAATACACATGAATCCTTTTTTATGAAGAAGGAAAGGTTCACTAATTTAAAATGAAATTCAAAAACAAATCAGACATTACTACAAAATCTCAACATTTATTGAAAAAAGAAATATGAATTTACAAAATAATGTCTTTTATAAAATGAAAGATGTTCTCTAAATAGACAAAAAAACACACATTCCTATTTGTATATAAAGAGTTTAGTTCAGCAAGATTTTTAACGTACCATTAAACTCAAAAACCGCCTGTCATAGAATCCAGATGGTTTGATGATAAACAGTCTTTTCCCATGGTCTCCACTGTGTCGCACAGGAGCTAGAAATATTAAATTACCCTGTTATATGTAAGGCTCAAGGTATACTGTTACATTCTAAGATCAAATCAGGTTTTAAGAAAATGTACATGCATAAATGTTTAATATGAATTAAGATAAAAAATACATATTTTGAGTACTGAAGGCAGAGCAGACAGGTATCTTTAAAGAGACTGATGTACTGTTGTAAACTATAGTTCTCTCCATTTTTATTCAACGTTACAAAAATATCTAAATAATTGTTTGAATTTGTTTCCATAGCAGACAGGTAGGTCAAATACTCTTGGTGGGCTACTTATCTTTGTTTACCGCTATAATAAATATTTGCTAAAGCTATTAAATAAATAAACTTAATTTAGACTGTGTCATTTAAAAAAAAATTCTGTCATTTCATATGATGAGGCAATATACATTAGGGACTTGCAGCAAAATAGATGGAAAGACATCTATTCAACATATCTCTGGCAGGAATTTGAACTTGTTCAAAAGTAAACACTGTAACACGTATCAATAAAATCACTCTGTAAGCCATTTCTGATTGTGAATATTGTCCTCTTCAAATTCTCCCTCTGATGGTATATAATCAACTCTCACTGGAGATAAACTGAGGCAAAATTTCACTCCTAATCTTATTTCTACACGATTTCCCTTTCTTGGACATCTGGAAGGACCACTGCAAACACTGTAAGCCCTTTCTGCTAGAAGCAGGAAAGGATCTCACTGTTACTGGGAAACTGAACTTACTGTTTCTGCTGTGTGTAACTGTATTCACGGAAATTTCACATGAGAGTCACTGTGGGATAAAAAACTAATTCCCATTAAAGGAATTTCAGTCATGGTAGAGGTCATAAAGATTTGTATCCTTTGTTCAAGCTTAAATGTCTGGAATGCCCTCCCCTCTCCTGAAATCTATTCTTTAGGCTCAGATGACATTTTATCCTCCAAGAAACCAACCCTCTTCCCAAGCCTATCAGATCTCTCCTACCTTTGAACTGCTGTATATTCTAGTGATATTCATACTTGCTTTCACTGCTCCCACTGAAATATAAATGTCTTGAAGGCAGTAACTGAATTTTTAATTTTGGCATCACCTACAGCAGCTTGCAATGAATTTAGGACGTTAATTCATAAGAGAATTAGAAGCTGGCATGAATTCACTGAGTACAATTCATACTATTAAGGTTTCTAAAATAACAAGAGAATGTGACAGAGTAATTATGTATTTCAGAAAATAATTGGAAAGATATAATAGAATTCTTTGTGGACTAGGTGGGGAAAAAAGGGCTGGATAACAGCATAAACCACTCATTAATTCAATAAATATCTAAGTGCCTACTATGTGCAGGTCCTATGCTAGGCCTACAGTCTAAAAGGGATATAGATCCCACTGGGAGAAACAAATACACATAATTAGCCATCTGTAAGGACAACAAAGAGAAGAAGCAGGATGCAATGTCAGAAAAAAACAGGCCCGAAGTTCCTATTTACACAGGATGGTGGGGGAGTATGAGGAAGATGCATTATAAGCTGAGAGAGGTAGCAAGTTAGATGAATTTGTAACGGGTGATGGATTGATTACACCCAAAAGGTGCTGGTTACTTAACTCAATAACCTGCCAAAAGGCTCTCTCCATAGCCCTGAGAGGTCAAGATTTCTACACATGGCCTGGATGAAGTAAAAATGG